>NC_046168.1:58804528-59164528 GCF_011064425.1 Rattus rattus | reverse complement strand
TTTTTCAGTGGTTTCCCAGTACCTATGATTTAAAGTTAATTTCATAAGAAGACTTTGGTCTTCCATTTGTCCTCCACATACAGTTTTTTTATTCTATTAACACACCCCACACAATTCAGAACTCTACCTAGCCTAAAATAATCCCTAGGCATTAAACATTCTAAGCTCTACCCTGCCTGAGTCGTCACTTTCTGGATCCAATTCTCCAGTTCCTGGGAGATAGTTGGCATTTTCAAGTATGGACATACATATCCAGTGGTTTGAAAATTTTATACACAGAACTGTAGCCAAGAAAAATACATATACAACAAAAGGTATGTACAGGAAATATCCATAACAGTGAGTCGCAAGAAACAAAAAATGGAGATGATCAATCACAGGTTCATCAATGCTAGCATTGATATAGCTAGCTAGTATTAGTTCAAATAGAATCATAGAAAGCAATGAAAATAAGCGAAAAGCTAAAACACCCACTTTTACCTGGCAAGGATTTGGAGCAAGGTAAACATTCCACCATTGCTGGTTGGGGTACAACTTGTACAGTCACTATAAAGTCAATATGGCTGTTCCTCAGAAAATTGAGAGGCAATCTAACTCAAGACTTAGCTATACCACTATTGGGCATATACCTAAAGGATGTTCCATCTTACTCCAAGGAAACTTGCTCAACTATGTGCTTTATTCATGAGAGCCAGAAACTGGAAACAACCTGGATTGCCCCCTGACCAAAGAACGAATAAGGAAAATGTAGTATGTCTACACAATGGGGTATTACTCAGCTATTTTCAACAATGACAACATGAAATTTGCAGGCAAATAGATGGAACTAGAAAAAAATCTGAGGTAACCTCAACCCAGAAAAATAAACACAGTACATACTCGCTGTTAAGTAACCGTGCTACAATCCACATACCCAGAGAAGCTAAGTAACAAAGACAGCTCAGAGGTGGGTAATGCCTGGATCTCACTGGGAAGGAGAAATAGAATAGACCTGTGAGTGGACCTGGTAGGGTAGGCATGGAAACAAGAGAGATCAAATGGAGGGAGAGAATACTGGGAGAGACAACTGGAATTGGGGGCACTTGGGAGGTGATGTGGAAACCTAATGCAGTGGAAACTCCCTGAATTCTTTGAGAGTGACCCCAGTAAAATATCCTACTAATGGGGCATACTGAGAATACACCAGACATCTGCTATAATTAAGACAAGACTTTTAATGGGACTAAAACACCAACCCAGTTACAAGACCTTTAACCTACAATCTCTCCTGCCTCCAAGATGTGCCTGGGAGTGGCCAACCAATGACTGGCATTACTTGAGCCCTATGCCATGAGAAGATGCCCATGCCTGAAACTGCCTGAATGGCCAGCAACTAGAGTCTGGACAGCCCAGATGCCCAGGATAGAAGCAAACATAATTAGTGAACTGATTACTAATGAGATCCTGCTATGCTCCTAGATTAGTGCCTAGCCCGAATGTCTTCAGAGAGGTACCATCCAGCAACTGATGGGACAGATAGAGAATTCCAGAGCCAAATACTAGGCAGAGCTAGGGGAACCCTGCAGAAGAGGTGGGGATTGCAGGAGTCAGAAGGTTTGAGGACACCAAGAGAGTACAGCCCACAAATCAACTAAGCAGGGCCCATAGGGGATCACTACGAGTAAAGAGACAGTCTCAGACCCTTGTGGATCTGAGCTAGGCTCTCAGCAGATACATAATAGTTGTGTAGTCTGGTGTTCTTGTGGGACTCCTAACAGGGGGAATGGGTTTCTCTGGCTTTTTTTTTGGCCTGCTCTTAGGACTCTTTTTCCTCCTACTGGAAGTCTTGTCCAGCCTTACTATGAAGGCTTGTGCCTGAGCTGACTGTAACTAGTTATGTCACATTTGCTTGATATACCTGGGAGGTCCGCTTTTTCCCAGAGGAAACAGAGGAGTAGATCTGGGGGATAGGGGTGGTGGTGGAGATGTCTGGAAGAGTAAAGGGAGGAGACACTATGGTCAGAATGTAATATATGAGAGAAGAATAACAGAAAAAAATACGTGGAACAATATAACAGGAAGAATAGATACTGTATTATTTCTGTTACAGAAAGTTAAAGTAAAACTAACTTGTGGTGCTGAATGTCAGAAGAGTTATGACTCAGGAAAAGAAAGGTAGTGACTAGGAAGAGCTACGATGGGGACCCTTGAGTGCTCTAATTCATTAACCTCATTACTAGGTAAGGTTCTGCACTGGATATGAAGTATCGTGGGATTTTTTTTTTTAATCTTTGGAAGTCAAAACTAAGTATTACATTTTTCTGTAATTCACAGGTGACCTCTTCCACCTCAGAAATGGGTGTTTCTGTAGGTTCCCTGTGGGCCCAACATCTCTGTTTACATTTTGGTTTTGCTTTAGCTAAACGAAGTGGCTTTTTGCTCTACCTCCCAATTCCTTCAGCCATAGGGCTTTGAGATTTAGGGATAATTATTATTCACATAGCATAGCTTAAATGGCTCAAAAGAATCTATGCCCAAACAAATTGAAAAGTGGGAGAAAATGAGAAGAAGAGCAAGGCCTCTTCACTGCTAGAACTATTTCAATCTGGGTTTGATTTACCCCTCAGCCAAGCCATGATGCATCGCAGTCATTCATGCCAGTGTCTTGCTGAAGTCACATCCCTTCCTCTCGCTTCTTACCTGGTTATGTATTGTTTGGGCTTTTGTTGTTGTCATCTTGTGAAACATGATGCGACATGCTGTGTGTTTCCAAATATTTCAGAGCAAGAACAAAAAAAAATCTAGCAAATCAATCATGTTGCTACTTGCAGGGGTTCTGCCTCCAAAATGTCTCAGGGGCATAGTTCACAAAATGGTGCAACTACACCAGCTCCTGGAACTTGACAGTGATGTTGAATCCTTGACCTGAGTTTCTCCAGGGTCGTAGAGCAGCACTGTCAAGGTCATCTATACTTAGCAGACTTGGACTTGCAGGAAATGCTTCAGTGGCTTGTATGCTTCTGCAGAGAAGATCCATCGTACTGCCTTTTGCAGCAGTCCGGTGTGGTTATGGTACAAGCTTCCCAGGGGCATTTGTAAATTGTCTTGGAGCCATCTTAATGTGACTCTTTCCCAGAGCAAACAGCTCTCTTGAGTCTGAGGATTTTATAAAGTCATTGAGTGGTACTATAGACTGTATCCATAGTTCTCTATGCTCAAGTCTCATCACCCTCCCCACACACGGGAGCTTAGTGAGGAAAACCCGCCATCCCCCATAGCAATTTGCCCACTGCACGTAGCAGTTTCTTGACCTATTTCGTGAAATATGAACAGAGTGGCATCATTCTTGTTCCCCTGGCTCAGTTTTTCAAAGTAAGTAGAATGAGCAATTATTCATGTGAACCAGAAAGATGCTTTCTGCTTTTAAAAGCCAAAGTTGCGAGGGTTTTTCTTTACTGAAATTTGGCAATTAAAGAAAAAAAAAAAAAAAAGAGAAACAATGTTCAAAGTTATTTGTAGTAAAATCTAGGAGTATGTGCATCCAGTAAGTAAAAGCTATCCTTCAGGCCATGTAATCAACCCTCCAGAAATGTCCACAGTGACTTTCAATAATATAATTTCATGTCCCAGCTACCAACTCTCTAAGTCACTATTCCTTACTGCCAATTTTTCCTTGGCAGATGTAGAGGCAATCTCTGTTTCTTTCTGTCAGTTCTTAAGGAAATTTAAAGTTTGAATCTACTCAGTTTACATTAACTATCCCAGGCATACATTATTAAATACCTACCTTTTGATATAGCCCCCCTGGTTGTTGAAATATTAGTCATAGGGCACTTTGTCACAGTTTACCCATACCGTTTTTGTTTCTCACTTGGTTATTATTTAACAGACCTAAAAGTAGCCTTTAGACAGTAACATTGGAAGGCTTTTCGATTCTGTAAAGCTAGCTGTTAATAGCAAACCAAACCACAATTTCAGTGGATCAATTTAATGAAGACTCAACCCCTGCTTATATCCTTGTGTCTCTAGGATTTTACTAAATCAGTGATTGACAGACACAGGCCTCTTTGTACTAGGAAAGTATCATCTCCTAGGAAAGTGCTAGGAAATTCTTGACCTTTTACCTAGTCAGTGGGAAGGGTACAGCAAACACTGAAGACACATGATTTCATAGGAATCATCCTCCTGAATTCTTCTGTGGGTAAGTACCCGCCACTAATGCACACAGGTAATGAGAAACTAGACATGAACTTCAGTGGACCATTCGTCAAGTCTATGGTAGTGCTATGACATCAATGTTCAAAAAATAAATACGCTTTAGTGTATAATAATATTCTCCATGTACAACTTCATTCACAATTTAGGAAAAACACAATAAAGGAATAGTTTGTTAGCCTATAGTGCTAGACCCTAGAAATACAAACATTTGATTCATTTTTTTCAAGGGTCTCCCATGTGCTCATAAGTAAGCCAAAGAAATCTGTATGAGAGAGGAATTTCATGAACCAACTGTGTCTCCCATTCTTGGTAAATCAGGAACATATATAATTATTAAATATATAAGTGATAAAAGTGCTGAGGAAGAGTTATTGGACAATATGAAATTAAAACAGGAGAATTTAGTTGATAGCAAATATTGAAGAATACTGGGTAGAGAGACTTTATATGAAATTAACTTTAGATGTTATACTCCTTGGATTGGCTGGTCTTCAAATATAGTTTTTAATACATAAGTACTGACTTCAAAGAGTTTTTCACTCTAAATTCATATGAATGTACTTTATTAGGACTCCCTTTTCCATAAATACACATATTTATTCAACTTAAAACTTAGACACATGGTTTTAGTGAATTCAAACACAATTTGAAAATTTTTTAGAATTAAAACAAAATGTTAAATATTATTTTATGGGTTGTTAGAATTTTGGCGCATAACTGATGAGGGTAAAGGACAGAATAGCCTTTGTAACAAGTGAGGTCAGGATATAGGAAGGTAGGGGAGATCATAACTACAAAAGGAAAGCATGAAAAAGTTGACAAGAATGAGGAATACGTAGGGATGTTGATGATAGAATATGCAATTTTATTTAGTTATTAAAACTCATAAAATGATATCAGAGCTGAGTAAAATTTAAAAGTACATATAAACCTTAAGATGTATCAATAATTCTCAAACCCTTTTCTTTGTAGCTATTTGTTTTCCGTCTGAAACTATAAACCTTACATTTTAAAATAATTCATATTTTTAAAATCAGAACAACTCCTTTTGGAAAATTTTCTTCACTAAGAGTTATGTGGATTTTCCAAAATCACCTCTCTACCTTAATTATATTCAGTCACCAAATCGTTTAAAGTATACATTTTCTGTTGCCTAGTAGAGATGTTTACTTTCTTCCTATATAATAGACAATTTCAAACAATAAAGCATAAATTATACAAATGACAGAGAAAATGATAGCATGCCACAAAATGGGAAAATAGATTTAGGTATTATTTTACAGTGCTATCATTCACAAATTACCATTTTAAACATTGTTTAAGTCATAAGATGGGAGCCAAGAAGCTATTGTTTCTCTACAAGACTTTGCTTTTTAAGTATGTTTGGGCATTTCTCATATATTATATTTGTCATAAATTTCATAAATAAAATTCCTTGTGTGAGGTTTTGCATAAGTGTGTGTGTACATGTATCTGTGTATATTTTTGTATATATGTGTGTGTGTTTGTGTGTTTGTGTCAGTCAACTTTCCATCATTATGAAAAAGTGATTCAAATATTTTAAAAAGGAAGCATTCATTTTGGTTCTAGTTTCAACGGCTGTGCACTCCATATTCTCTGACCCATTGTTTTGTGCCTGAGATGGGGCTGAACGTTATAAGTGAGAAGGGATAGTTATAAATTAAAGCTCCTTGTCTCCTGGCAACCAGGAAGCCAAGAGAAACTTGAAGGAGAGGAAAGAGGCCAGAAGCAAATGAGTTCTTGTGATTTACTCCTGTAAATTGGGCCACATCTCCTAAGGATTCATTCAGTTGTGAAGTCATCGGTACTACTCCATGGAAGTGGGAAGCATCTTCGTGATCCAACTACTTCAGACTCAACTGTTTTTTGTTTTTTTTTTTTTTCCGGAGCTGGGGACCGAACCCAGGGCCTTGCGCTTCCTAGCCAAGCGCTCTACCACTGAGCTAAATCCCCAACCAGACTCAACTGTTAACTCTTAAGTTAACTCTTAATTTTTGAACGGAAGGATGGCAGCCTTCAAGACAGGAACCTTTAAAAAATATTCCATATGCTAACCACGACAAAGTGCGAACAATACTTTGTAGAGTTGTCACCATAAAACTAGTCAATGACAGTAGCCATCTCACTAAGTGATCGCTCCATAATCAAATGATTATCTGGTAATCAAGTGTTCATTGTCTAGTATCCCAACTCTTTTAACAAGCTATGCTGTACCTGGTTGGAGGCGTAGGTTCAGCTCTGGCCAACTTTGCTTCAGTTACACAAATAGTGACAGCCAATTAATAAGCATTCCACGTACCAGAGTCTAGTTTGCCATCCTTACAGATCAGGATTTGTCAGGAGGAATTACGGAGTAAATGGAGTGATTCAACATGATCTGTAGAAAGGCTCTGGCCACAAAAGGATCTCTCTGATCTGCTGTTCGATATGGATAATTCAATAGTAAAGCTTAATACTTTTATGTTACTTCCATCCTTCTATTGAACGTGTGACTTCTGAAATGTTTGTAATCCTGTATGCAGAAAAGGCTTCAAACTGAGAGGGTACCCTGAAAGTTCTCTGATGGTGGGTGGAAGGCATAGAAAATTTTTCAATAATTATTAACTGAATGATCAAATACATGGGAGCAACAGGGAAAAACATTTAGACATTGAGATCTATGATGAAGTCAACAGAGGGGACTACGAAAAAGAAGGAGGAGGAACATAGACATTGTGAGCGAAAATAGAGAGAAAATAGAAATGTTCTTAGCACATTCTGTGGTTTACTGAAGGACTCTATAATCACACAAACAGGGAATATTATACAGACTAAGCAGGATATATTTAAGTATTTAGAAATATGTATATTATATTATATTAATATGTTATATTATGTTTTATTATATTATATATAAAGACCATGAATGAGAGCAAGGACAGGTATATGAGAGGGTTTAGAGAGAGGAAAAGGAAGGGAGAAATAATTAAATTATGTAATTACATGAAAAACTAAAAGAAACAAAAATAATTTTTAAAATAAAAAAAAATCTTGATTCAACAAGAAATAATTATATAGCCCTTAATTGTGACAATATGGCATTTTTTTGCATTTTTGGCTTTAATTGGATTTTTTTTATTCAAATGTTATCCCCTTTCCCAGTTTTCCCTCCAGAAACAATCTACCTTCCTTTGCTTCTATGAGGGTGCTCCCACACTCACCCATCCTGACCTTCCCACCTCCCCATGCTGACATTCCCCTACACTGGAACATTGAGCCTTCATAGGACCAGCAGCCTATCCTCCCATTGATGCCAGACAAGACATCCTCTGCTACATATGCGACTGGAGCCATAAGTCCATCCCTGTGTACTCTTGGGATGGTGGTTTAGTCCCTGGGAGCTCTAGGGCATCTGGTTGGTTGAAATTTTTTGTTCTTTTTTCCTTTTCTTTTTTTTTTTTTTTTTTTCTGGTGCTGGGGACTGAACCCAGGGCCTTGCGCTTGCTAGGCAAGCGCTCTACCACTGAGCTAAATCCCCAACCCCCAATTTTTGTTCTTCTTATGGGGTTGCAAACCCCTTCAGCTCCTACAGTGTATTCTCTAACTTCTCCACTGGGTACCCCGTTCTCAGTTCAATGGTTGGCTACGAGCATCTGCCTCTGTATTTGTCATACTCTGCCAGAGCCTCTCAGGAGACAGCTAAATCAGGCTCCAGTCAGCATACACTTCTTGGCATCCATAATATTTTCTGGGTTTGGTGACTGTATATGGAATGGATCCCCAGGTTTGGCGGTCTCTGGATGGCCTTTTCTTCAGTCTCAGCTCCAAACTTTGTCTCCATACTTCCTCCTGTGAGTATTTTTGTTCCCCCTTCTAAGAAAGACCGAGGCATCCAAACGTTGGTCTTCCTTCTTCTTGAGCTTCATGGGGTCTGTGAATTGTATTTTGGGTATTCCAAGCTTTTGGGCTAATATCCATTTATCAGTAAGTACATACCATGTATGTTTTTCTGACATTGGGTTAGCTCATTCAGGATGATATTTTCTATTTCCATCCATTTGCCTATGAATTTCATGAAGCCATTGTTTTTGATAGCTGAGTAGTACTCCATTATGTAAACATACCACATTTTCTGTATCCATTCCTTCATTGAAGGACATCTGGTTCGTTTCCAGCTGCTGGCTATTATAAGTAGAGCTGCTATAAACATAGTGGAGCATGTATCCTTATTATATGTTGGAGCATCTTTTGGGTATATACCCAGGAGTGGTATAGCTGGGTACTCAGGTAATACTATGTCCAATTTTCTGAGGAACTGCCAGACTGATTTCCAGAGTGGTTGTACCAGTTTGAAATCCCACCATAAATGGAGGAGTGTTCCTCTTTCTCCACATCCTCGACAGCATCTGTTGTCACCTGAGTTTTCGATCTTAGCCATTCTGACTGGTGTGAGGTGGAATCTCAGAGTTGTTTTTATTTATATTTCTCTGATGACTAAGAATGTTGAACATTTCTTTAGGTGTTTCTCAGCCATTCGATATTCCTCAGCTCAGAATTCTTTGTTTAGCTCTGTACCCCATTTTTAATAGGATTATTTGACTCTCCGAAGTCTAAATTCTTGAGTTCTTTGTATATTTTGGATATTAGCCCTCTATCTGTTGTAGGATTGGTAAAGATCTTTTCCCAGTCTGTTGGTTAACATTTTGTCCTAATGACAGAGTCTTTGCCTTATAGAAGCATTGTAATATTATCAGGTCCCATTTGTTGATTCTTGACCTTGGAGCATAAGCCATTGGTCTTCTGGTCAGGAAATTTTCCCCCATACCTATGTGTTCGAAACTCTTCCCCACTTTCTCTTCTATTAGTTTCAGTGTGTCTAGTTTTATGTGGAAGTCCATGATCCACTTGGACTTGAGCTTTGGACAAGGAGATAAGAATGGGTGGATTTGCATTCTTCTACATGCTGACCTCCAGTTTACCCAGCACCATTTGTTGAAAATGCTCTTTTTTATACTGGATGGTTTTAGCTCCTTTGTCAAAGATTAAGTGACCATAGGTGTGTGGGTTCATTTCTGGGTCTTCAGTTCTATTCTATCAATCCACCTACCTGTCTCTGTACCAATATTATACAGTTTTTTTCACTACTGCTCTATAATATAGCTGGAGGTTAGGGATGGTGATTTCCCCCTGAAGTTCTTTTATTGTTGAGAATAGTTTTTACTATCCTGTTTTTTGTTGTCGATATTTCTAATTAATTTGCAAATTGCTCTAACTCAGTGAATAATTGAAATGTAATTTTAATGAGGATTGCATTTAATCTGTATATTGCTTTCAGGAAATGACAGTTTTTACTATATTAATCCTGTCAATTCATGAGCATGGGAGATCTTTCCATCTTCTGAGATCTTCTTCAATTTCTTTCTTCAGAGACTTGAAGTTCTTGTCATACAGATCTTCCACCTGTTATTTGTTACTATAGTGAAGGGTGCCATTTTCGTAATTTCTTTCTCAGTCTGTTTATCCTTTGAGTAGAGGAAGGCTACTGATTTGTTTGAATTAATTTTATTTCCAACCACTTTGCTGAAGTTGTTTATCAGATTTGGGAGATCTCTGGTGGAATTTCTGGGATCAGTTATGGATGCTATCATATAATCTCCAAAAAGTGATATTTTGGCTTCTTCCTTTCCAAATTGTATCCCTTTGACCTCCTTTCGATGTCTAATTTCTTCATAAAAGACTTGGGGAACTACATTGAATAGGTAGGGAGAGAATGGGCAGCTTTGTCTAGTCCCCGATTTTAGTAGGATTGCTTCAAGTTTCTCTCCATTTAATTTGACATTGACTACAGGTTTGCTCTATATTGCTTTTACTATGTTTAAGTATGGGCCTCGAATTCCTGATCTTTCCAAGACTTTTGTCATGAAGGTGTGTTGAATTTTGTCAAATGCTTTCTCAGCATCTACTGAGATGATCATGTAGTTTTTTTCTTTGAGTTTATTTGCATAGTGGATTACATTGATGGATTTCTGTATATTGCATCATCCCTACATCCCTGGGATGAAACCTACTTGATCATGATGGATCTTAATTTTGATGTGTTCTTGGATTCAGTTCAGGAGAATTTTATTGAGTATTTTGGCCTCGATATTCATAAGGGAAATTGGTCTGAAGTTCTCTTTCTTTATTGGGTCTTTGTGTGGTTTAGTTATAAGTATAATTGTGGCTTCATAGGATGAATTGGGTAGTGTTCCTTGTGTTTCTATTTTGTGGAATAATTTGGACAGTATTGGTATGAGGTCTTCTATGAAGGTCTGATAGAATTTTGCACTAAACCCATCTGATCCTGGGCTTTATTTCGTTGGGAGACTTTTAATGACTGTTCCTACTTCTTTAGGGGTCATGAGACTGTTTAGACGGTTTATCTGATCCTGATTTAACCTTGGTACCTGGTATCTTTCTAGAAAATCGTCCATTTCATCCAGAGTGTTCAGTTTTGTTGAGGATAAGTTTTTGTGGTAGGATCTGATGAATCCAAAAAGGATTTCCTTGGTTTCTGTTGTTGTGTCTCCCTTTTTATTTCTGATTTTGTTAACTTGAATACTTTCTCTGTGCCCCCTGTTTAGTCCAGCTAAAGGTTTATCCATCTTGTTGATTTTCTCAAAGAACCAGCTCCTGGTTTTGTTGATTCTTTGTATAGTTCTTTTTGTTTCTACTTGGTTGATTTCAGGCCTGAATTATACTATTTTCTGCTGTCTACTTCTCTTGTGTGTATTTGCTTCTTTCTCTCCAGTTTCATTTTGAAGGTACTCAGGGCTATGAGTTTTCCTCTAAGCACTGCTTTCATTGTGTCCCATAAGTTGTGGTATGTTGTTTATTAAACATTTTTTATTAAATTCTAAAAAGTCTTTCATTTCTTTCTTTATTTCTTCCTGACCAAGTTATCATTGAGTAGAATGTTGTTCAACTTTGATGTTTATGTGGGCTTTCTGTCATTTTGTTATTATTGAAGACTAGCCTTAGTCCATGGTGATCTGATAGAATGCATGGCATTATTTCAATCTTCTTGTATCGGTTGTGGCCTATTTTGTAACCAATTATGTGGTCAGTTATGGGGAAGATACCATGAGGTGCTAAAAAGATGATATATTCTTTTGGTTTAGGATGAAATGCTCTATAGATATCTCTTAAATCCATTTGTTTCATAACTTCTGTTAGTTTCACTGTGTCTCTGTTTAGTTTCTGTTTTCCCGATAGGTTCATTAATAAAAGTGTAGTGTTGACATCTCCCACTATTATTGTGTGAAGGACAATGTGTGCTTTGAGTTTTAGTAAAGTTTCTTCTATGAATGTGCATGCCCTTGCATTTGCAGCATAGATATTCAGAATTGAGAGTTCATCTTAGTGGATTTTTCCTTTGGTGAATATGAAGTATCCTTCCTTATCTTTTTTTGTAACTTTTTGTTAAAAGTAGATTTTATTCCATATTAGAATTGCTACTCCACCTTGTTTCTTGGGACCATTTGCTTGGACAGTTTTTTCCTAGCCTTTTACTCTAAGTAAGTGTCTATCTTTGTCACTGGGATGTGTTTACTGTATGCAGCAAAATCCTAGGTCCTCTTTGTGTATCTAGTCTGTTAGTCTATGTCTTTTTATTGGGGAATTGAGTTCATTGATTTTGAAAGATGTTAGTACCAATGATTGTTGTTCCCTATTATTTTTGTTGTTAGAGTTGGAATTAAGTTTGTGTGGCTATCTTCTTTTGGGCTTGTTGAAATTAGATTACTTTCCTACTTTTTCTAGAGTGTAGTTTTCCTTGTGTTGGAGTTTTCCATCTATTATCCTTTGTAGGTCTGGATTTGTGGAAAGATATTGTGTAAATCTGGTTTTATCATGGAACATCTTGATTTCTTCATCTATGGTAATTAAGAGTTTTGCTGGATACAGTAACCTGGGCTGGCATTTTTGTTCTCTTAGGGTCTGAATGACATCTTCCCAGGATCTTCTGGCTTTCATAGTCTCTTGTGAGAAGTTTGTGTAATTCTTATAGGTCTGCCTTTATATGTTACTTGACATTTCCCCTTAGTGCTTTTAATACTCTTTCTTTGTTTAGTGCATTTGGTGTTTTGACTATTATGTGAGGGGAGGAATTTCTTTTCTAGTCCCATCTACTTGGAGTTCTGTAGGCTTCTTGTGTTTTTATGGGCATCTCTTTCTTTAGGTTAGGGAAGTTTTCTTCTATAATTTTGTTGAAGATATTTACTGGCTCTTTATGTTGGGAATTTTTGCTCTCTTCTATACCTATTATCCTTAGTTTTGATCTTCTCATTGTGTTCTGGATTTTCTGGATGTTTTGGGTTAGGATTTTTTTGTGTTTTGCATTTTCACTGATGGTTGTGTCAATGTTTTCTATGGTATCTTCCATCCCTGAGATTATCTCTTCTATC
Source organism: Rattus rattus (assembly GCF_011064425.1). Classification (NCBI taxonomy): domain Eukaryota; kingdom Metazoa; phylum Chordata; class Mammalia; order Rodentia; family Muridae; genus Rattus; species Rattus rattus. The sequence goes on along the minus strand of NC_046168.1, from coordinate 59,151,887 downwards.
ACTTGTATTCTATTGATAATACTTGCATCTATGATTCCTGATCTCTTTTCTTTCTCCAGGGTTGTCTCCCTTTGTGATTTCTTTATTGTTTCTACTTCCATTTTTAATCCAGGATGATTTTGTTCAATTCCTTCACCTGTTTGACTTTTCTGTTTATTCTTTTAGAGCTTCTACCTGTTTACTTGTGCTGTGCTTTCCTGAATTTATTTATTTGTGTCCTTCTTAAAGTCCTCTAATATCAACATGAGGTGTGATTTTAAATCTGAATCTTGTTTTTCCAGTGTGTTAGAGTATCCAAGACTTGCTGTGGTGGGATATCTGGGTTCTGATGTTGCCAAGTGTCCTTGGTTTCTGTTGCCTGGGTTCTTGCACTTGCCCTTCGCCATCTGGATATCTCTGGTGTTAGTTGGTCTTACTGTCTCTGACAGTGGTTTGACCCTCCTATAAGCCTGTGTGTCAGCACTCCTAGAAGACCATCTCTCTCCTGGCAGGATCTGCCCACAGGGAGCTGTGACACAGAGTCAGCTCTGGGCACAGATGAAAACTGGACAGATCCTATCCAGACTGCTCCTCAGTTCCGTGTCCTGAGTGCTCTGGATATGTCCACTGAGCAGAAGTGGTGGTCTTACCTGTGTTCTCAGATGGGACAGCACTCCTGGGAGACCAGCTCTCTCCCAGTGGGCTTTGGGTACAGGGATCTGTGGCACAAGGATAGTTCTGGGCCTTGACACTATTTCATTAAATACATTTTTAACTCATATTAAAAGCTCAGTTGTATAAAAAGTACAATTTTTCAAGTATAATATTGGGTCAGTCAGGTACTCCTGACACGAGTATCCAATCTTATTGACCACCCTGGGTTGAACATTCAGTGAATGCTGACTGTGCTAAACAATGTATTCTTTCCAAAATTACTTATTTCTCCTCTTCTCCCATAAAATTCTTGGTTTACTATTGTTTCCACACAAATGATCGACAAGAAAAGGGCCCTGTGATGATTCATCTTCATTATCAACTAGACTAGATTTAGAATCACCATGGAAACTCACTTCTTAGTATATCTGTAAAGATGATGTCAGAAGAGAGATATTCCACCCTAGATGTGGGCTGTACCATCAGGGAGGAGGAATATTATGTTGGATAAAACAGCAAAAGTGGGATGGAAAATTGACTCAGTGGGTAAAGGCACCTGATACCAAGCCTCATGACCTGGATTTAATCTCTAGATCTCATGCGGCAGAAGAACCATACTAATTCTTACAAGTTGTTCTCTGACCTCCACAAATACTTTTACACACACACACATACACACACACACACACACACACACACACACACACACACACAGAGTAAGGTAAGCTTTGTAGCATCAAAATTCCTCTCTCTATGCTTCCTGGTTGCTGACACAATGTGACCAACCACCTCATATACCTACATCTTCTCCACCATGTTGGTCTGTGCCCTTAAACTTTAGGTCAAAATAAAATTTTCCTTTCTTATGTTCCTCCTTGCCAGGTTTTTGGCCACAGCAACAGTAAAATTAACATACTCCATTAGGGATGCTTTCCCCATAGGAACCTAGATTTCAAACAATGAATATGTTTTTCTCCCTTCTGCTCACCTACCAATGGCAGCTATGTATTCCCCCCTTCAACTTACCTTTTTCAGGCCCATCCAATCATGGATGAATTTCTAGCATGTCCTTTAGAAAAGAGCATAGCAGAATATAGGTTTGTCAATTGCTGCCCTCCAGATATATTACATTGAATCTTTATCCTCTAAGTTTTATATGCTTTGATGAATATAATATAGTCCCAGCAGAAATATTAATCAGACTGAGGTTAACTTTTGTATCAATGATGCTAATTTACAGAAAACAGACACAACTGATTTTTTCATGTTGTGGGCAACAAAATGAGCTGAACTTAGAATCTGTATGCAGTATGAGTGGGAGAAGGGACAAAGATTGAGAACAAGCAGAATCAGGAATAGGGAAGAGCATTGTCTGGCTGTAAAGTTCCCTGTTCCCTGGGAATAGCAGTCAGTGTACATCATATTCCAAAATGCTATTAATTCCAAGCATCCCTAATGTTAATGAGAACCCCATCTGCAAGACAGGAAAAATGCCAGGAGTCACTATGCGAAGGTAATACGCAAGTCATATGGGTGGCAGCCGCAGAGTTTTGGGTGGTCCATTTAATTTGGAACAAGACCCCTGTCAAGGGCTGGAACTGAAGGAGACAGCACCCAGCTGCCAAATTACAGGGAATGTCAAGTGCTAGGCATGTTGACAAGACCATAGTCAATTGGGCTGGAGTTCAAGGCAAGCCTCCAGATCCAGCAGGGAAACCAAGTACCATGTTGAAATGAGATGAAATCCACCATGGAGACTGCCCTAGAAAGCTTCACACAGCAGACCACGACTGGGTGGACAGACAGCTGCTCACTATAGGAGAGCCAAGCCTTTGGTCATAGGGCTGATCTCAGATTTCACTGAGATCTATTCAGATTGCACATATGACTTGATCAAAATTGGCACAAGGTGTCACAGAACTGGGGCTATAGGCTAAACACACAGCACTGTAGCTGAATGGCACTACAGAAAGAAGAAAACCCTCAGTTATTAAGGGTTCAACTCTACCTCAGCTGCTAAATTTAAGTGTCTCATTAGACAGTCCTTGGGACTTTGAATTGACCAGTTAGCTACATTTCCTGCTCATAGACTTAATTATGGAACTGCCAGTTACCCTTGCTCCGTCCTTAGTGAACACAAACTAAATAAGAAGGTTAAAATCAGTTACCCAAATGCTCTGCTTCCATGGTGAATAAGTTGCAGAGTCTGACCTGTGAGTTCCTCTCTGAGAAGTGATGACAATACAGTGAGTGTTGATAGTTGGCATTTTTGTGGTGACAGTGGTAGAGAAGCCCGCTCTCTCTCAAACCTCACCTCCATCAACAAGCTGCTGAGAATCTGCATTTCAGTCACTGGGGCCTTTACCTCTGGAATTCTCCTAGGATCCTACCTGAAAAGCTATCCCAGAAAGTAGAGCACACATGAATATGAATGTTACTGAATCATCACAGCTTTCCCTTTCAAATGAGGGCCTTGGCAACGGAAGAGAATAAACTCTGGGATGCTGAGGAATCAGAAGTGAATGGAGTAAAATATATGGAAGAGTAACTATTTAGAATTTACTTGAAAAATAATGCCACTCTGAAGTGAAGTTCAGATCAAAAGGGACAGGGGAGTGAGAGCAAGCAGAGGCTGGCTTGCTTCAGGCTTGGGGGAATTTTTAAGGAAGGCTGCGAATGCTCTGGATTACCTTCTGGCTTTCACTGATCTAAGTTCTCAACCAGTCCTCAAATACCACCCTCAGATGAAAGCTGCAGAATGAGGATTGAGGAAAAAGTGGTTCAGCTCTGAAAGCACTGGCTGCTCTTTCAGAGTCCGTGAGGTCAATTCCCAGCATGCACATGGGCAGTTCACAATCTTCTGCAACTCTGGTTTTAGAAGGTCATACCTCTTTCTGTCCTCTGTGGCTAATGCACATAGTACACAGACTTACATGCAGGCAAAACACCCATACAGAGAAAAAACTTAAATTAAATCATTAAAAGAATGTTAAACAACATTACAAAAGGACACTCTGAAAGGGTTCATTTAACTTGTTCCTCACTTGCACGTATTGTTTTAAAGGCGTACCAGCCCTAGCCCTCTCCCCTTCCTATCTCTCTGCCCCTCTCCACCTCCTGTCTTTCTTCTTTTATTTCATGAGTGATTGTCACAGCCCCCTCACTGCCTTCAAGCCCACAGCAGGGCACTAAACACCAGGATCTTCATCTGTCTTCCAGGAGCTCAAAATTACATGCAGAATAAATTCTTAGGGACATAATTCTTTTGTAAGAATTATTTTTATTCTTTTTTCCCCTTTTATTGAAAATAGATTGTTTTCTCACATAATATATTAGTTATGTTTTTCCTCCCTCTATTTCTCCCAGGTCCTCCCCACCTCCCCTTTCATGCGGCTCCTCCCTACCTCATTTTCATCTCTCATTAGAAAACAATCAAGCATCCAAGGGATGATAACAAAATTAAATTTAAAAATAGAATACACCAACAGAACCAATATGCTGGAATAGGTCAAAACAAACAAAGAGAAGAATGGGAGCCCAAGAAAAGGCTCAAGAAAGAGACGAAAATGCAGACACACTCATTCTATGCTAAAAACACTAAAACCCATAAAAGCACTAAATTGGAGACCATAATATATTTGCAAAAGACCTGTGGGCTAAAAAGAAATGTATGTTTATGTGTATGTATATGTATATATAAAATAAAATAAACATTTTGAAAACCTAGCACCATGTTAAGAGACAAGGATCCTCCAAAGATGTTATTGAGTGTTTTGTGTTGGTCAATGACTGCTGGCCATGCAGCCTGCTCCTAGGCGTAGTTCGTTTCCCCAGAGAGACAGAAAAGTAAATTTCTTTAACACATGGTCATCAGTTAGAGATAGCTCTTGGGTTAGAGGAGCTGTTGTTGTCCACTTCTCCTTTCAATTCTAGGGCGCCATCAAGTGACTACCTGCTTAGGCTCTGCATGGCGACTCAGTCTCTGTGACCTCGTGTGTGCTTTGATCCTGTTGGTTTACGGGGTCTTATTTCTTTGGTGTTCTCTATTTCTTCTGATTAACATTCTCTCCACCTCCTCTTCCTCACAGTACCCTGAGCCCTGAGAGGGGAAATTTGATGGAGACTCAGCATTTGAGGCTGAATGTCCTAAGGACTATGTCTGCATATGGTCTGGCTGTGAGTCTTCGTCTTTCTTCCTCTCTGCTGCAGGAGGAAGCTTATGTGAGGATGGATAAACAAGGCAGCTGATCTATGAGTGTAGCACAATGTCGTGAGGAATAATTTTATTGTTCAGTTTCTTTAGGATGACAAGCAGTACTTGGTTTGATCCTAGGTCCCTGGTTATCTAATCTCAGTTTCTTGACCACTCAATAATTACTGAGTATGAGGTTCCATCTGGTGAAGCAAGCCTTTAGTCAAATCAGATATTAGTTGATTGCTTCCACATGTTTTCTGCCACCATTTCACTAGCACATCTTGTAGGTAGGTCACAATTGTAGGTCTGTGTGGCTTCTGGCTGGGTTGACAGATCATGTTATTGCGGATGTGGACTAACTGGAACACTCATCCATGGCTGATAAGTTAGCCACTATGAAAATCGAAGTGTCAGTTTTTCTGGAAGTTGGAAATGACCTACCTCATGATCCAGCTATACCACTCATACCCAAAGGATATGTCATCCTACCCCAGATATACTTCCTCAACCATCTCCATTGCTACTTTATATATCATAGTCAGAAAGTGGAAAGAACGTAGGTGTCTCTCAACCACTCAGTGAACACAGACTGTGTAGTACTTTACAGAATGGAATATTCCTTGGTCTTTTAAAAATTATATCATTTTAAAAATAATTTTATTAAACTAAATGAAAGGAGAGGTGGATAATAACCCCTACCCTAACCCAGGATGGAAAAAAAATAATCCTGAGGGAGGTAACACAAACCCAGACAGATATAGTATATATTCTTTTATATGTGGATACCCTTTTTATGTGGATATGTTAAGTTAATGATAACCAAGCTACAGTCCATAGACCCACAGAGGTTACATAAGCATAAGGGTCTAAGGGAGATAGATAGATTTTCCTAGGAAAGAGAAATAGGATTGATATTTATGGATGGGTGAGGAGAGGGAGGAGGAGATGAGGGAGGCATTATGGGCAGATACATCAAAACTTAAGAGCCATTTGATTGGTAATATGGAATCCTAATAAAATAGAAAATTCCTAAAATATATACATATATACAGGCGGTCTAAATAAAAATCACCAAATAAATGAGGGATAGAGAACTCCAATTGGACATCTCTTGTCACCGAATGAAGCTTCCAGTGTCAGGTTTGTGTTACATTTAATTGAGTTGTTGACCAAAGGGGTCTCATGGCATTCCAAGCTACTGCCAAGAATATATAGAGGTTGATGCCCATAACTGACAGCAAGACCCCATTGCTAAAGAAGAAACCTATGAGCGTCATTAAACAAGAAAAAGGCAAACCGGTGCTCAGATAAAGCCTTTATCTTTAAGGGTCATTGTCTTTGGTACAAGAAGGGACTCTACATGTGACCAATTCTTTGGCTGCTACCTGCTCTTTTAGCATCTTCTCCCATTATCAAGTGTTTCCCACTTACTTTTGTAGCAATTCCACATTCTATGTAGATTTTTACCCATGGTATGTCGGGTCTTTAAGTTTTAGAATTTATCAGACCATCTAAACTCAATAGCTAAGGAGTACAACATAATGAAAAATTGAGGAAAAACATAGGAGAATAGGCTCGTTTCTGGTTTGGAGTTCTTGTAACTTCCTTTCTTGATTAAAGACTAGTTTGATTGGAAATAAATAAATAAATAAATAAATAAATAAATAAATAAATAAATAAATAAGGAAGGCAAAAGGTTATTAGGTATCTTTAAGCATTACTGAGCATCCATGTAAACGGTGAAACATACTATAATATATTTGTATAATTACCAACACATAATTGCGCTCCATAGTTGACTCCTTTAAGTATTCTTGAACACTATAAGTGAAATGAAAAATAAATTGTAAATGCCAACAACCATCTCTAGGTTGAATGGGTGGTGCTCATTAATATTCCAAAAGAGTCACTTAGCAGCAAGAGCTTTTGGGGAGGATCCTCTCATATGACTGAAAAGCCATCTCTGGGGGATCCTTACAGGAACTCTCTTGGTCCTTGAGCCTTCACCATATTTCAAGATGCTTCTGTTTTGGGGTGAACGAAAAAAACACTTAGACTCTACACTCTTGTACACTTACCAAGCTCAAGATGTGTATAATCAGAAGGCATTTATTTTTATTTGTAAGAATGGACCTGGGATCCCCTCACCCAAAATCTTCCTTGAGTCTGCTGGTGTAAGAACCAGTATTTATGAACTAACCTTCATAATACATTGTAATTTATATTACAATTTGCTTTTCTCTGTAAGTTTTGAAAACTGGAAGTCTAATAAAGTGATAGTGAAATAAACTAACAATCACGATTGTGTTTATAACTTTGTAGCTTTTGTGCTCAAGCCAATGAGGAGACAGCAGTCAACAGAACCAACTCTCCTTTCACTGGAGTCTTATTGGATGCTGAACCACTTCATATAAACCTAGCTTTTCGAGTCAGGAATAAACCCATGTTGTTACAAGGATGTCTTGAGAGATGTGGATCTTCACAGAGATGTGTCAGCCTTCTTGGCATCTTAATTAAGTGGTTTCAGCTCTTACAAAGCATTTCTCTACAAGAAATATCCAAGTAGCAGGCACGTTTTCTTACAGTTGCTTCATTGATCTTACGGGTATTGCCACTGACTAGACCAGTGTACGTTCTCATAAGCTGTGAAGGTTGAAGCTGTTTTACAACTGGGGCCCTTGCCTGTCCACACTAGCCAAGCTGTTCTGCACATTTTCCTATAGCATACATTCTTGGTGTAACTTACTTCATCATCTAGCGTGACATTTTTCATTCAACCTTCATAGAAAGCAATTTTGCCATGATTTGTATCTATCAAGAAGTTTAAAATGATTCATAAACTTGAGTAGGCAGTTCTATTTTTAAGGAGCTATCATAAGGAAATAATCAAGATTTTTAATGAGCAGAGGACAATTATTACCACAATCATTTATATAACCTCTGATTATATAAAAAGATATGTAATGTTTATGTAAAAGGGTATTTATTGCAACATTATTTATAATATTCCTGAATTTAGAAACACCTTAAATATTCAAACACTGGTAAGTTGTTATATAATGTCTAAACAGCTAGCTGAAAACATTAAAATGTATGCTTTTGATTTATGAAGTTGAAGAGGGAAGTATTCACAGTAAAATTTAAGGCATATAAACATTGTTTGTAAAAAGAATTATTTGTGGGGGCTGGAGAGACAGCTCAGCAGTTAAGACTACTAGCTACTATTCCAGAGGACTGGGCATAAACTCCCAGCACCCACATGGTAGCTTACAACTGTCTGTTACTCCAGTTACGGGGGAACCAGCACCCTCACACAGACATACATACAGGAAAAACATCACTGCAGATAAAATAAACATGCATGTTTTATAAAAGACTTGGAATAATTTTATTTTATCATTTTCTTTTTTCAAATGTTAATTAACATAAGACTTTTAATTTTTCTCAAAGTAATAGGTAAACACACAGACACACACAGACACAAACAGGCACACACAACAAAGGAAAGTTAATTGTTCAGAAAATTAAGTGACCCCTTTCTCAGTCTTTACCTTAACTTTATACACTGATTACTGTAAAAAATCATTTTATAGTTATTTTATGGTGTTAAGTAATGTTTATGTAATACTATTTATTATCCATTTTAAACAGTCCCTTTACCTCATTGTTACAGATGTCAATTTAGATCATTTACACAACCTGTTCTTTCTCTGTATAATGTATTTTCAATTACCATTATAAAAGTGTTGATTCTATTAGAGTTGTTCTTTCCTAGGGGACAAAGTAGGATATCATGAATATATTCCTTCTTGTCCAATCTTCTCTTTTATAACTCTAATTTCCTTCCTTGTTATTTTACATTTTGTTTTCCTGCCCACAGTGTCTTCGGTACAGTCAGGCTTTTAGCTCACTAACAAATGTTCTACCCAGGTTTACCATTAGTCCTGCTTTCTGTGAGGAGCGTCCTTCCCACCAGGACATTAACTCTGCTTCAGTCTGGAACTGGACTCCAACCTTGCCTGGTGCTGTCATCAATAGCTAGTCCTACCAATTCTGTACCACTTATTTATACATGCAATTTTTGTTTGTTATATAAGCAATTCTTTCAAATAAAGGATTTAGAAGAGATAAATGGATGTGGATATCCAAGACAGCCTTATACTTTTACAACTAACACTTTGTGAATGATGGTGGTGGTGATGATGATGATGGTGATGGTGATGGTAATGATGGTGGTGATGATGATAGTGGTGATGGTGATGGTGGTGATGGTGATGATGGTGATGGTGATGGTGATGATGATGTGTATTATTGAAATACTTTCTCCTACAGTTTACAAACAAAAGCCACTCATATATTTTATCAAACATATTACTTTAGCTATATTAAAGCTATGTCTGATATGTTTGACAGCTTCAAAGAGGTCACTTGTGACTCCGTTTCTATTGTCTATGTCTTCTCTTCTAGCTGTTTTTAATACACCTATAGGTATTGATTGAATCCTGTTTGTGCGCAAAATTTAGAGAGGCTGTAAATATAGATGTCCACTCTGACATTCACTCCGTCTTCAGCAATCAGAGGGGAAATATATTATCCGAAATTAATTTTGCATGCAGCTGGAGGCTGATGTCTCCTTTATACTGTGTACTTTATAACTACTTCTGAGTTTCCCCTGTTCCAAAGATTGCATCCATGAAGCAGTCTGGCTAGTTTCCTACGTCTCTTGGATGTGGTAGTTTCTGAATTAAAGTTTTAAATCTCCTAGCGCTGGTTTTCTACCTATTTCTTCATATCTACCGATGCTAGTTTCATTTCTCCACTTATAGCACTAGCAAGTGCTTCTATGCATGTACAGTGAAGGGCCGTGCTAATAATGGAATTTCTTTATATGTTTTTAAGGATCCATGCCAACCGTTTATAAGAATCAGGTATGTTTTTATATCTTTAGTTTTAAAAATGCGCCACAATATCGTTCATCACTTTTTGGATTTTTTTTCCTGAACTTATCGATGCTCATTAGTACTGTACATCACATCTTTAGATGCTAGAACACAGGAGTGGTGTCTGTTTTGAGATATAGGCTGGTGTATTTGTTAATAGCTCTGTTTCTCTACTGTTAGCAGCAAGGAAAGCAGACATAATACAGCTGCCGGGGATCATGCAGATCTGAAGAGCTATTCCAGTCACAGCATGGTACTGCTGCCAGTCATATGGTGAGTTGCAATCAAATGTCTGATTAGGAATTCTTGTGACGAGACAGTTCATTTAATATGAAAATATAGACCATCACTTTCTTCCCTCCTAGTAAATACCGCATTTTGAAATAATGCCACTTTTAAAGGAAGGCACAGACAATGGTTCTCATTACTAGTTCCAAATTTATTATGTTGTTACAGCCAAAGATCTATCTAATCTGCCTAATAATGTCAAACTGGATTTCTAACCAGCAAGTGGAATGTGTCATTTATTCTCCCTAGCCACCCAGCCACTACATGTGGAGTAGCCCAATCACCCTTGATGAATTCTTTCTTGTCCACTACTTGTGTCAGCCCCTCTCATTTGACTTCAAGTGATGAAAGTGTTTCTACTCTTGCTCAGCAGATGTTGTGCCTAACCCTGAGACAAGCGTCTCTCACGAGCGGAGCCTCGTATTGTCAGTATGGCAGTTCCGGATGCAAGGTGCCCCGTTCCATACATACAAGCCATTACTACTAATTGTTCAATTAATTGGCAATTGTGGTTGGATAAAAATAATGGGTTTGCCTTGTTTATGAAAATATCCCCCGAAGCACAATTACATTGCAATATCTGCACAAAGGCGGTCCACATGCATCCTCTGGTAATTGTCGATGGAGAAGGATGCCATATGCTAATGAATTGTCTGGATCGCTGAGAGACAAACGGCCCTGCAAGACTTCTCTGAGACACATTTGTATACCGCGCTAAAGATAGGTCCTGCTCATCCCAAGAACTGGAAAGCTCCTGCGAGTGCTCCATCATCATTTTCAGCTCGTTTGAGTCATTAGCATCTTGCCATTATCATTTGTCCCCTGTTACCACCTTCCCCAGGGTAATAGATGTGCCGTACCCTCAGGGTGCCTTACAAACACTGACTTTGGAGACTGTTTCCCACACGAAGAACACATTGCAGGATTAAAAGTACGGACTATAGCTGTAACGTCACTTAAAATACCACAAGAGGATGCGAAGGAAAAGTGAGCGGCAAGGGCAGAATGGCCCCATGCTTTTTTTTCTGTTCTGGATCCTCAAGAGTGGCAGAGGTGTGGGGGGGGGCGGATATCATTTGTTTCCCATATATGTAATGGGAATTACTTTCTGTTCATCAGAGGGAAACCGAAATGTTATACTAACCTAGTGACAGCGTTTAATCTCCATATATCAGCTCATAGCATAGTGGAATCAATGGAGTCTTCTGAGATGATGACCAAGGAGAACTCATTAGTTAAAAGATAAAATTAGCATAAGAAATGATCATTAGAATGTCATCCATGTTTTCATGAAACATTTGAATTGTCCAAAGTGGACACCATTTGTCTTTCGGGTAACACCTAATATGATTTTTTTTTTGGATTATTACATTGAGTTCTGAGTCAATGGACACTCTCCTAGGCACTCCATATATTAAAGTTTTATACAGTTCCTGAACCATGTCATTTCTCCAGTATACCCTGATGCAGTAAAAGTTTAAGAGCTCCAGCAAAGCACATTTTGACTGTGATACCTGGGAAAATGATTTGGTAAGCTCTTTCTTAATGATCCTCTCCTGACACACTGTTTTCCTCATAGAACAGAGTCTCTCTACCAACCAATGATGGCCCTAATAATCCATCGCTTTATTGCCTCTGGATGCTTCATACATTTGGCTGTGTATATGCCATAGCGTTATATGTAAATACTTTCTGTCTCGATCTGTAGTTTCTGCACAATACTTCATAACTATCTTAGCCAAGATTCTTCGGAGAAAGAGAACCAATGGGTAAAGATATATACACACCCTTTTTAATGAGAAATTTATCGGACCCCACAATTCCAAGGTTTCCTCAATCTGCCATCTGCAATTGAATATCCAAGGTTACAATTCGAATTCTAAACATTCCCGCAGTTGGAGGATTTGAATATTTTTCCCAGCTGATGGAATTATCTGTGGAAACTTTAGGACTACGAAGAGTCAGGACTCACCTGGTTGAAGTAAGTCCTAGGAGCAGGCCTTTGAAGGTTGGAGCTTTCAGCCTTGGTTCCTATGACTCCCTCTGCTTCCTAGTGTGACATGACGGGAACGTCTACACCTTCTACCAGATTCCTTGATGGCCTCGATCTGCACCGTTCCAGCCACTCCTGCTGCAGTGAATCAGAACTTCCCCGAAACTGCGAGTCAAAAGCAATCTCGCCACTCTTAAGTTGTTTCTGTCAAGTGTTGTGGTCAGAGTGACTCAACAGTTAGTTAATTCAGCTAATGATGCAGCTTCATCACAGGCCTAAAGGCTACAGACCACAGGAGCCAACGGTACCAGGCCAGTCTGGATTCAAACCTCAGATAACTACAAGTGTTAACACCTGAAGGGAGAAGACTGGCCCTTCACTCTTTTATTCTGTGCAGGCCCTGGAGACACTGTCTGCACACATTGTTGAGTGACGGACTCTGTGCAGCCTGCTCATTTAAATGCTAATCTCGTCCTCTAAGAACACGACACACACACACACACACACACACACACACACACACACACACACACACACACCTAGAAATAGGTTTCACCAGCTATCTGGTCATCCCTGAGTTCAATCCATTCAGCGCACAAAGTTAACCCTTAAAGTCCATCTGTGTTCTCGGCTTCTTGAATCATACTTACTTTCCAAATAAAGATCCTCAACTATAATCTTCCTATTATCATAGAATCCCTTGTATCCAATCCAAACATGTTAATTGCTTCCCCAGAAGGAAGGCTTAAATGTTTACCCTCTCCATAATATGCTGCAAATTTACAATATAAAATGAATACTTAGTGAACATATCTTCATTTCTGAAGATCCGAATAGCCCTACCTACGTGAGATTTTGAAATTTCTCATTGACCGTAATTCATTTTTTTATTTATCTTTATTAACTTGAGTATTTCTTATTTACATTTCGATTGTTATTCCCCTTCCCGGTTTCCCGGCCAACATCCCCCTAACCCCTCCTCTCCCCTTCCATATAGGCTTCCCCTCCCCATCCTCCCCCCATTACCACCCTCCCACCAACAATCACATTCACTGGGGGTTCAGTCTTGGCAGGACCAAGGGCTTCCCCTTCCACTGGTGATCTTACTAGGCTATTCATTGCTACCTATGAGGTTGGAGCCCAGGGTCAATCCAAATTCTTTGGCATAACAATCCTGTGAGTCTCCTAAGGGAATTCCTACACTACAGACATATGCTTATTAACTCTGCTGTAGAGCATATCTACTTTACCTAGGCATTTCAGACCAGTCATTCCAACCACCCTGTAACTCTTTTCTACTTACTGAGGAAGAGTCATAAGGAAATCAGAGTGGTGGTTTAGTTTACCCAGTTCAGTGGACTGACTGTTGACTTTCCTGGTAGAAGTTCTTCTTCTAGACCAAAGGCTTCTACACCAGAGGATTTTAAAGCTATAGAAAGAGGAAACAAAAACTTTCTAGTGAGTCCTTAAGGATAATGGTGCCACTCCTCCCTTTGTATTTCCGATTGCTGTGTATAATTCAGCATTCTAGGCATGTCTTTTGGGTACAGCTCGACCTATGTATTCTAAACCTAGCATGTAAGCCAATGAACTTGTCAAAACCAAAGCAGACACCGTATACTATGTGAGTGTCTTGGAGTGAGAGCCCAGAATCTGCATTTTTACTCAGCCTCCCAATTGAGTTTTGAGTCAGATCTAACTAAAGAATAGCTGATATTAGCGTAACTACCCCCACCTTTCCTACCACCATGAGATTCCAGATCTATTTTCTAATTGCAGCTAACAATTTATATAATCAGATTTTGATAATGTAAAAATTGATAGTTTTATTCATTGTAATCACAACCTTTTGCACACATCTACAATTTTATATTCATAGAATTTATCTTATTCCCTGGTCCTAAGACCAGATGACAAGGCCTCCTCAGAAAATTAAGGTAATTAACTTCTTTCAATCCTTTTGGACTCTGCCCCAGTTGTACAAACACAGCTTTTGCAAGCAGGAACAAATACTGGTTAGGTAGACCAAGAAATTTTGTGTGGTGTTAATCTCCTCTGAAATTGTGCCAACTACTTAGCTTCTTAATTAACCCGTTCAAGTTTTCTGGAAATTTTGCTCAAGAAATGCAAGGCAGAAATCGCAGAGGCAGTACCACCTCTGTCATTGGCTTTACTTGATGTCGTTAATAAGTGGTATTAAATGAACACCAACATGGATTCCTTCACAAAGCCTAGTGTGGTCATTTGAGTTCTGAACATCCACCACACCCAGTGTAGCCACAATAACACATGACTTTGTGACGGCAGTTGTCACTTTATATTTTTAGAATATGTTGCTTTTATACATCTGGTGGGGAAAAATAACCAAGTTTTTAAAATATACAAATAGTGTCATGTGTAGAAATAGTCACACTCTTCATCAAATGAACCAATATCCATTGTTTCACTACAGACACTGTAGTGCAGTGTAGAGAGTTTTGCTTTCTGCTGTCCCCATTAGTCGTAGTCAGTGAGCATCACCATAGTTCAATGATGTATCCTTCTGATGTATCCTTAGGTTAATAGTACCTTAATACTCTATCATAGTGCCTGTATCATCTACCTCGCTTTGTTGGACCATGTAGCATTTTATCATCCCACATCACCAGAGGAAGGTTAGTGCAAAACAGTAAGCATCATGGCCAGCACATCCGTGGACATCAAAGGGACCAGGGAAGGAGAACATTGATGAACAGAAACATGAAATTCTGAGTTCTTTTCAAGAATGAACAAATCTTAATTTCCCCACTTCTGCTTATATATTGTTTAGTTAGCTATTAACAATTACATTGCAACTGGAGCTTGGACAAAATGTATCTTTGACCCCCTTATCCAAGACTTTCCTTCTCAACTCTACTGCCCTGTGGCCTTGTCTTACCCAAGAGAACATTCATCCTAGGCTTTATTTTGTTCCTGAAGTTTTCCAACAGTCATGAGAACACACCTAGGTTAGGGTTTGTGCATGAGAAATGAACCACAGACCATCTGGACCCCAATGAATACAATCTTTCTAAAGAGAAAATAGGTATGTTCATGTCACTTCTAGTAAAAGACATTGTTACAATTTTCCTGTTTCATTATTGATATTAACCTCTTATTTGATTAGTTTTAAGTTAAATTTTATCATAGGGATGGATTCATAGGACAGAACACAGAATACAGAGAATTTAGAATGGCCCCAAGCTTCAGACAGAATTCGGAGTCTCAGAACATTTCCCCACAGAGAAGAACTAGGCATTTCTTGCTGCTCACTTCACAAAAGCTGCATTCCTCTTTATTAATAGCTTACATTGTACAGATGGCTTCACTGGACATGTGTTCTACTTCGTGTTCTGTCAAAAACAAATTCTAGTTATCAAAAAAGAATTGGGGGTATAATTACTGGAAGACTTCACAAGCTCATATGTAAGATATTGATGTGAGAATATTTCTTATTACATACCTTTTGGTATATGATCTAAGAGCAGCCCTAGTTGTAATCCCTTGCCTGAAGAAAATCTGGCAATCCATGTCTATGCTGTAGTCAACAGAGAGCTTACTTAGAGTGGCAACGCTTCGGGTCTGATCTCAGAGACGGCAGCATTTGGGAATGTGTTGGAAATGTCAGTGTTTTAGTTAGGGTTTTATTGCTGTGGTGAGATGCCATGTCCACAACAAGTCTTATAGAGGAAAACACTTAATTAGAGCCTACTTAAAGGTTCTGGAGCCTAGTTCTATTTCCATCATGTAGAAAGCATGGTGGTACACAGGCAGACATGATGCTGGAGAAACAACTGAGCGTTCTATATATTAATCCATAGATAGCAAGCAAAGAGAGTGATCTTTGAGGGATCTTGAGCTTCTGAAACTCAAAGCCTACCTCCCGGAGTGACACACTTCCTGCAGCAAGGTCACATTTACTCCAGTAACATCACACCTTATATATCTATGAAGGCCATTTCATTCAAACCACCACATTCAGTTACCACACCCTGCAACCCAGACAGTCTGGGGCTGAAGTTTAGCAGTGTGTTTTAATGAACCTTCCAAGTGCTTTTAATGCACCCAAAGTTTGATAACTGCTGCCCTAGACTGTAACTATTAGATCTGTAGCTATTCTAGATACTATATTAAACATTGGAGGTCAATTCTGTTTTAAATAGACATTCTCATGGATGCCAAGTAGTAATTTCTATTTGGCCTGATCATTTACTGTCTAATCAATCTGGTCATCAGCCCTACAAAATGGAATTGATCTTATTTAATTCCTGAGAATGGTTCAGACCACCAACCTGCCAAGGGCCAATATGAGCCTTCATTAATAAATCATATAAGTCATGAAAGCGAACAACTAGACTGGGAATCAAACTCTTCATTCCCAAATAATGCTGAGGATGGGTTTTAAAAGGCAATCCCAGCTGGATAATGCATCCATTGAAATAAAGTTTTGCTCCCCACAATTGACACATCTTTTCTTGCTTAAGGGCTCCAGACTTTTCAGAGCTTTACCTACTCATTCCCTCAAAATCAAACCCTTTCTCATTTGTTATTCTTCGAGTAGAGTGCCCCAATAGCCTAACTGACTTCTTAACAAATATTCTAAAATTAGATAGCCAAATGACCTCTACTGCCTTCAACATTTAGGATTTGGCATGTTTATTAAAATATACTTGAATTCATTCTTTTTTAACAAATCTTTATTAAGCCTCTGCACTGACACTGTTCCAGGTGAGGCGCTACATCAGCAAGCAAGGCAGATTTAGTACCAACCCTGGGAGCACTGTTATTTTTAGTAACACCTTTGTCATTCTACATTTCAGTCAGGCTGAGGCTGCTGACATATTTTGGTGATTAATGGTGAAATTATAGTCCTGCAATTGTAGTCATCCCTCTTTAAGTTACAAAAAGAGAGCCTACAGTCCAGTCCTGTTTGTATCCACTTGTCACTTGCTGGTAGATTGAAGCAGTTCTCATTCTCTTAGAAGTCAACATGGTGGACACAAAGCATATGGTCCCCACAAACTTGGAGCGCATGCTAACCATCCTCATGCCGCTTCTGAAACTGAAACATAATCCCAAGGGGTTGATCCAGATAATACCAATCATCAAAGGCCTTTATCTATTGTAATCAACTTACCTCTGATAACAGAAATATGTGCTATTGTGATTCCTTTTATAAAATGGAGAAACAGATGCATGATACAGTGGCTTCCGGACTGCACCTGACTAAAGCAAACAGAGTGACCCCATAGTCAATGTCCTCAACTGATAAGCACTTTACATCATCTCCTGAAGAAATAATAATTAGGAAAATATAAACCCAAATAAGTTTGCACAACTCAGAGAGCTCATGTTTTCACACCTGCCATTAAACTAGTCAAAAATTCTCCTCACTCAGGGAATGGGATAGTAATTAACTATCTATTGACCCATGAGAGCCTGTTCCAGTTATGAATTTAATTCAGTAGCCTTAGTGTTAGCTCCTACTGCCTTCAGTTATTGTTTTCCTGATGTTTGGGCAGCAATGACGTTTGCACTAGCTGTATCTGTTTCAATTTTTGTTGTTGTTATTGTTGTTTCTGGTTGTTTGCTTTCTAATGTAACATGACCTGTCTGTCTTCTATGCCATCGTAGACTGAGTTCCTTTCTCTGGTTCTATTGTTTGTTGTACTAGAATTCAACGTGGCAGAAAACTTCTTTTTACCTGAGGGCAATGAGTTCGTTGGCTTATTCACAGAATGTTCAATTAGTAAGTTCATCATCCTGAGTAACAAGTTCACTCTGTCCATTGTGTCTAATTTCTAGGAATGGAAAAAGTGTGTTTCCTCACCAGAATTTAACTCATTCGTAGAGGCAATCAGAGAGCCCAATTTCCTATATGTTTGCTAATATGTTAACACCCTTTGGTTAGGTACAAGGGAAGATCTTATCTTCTAGAATGCTGTGTGATGTTACTACAAGAACCACCTTCTAAATATCATGGCTTACTGCTTCCTTTTGCCTTCTTTCTGCTTGTATGTAGGCATGATCTGCCTTTGTACAAAATAAGAAGTCTCCTTCAGCTAATTTCAGATGCTACTGAGACCCTCACTTCATTTTTCTAGACAAAATATAGCTGCCATTGGGTGCTTGATTCATTGCATGCCTTCAACTATTTAATTTACTGACGTATCTTTAGTTCCTAGAAGAAATTCTGTACTTGGTCATTGGTGACTAAATGTTTATTGAAATATTATATAGTAGAAATAGTAGAGCAATATTACTGTTCATGAATTGGAAGTCACGCTGTTAAATGAAATAAGCCAGGCCCAGAAAGACAAATCCTGCATTTTCTCACTCATGGAATTTTCAGATGTTGATCTTATTTGCAAAAATCAAAGGCTGAATCGAGGTTACACGATGTTGGGGGAAATCAGGGAGAAATTGATTTATCAGGGGCAAATTTGATTTATGAATAGGTACACATGAAAGGAAAAGCACTGGAGAGTGAGTTTAGTGAAAATATACTGGTGTTTAATGAAAAGGTACAAGAGAAGATTTTTGAATCTTTGTACCACAAAAATGTAAATGGTTGTGAACACACCATTTGTACCCCCATTTAGCCATTACGCAATATCCACATGTATTAAAAAATTGCAGGTAACAAATGAGTGCATGAAATTTAAAATAATAATTTTAAAAGAACATTGATATTAAAACATAGAGACCTTTACTTTTATTCTCTTTGCATGCACAAATAAACCCAACCCCAACCTTATTATTTGTCTCCCTCTCTTTCACAGAATAAAGGTTATTATAATACTATATGTACAGAGTAGCATGAGACTATACAACATATTTGGAAGTGTTGAATTAATCCTTATTCAGAAGACAATGACAATGTAACTTTGAATCAGAACTTAAGATGCAAAAAAATCAGCCACTTCCAGTGTTGGCTTGACTCCATCTTCCTTCTAGAAGTTCAAGATTTGTAATTGAGTACTCTTGTTCTGCTTGATGATAATTCAATGCCAAAGTGCATACTCTTAGCTTCTTCTTAATTGTTTCTTTGTTAGATGATAACCCTAGTACCTATACTATAATTATGTGGATAAAAGAAGACTCATTCAGCCTGGCTGACTGTAGAGTAGATCGTGGGGCACAGAAATCCCAAGTATAGTATCTACATTTTACACACGAAACTGAGGACCAAAGAGATTCCATGAGTGGTCCAAGGAAGCTAGAAAAGGACAGGAACAAGACCATGACCTAAGTCTCAGCCATTTACAAAGGCTTTTGTTTTAACTCCATGAGCGTATTCAATCAGATGCGCTTAGAGATCATTTGACAAAGTAATTTCACATAAATTCACAGCATTATTATAGTCCAGCTTCTCATATAAACTGGATATTCCAGTGAAGTCATAGAAAATGATCTCATTCTCACATGGCTGTTCGAAGCCTGCAAGGTAGAAGGTCATCTTTGGGAGAGTAGATGCCATTCCACAAAGACAGAGACTCCTGCTTCCGTCTCTCCTGAAAGTCAGAAATGTCACTCCTGACAAACAAAGGGAAGGAGCTATTATTAAATCAATAGAGAATATGGCAGCCAGTACCCCTGATGATGACAGAATTAGTTGTGAGCTCATTCATGATAAAATAGGCATGTGGAGTCATTTTAATACAAGACACAGACAGACACACACACACACACACACACACAAACCTGGTAAAAATTTTAATGAATGGCTAGCATTCATTAAATTAAATGTGAATTAGCATGAAGGTAAAGACATTCTAAATTTGGAGTTTCAAACAAACTGACAAACTAAGTCATCCTTCACTGGGTTTCCACCGAACTCTTCAAGAGAAGCACTGGAAGCCATGAAAAAGAGAAGAAAAATACCTCCAGAATTGGCGAGCACTTTAAGGAAAGTAGAAATCACTACCATACGAATGGCTTTGTGGGTTGGTTGTGTTCCCTAAGGTATAATGCTAATGACATCAAATACTGTGACCAAAGAACGCCTACAATCGGGGGGAAAAGAACTGAGAAAAGCCAAACTCAGTGAAGAACAACATGTTTGAACTATTCAATAAAAAATGTCAAAGACCAAAGGCTAGAGAGACACATTAGCAGTTCAGATAACTTTCTGCTCTTCCAGAGAACTTCAGCTTAATCCCCAGTGCCCACGCTGTGACATTTTTAATATATATATATATATATATATATATATATATATATATATCTTAAAACATCAAAGCAATAATTATTAACATAATTATCTATTATTAGTAGACAATTATAATATGTAGCAAAAAACATAGATGATACAGAGGCATTCCTCATTTCATTTTGTAGCATGTTATATTTTCTCTGAGGTTCTGTTTCACTCTGCATCTCAATAAACTGAAGACCATTAGCAACTCTTTGTAGATAGAAATCAGCCAATATCATGACCCCCGGCATCGTCACTGACCACCAGTATCATATGTTTGAAAGAAGGAATATACACTGCTTTCTTAAAACAATGCTATTACACATTTCACACGTTGCAGGAGAGCAGAAGCATCATGCTTATGTGCCCAGAGAAACCAAGTATTTCTGAGTCACTTACCGCGGTGGGCTGTAGTTAAACACATGGAATTTCCAAGGTGAATCAGTAGAAAAGTTAAATGAAAATTTTATCTGAAACAGATTCAACAAAATGACCATGGTAGGCACTGGAAAAAGACAGAAACCAAGGTTTAGAATGTCTTCCATAGGTTCAGCAGTAAATTTATGTGACCAAAGGAAAGATAGCTCATGAATTTGAAAGCAGAAATTCAATTTAAAAGGTATATAATTGAAATAGAAAGAAGACCGATGAGACAGATAGAACAGAACAGTTTCTAAACACAAAATATCAAGCATCCACCAGACAGAAGAGAACATGGGAGGAAGAAGGACCCAAAAGAGGAATGGTTTAAACATGGCCTCAATAGAATCCAAGGAAACTGTCAAATAGATACATGTTAAAACAGATGAAAACTAAAAGCTTCAATCCAAAACCGTTGTAAAGCAAAGGAAAACAAAAGAACATGTTTAATGCATCCAGAATAATAAAAGTCACAGACAGAAAACAAGTACAACTGTCAAGGTAAGACAGAACAACTTGCAGTTTTTAAACTATGCAATGGTGCAGAAGCAAGAAATGGTCAGTAGGAACTGTACTTCACCCTTGAAGCTTAATCTCTTCTCAGTCTGATGAGCTTGTCTCTTAGTACCGGGCAATGTCAGCAAGACCGGTGTCCTTCATCCACATGATGGCAAGGGGAAAGTGGCGATAACTCTAAAGGGTACCAGGTCGCCAGCATTTCTTACACATGGGTATTAATTAGTTATATGATCTAACTGATACTTAATTTCAAAATGGGTTTGTGTGAGATGAATTTGCACCACACTATGATAATGTAAGTGAGATTAGTGTTTGTGTAGGAAGGGAGACCGACCTTCGATGAGCGGGAGGTGAGATAGATTAAAACCTTACAGCATTCTCAACTTACAGTCAGGTTGGGAGGATGCCTCATCACTATACAAGAGAGCTTCTACATGGGAACACAGCAGACTTTTCGTCAAAAGCTATGTAAATTAACAGCCAATAAAATGACTACTTAATTAGAAATAACTCTAAATTTTCAGAACATTCCCTTCATCCCTGAATTATCTTTTCAGAGATCAATTTTAAAACATCCTTTTTTGAGAAAGGGACTTAGACCAGGGAAGTAAAATAAGATTAAAAGAAAGGCAAATTATTCGATAGTGATTTATTGATTTATTTGGTGATTTATTTTAAGCACTACTTGGGCTGTTCCTTTGCCAAGCATGACTTCACTTGCTACCTGAAACAGAATGACTCGGAGAAACAGCGGAAACGGTGGGACTTTGCCCTTAACAACCTGCTGACTGCCACACATGGCTTCACACACTCCTGATTGCTTGCCCACATCACCTTGTGCTTTGAGAGCACACAAATAGAATGCGAAGTGGACTGGGGTACAAACCTTTCAGGAGCTGTCCTGGCTTCAATCCTCTGGTAACAGCTCCTCTCTTCCACTCTCATTGGTGTTGGGAGTGCCTATTCCAGAAAGATTTCCACAACACCACATCCTCCCGGAATCCACTACACAGCTCACTTTAGCCCCAGACTAGCAGAAATTGCCCTGCCTTCACCTCCGGAGTGGTGGGATTACAAACAGGAACCTCCAGGCTCACCTCTACATACATGAAATTATAGAAGACTCATTACCAAAGAACTTACAGAGAAATCTATGTCGTATTCTTAAGAACCGTTTTAACAAATATTTCAGAATTTAAACATAAAAGTGCTGACTTCTCCGTTTTGATTAAGATAAAGAAAGCAGTGCATTTTAGGGGTACACAACTTCCAAAAAATCAAATGTACCATAAAAATAGTGAAAATGAAGGAAAAGTGGCACTTGCAAATGTGGAGCTGGTTCTTCCGGTAAAGTATTTGCACTGCAAGCGCGAGGACCTAAGTACAACCCTGATAAGCTACAGGCTGAACCTAGCATGCATTCTCAGCACTGACGGAGTAGAAACGGGAGGAGTAGAAGCAGGAGAATATTTTGGGCTTTCCAGTCAGCCAACCTAAAATACACGGCTGGTTCCAGACCGGTAAACGACAGTCTGAAACACAAAGGAATAACACCTGAGATTGGGCTGTGCCTCCAGCCTCCACACCCCCCAACACACACACACACACACACACACACACACACACACAGAGAGAGAGAGAGAGAGAGAGAGAGAGAGAGAGATTGAAGTCATATAAATTAGTTATTACACTGCACTTCAAATAATAAGGCATTACTTGAAGATAGATTATGAAACGAGATTCATTCCGTGAACTCCGGGGAAACCACTACAACCTTTCAAGATGGACGTAAAATAATGAAATAACATTGAAGATAAAACGTCACAAAAACAATCCAGAAACAGATGGCAAAACACAGAAGGAAATGAAACTATCGGATGAGGTGGGAAGTGCCTAGATGCTCCTTCAGCATTCCGCGGTGTTTTAAACATAACTCAGGTGAAAGAACAATTTTGGTAATGAATATGTGTTGGCATCCGACACATATGCGTCTTTAAAAATTACAAAAAACATAATTTAGAAGGCCAACATGAAAATTCATATGCAAACCCTCAGTAAATCTAACTGAAACACAAGTGTAAAATAAATTCTCCTGCCGTGTTAACATCAGGAATGTGTGAGAACATTCGGCTTGGAAGCGAAGAAGAACACAGGTCTCTCTTCAAGTTCTCTAGGTTCAACAACTAGATTTTCTCTCTCCCCCCTCTGCAGTCTCACAGAGCTCCACCGCCCCGCCTCTTAGTGGTCCCAGCTGGCTTGAAATCACAGAGAGATCTGATTGGCTATGGCCCCCAAGTGCTGCGATCTGAGCTGCGCACCACCAAGTCCTGCTTTTCGGATGGTTTTCGAATTGCCTTCATAGTTAGGTGGTTGCCTTTGACTGATATTGCCAATGAATCTCATCGGAAACAATGTGTGTCCCTTAGGCTGTGAGCCATTACTCGTTAAAGAAGCAAAAGCCCTTTCTTTCCTCTTCCCTCAGAGCGTAAAGTGATACTGAAGGTGCGTGAACCGCGCCATACAACTCAATACCAGAAAGAAGAATCACAAGGAAGGTACCGTGGGGATCAACCAGTGCGTGCAAATCAAGCAGTCCTCTGTGACTGAACCTGGAACCCAAATTTAGATAAACAGCATCCTTGGGTCACACCAGGCCAGAGGTCTGATTTGAAAACTGGGTTATATTGACTACATTTGTTTATCCATTGTCTGCAATGTTTTCAGACAGCACTGGCAAAGCCAGGTGGTGACAACAGTCCCCTAAGACTTGAGAATAAAGGCATACTTGTCAAGTGGCCCATTGAAATAGAGCTGCAGTGAGGGAGAGGGTAATAAGGCACAAGGAGGATGGAAAATCTAAAGAAATACTTGTGTTCGGGGCTGAACCTGACATTTGTATCTGGGCTCACCAATTCCAAAGCAAGATTTACATTTAAGAAAAGAACCGTGAGTTGTAAAAATCATCTTTAATACTATATAGAATATCACAAGAGCAAACCATCGTATGGTACAAACGAGCATTATATTTTAGTTTAAATATGTTGCTTATTATAGATGGTTTTATCCTGCTTAATATTATAAGACATACCATGAGCACTTATAAAAATCACAATTAAACTCAATTAATTAATACAATTAATATAATAGTAAAATTACTACCTAGATTCACTGAATCATACTTCATCCATATCTAAAACTATTTTAAAAGAACTTCACAACAAATTCTTTAATATTGTAATATGTAACTCTTCCAGCAGGTGTAATGACGGAATATACCAAATTTATTCTCAATAACCACCGAATCTACATAGTAGACCATGAAGACAATTTTTCAAATGGACTCTTGGCAAGGAAGGGAATGATATCTTATTAGGCACAAGTTTATTGCATCCATGCTGTCTAAGAAGAAGTATTTGACAAATTAATTATCTTTCCCCTTAACCAGCACCTCTGCTCAAGTTCCTGTGACATATCCAAAAAGAATATGTCTATGGTGACATCCGAAATGTGAATAATAAACTCTAACATACTCCTCTGTAGCCTGGTTCTGCTCTGAAAGTATAAGTCAAGAAATTTGGAGGAACTCCTCCCTTGTGGTTTATTTATTAGACGTCTAGGGTGTTTAGTTGGGTTTGTTTGTTTGTGTGTTTGTTTGCTGTTAGTGGTACTGGCTTTCATCTGTGGTTTTAGAGGCAGGCTCTCATTCAATCCACAGCTTGTCTCAAATTTTCTGTCATTAAGCGAAGGTTTACAAGAAAGTGAGCCCACCAGAGCCACACTGAGGCCAAAGTACCAGGCTCTACTGAAGAACAAGCTGCCAAGCTGTCACCAAGAGAAGGGGGAGTAGCATTGCCGAAAGGGATGTTGGCTTTCATGGGATGGTTTAAGTCAAGTGGGAGTGGCCAGGGAGCACAGAAGGGAAGGAAATTGCTTCAAAGGGCCAGTTGTAAGCAGAATGGGGACCTCTGTTCCTTAAGGTAAAGGTATGCTGTGGGGGTTAAGATAACAGGATGCTGTTGTCAGTCTGCTCTCAATGAGATAAAGGTCAGACTCCTGAGATGTGCAGAAAGGGTAGTTTCTATTTCCCCTAAGAGGCTGGTTCCCTTTTGGCCAGGGACTTGGGTCAGCCTAACATCTTAGCCTTTTTTTTCTCCATCTTTATTAAACTAGGTATTTCTTATTTACATTTCAAATGTTATTCCCTTTCCCAGTTTCCAGGCCAACATCCCCCTAACCCTCACCCTCCCTTCCTATATGGGTGTTCCCTTCCCCAATGGTCTCCTCCAGATACTTCCTGTTGAACAGGGGTATCAAGTCTGGGGCCAGAAAGGCTGGGTATGTCTGGTCCAAGTCGTAGAGTGGCTTATGCTCAGCAGAACCTAAGAGCTGATATGGGGAGGAAGATGGATAGGTTAGGAAAAGTCTGTTGAATAGATGGAGGAAAGTATGTTTACCTGGTGTGAATGCACTTGAGGAGGCACAAGGCTGGGAGGCAAACAGTGTGTGCAGTTTCTACTTCTCCAAAAGGGCTGCTTCCCTCCTAGTCAAAAACTTGGGCCAGCCAACAACAAGGATGGCCTAGAACTCCTGGTCTTCCTCCCTCTATCTCCCAAGCGCTGGGATCGCAGATGGGTGCTACCACACCTGTCCATAGTCTGAATGGTGACTAAATGATCTAGGTCATGGCAGAAGTGATCTCCAGATGTCATGTCTTCTGTATTTATAATTTGATGGTCTCTCATTTCAAGGTCTGATAGGCACACCTTCACCTGAGCTTAACGACAGACACGGGGATGGTACCATCTCACCTTGCAGACCAGGAGCTCAAGAACCCCTGGTGCTTTAAAGTCACTCACAGCAGTGTCTTTCAAGACTTTATAGGCAAAAGCTTTCTTTTGATCTGCTTCCTACTCATATTCTTGTGGCTGTCTCAGAAAGGAAAGCCAGACATTCATTCATTCATTCATTCATTCATTCATCAATGTACTAGTTTGTGTTAATCAACCATTGTGTAGCATTTCCTCTGGGATTAGAGCATCCCACCATACAGAGAAGCTCTTTAAGACAGAAGGTAAACAAAAGCTTTAGGAAGTTCCTGAAACCTACCAGATTCACTAGGTCTCTCCCTCCCAAAAGTAAACAATAAGATGGCTGAGAGGCTAAGTCACTCTCAGACAAGACAGACAGCCTAGATAGAAGCGAAAACTAGTTGAGCTTCCTGGAAGAGGCATAGACCAACTCTCCAATTTGTTGAGCCAACTGGGTGTTGAGTTCTAGGTTTTCTAGCTTTTGTCACCCATGGAAGGGCAAGCTTAGGTGATCCAGCTATCTTTAAGTCATTTCTGCTCCTAAGTAACTCCTGTTAAATAACCCTAATAAAACTCATGGGTTCACCAAGTTGGACTTGGTGGCATCTGTACATTGTTGTGTTGTGGGCTCCATAACTGGGATGAATATATGTATGTATATGTGTTACATCTCCCCAGGGAAAGTGTTATCATACAATATAACAAGGACTTTTCTATACATTTTTATATGTACGTCTGAGATAAAATCTTTGAAAGAGAAAAAAGATTAATAAGACATCATCCATATCTATCAAAAGTCAAAGTAGAAGGGAATGAGAATCCATTTCTTCAGCCTTCATGTTGCATTTGGCCGTTTCAATTTATTCCTTTCACAGTCTTTTCATCTCACACTTAAAGTAGCAGTCACTCAAAGAGTTACACACACAGAGATAGAGTTAACACACTAACATAGGCACATTTACCCTTACAGTATTAAAACTTGTGGAACGAAAATTCATAACTGCATCAATTTCATTGGCTACAATTTTTGCCAAGTAGTTATAATTGTCCTTGGTCGGTTGACATGGCCAAGTACATATCTTTTTATTCCAATTTTAATTACTAATATCAATTATTATACCATGTATAACATATGACACAATTGAGAGATAATAGAAGAGACATAATTAGATAGATGGTGATGATGATGATGAAGATAGATAGATAGATAGATAGATAGATAGATAGATAGATAGATAGATAGATAATTATATGTATGGTTATAGAATAACTATAATGAGTTAAGAGACTGCAAAGTTCAAGGAATTCAGAGCTCTGACTGGAGGCAGAGAGAGATCATCCAGATGCAAAGAAAATCACTATAGATGGTTTGGTATTAACTCCTGCGTATAGCTTCTGGAGTTAAGCAAAGCCAAGCTTCAGGATTTCAAGGTTGAGCCAGGTGCATGATTGCATCTAGCTATACAGGAATAGACTGGTGGAGGAGAGGCAGAGGTCTGAAAGGACAAAATATGAATGGACAGATGGCAAATTGAGTGGAGGCCATCAAAAAGGAGAGTCTGTACTGAGCTAAAGTTCTTGGGGGAGTTAGTTCTTTGCCTGTTGACCCCTTTATAAATATATCAAGTGGTCAAATGACAGGACAGAGGAGAAGTTAATTACTGTAACATCTTCACAATGTTAAATTGTCTTCTCTTTATGGGGTTCATGTGAATATTTTGTACCCCTCATTAACAGTGCATTAACTAAATTCTCAGACCTGGCTTTGTGTGTGTGTGTGTATATATATATATATATATATATATATATATATATATATATATGTATATATATATGTCTATATTTATATCTATATAAATATCTATATCTAATCTATATTTTCTATAACTCTATCATTATCTAGATCTATCTATATTATTAGATATCTCATTATATCTCTATACCAACCCTGATACTAATACAGATACAGCTATAGATGGTTAGATATAGATAGAAATAAACTTTGTGGACATATGTGTGTATATGTATGAATATGTGGACTATATAGATGTGCACAAATGTATATGTGGAGACACAGATATCTATCCCAGAATTTGACACCAGGATGTCTTCTTTAACCTCTTCTGTTTTTATTTTGGTCTTTTATTCCAGGCAGAGTCTATCACTGAACCCGGGGTTCACTCTATCAGCAACATTAGTTTGGCGACAAGTCCCAGAGATCTCCCTGTCTCTGCTAAGCACCGTCCTAAGGTCACAGAGATGCTCTCTCTCTCCCATATCGGAGACTCCAATTCAGATTTTCATGCTTGTTTATCAAGCTTTTACACTCTGATCTCCCCATGCCTGATAGGTTTTGTATATTTTTCCTAAAATATTTTTTAACTTTTTTTTATTTTGAGAGTATAATTATAGAACTTCTCTTTTCTCTACCATCCCTCTGTAATTTCCCATACATCCCTCCTTGCTCTTTTTCAAATTCATGACCTCTTTTTCCATTAGTTCCTAAAAAATAACCTCATCAGCCCAAATGCTGTCACTTGTATGGATGTTTTCAGGCCTGACCATTGGTATTGGATAACCACTTGGTGAGCGCTTCCCTGGGGAAGACTGTTTCCTACACTCCCAGCATTCCCTAGTTGTCTGTAATTCTTTGTGTAGAGTTGCGTCTTGAATATATACATGAGCTCCTACTTTCCTGGTGCACGTTTGTAAATTTATGGATGATGCCTTTTTATATTCTGCACGAACGAGCACTCTGTGTCTTGCAGGTGGTGCTAGATGCAGATAAGTGATGATGTCCACCTGCTAACCTAGATGCAGAGCCATCCTGCCTCTGTACGCATGCGCAAAACAGAACCAAAGGCTGCTTATAAAACGGAATCACTCTAGGCAGAGCACAGGACTAAAGACACTGTTTATCTCAATATTGGCATGACTTAGATCAGGGCAGAGACACTCATAAATACCAGGCCCATGGCTTACCCTGAGATCTCTCCAAGTCCAAAGATTATTTAATAATACATTATGTTTATTGTCTAGCAAAGCAATCTATAAAGGATCTGTATTCTGTATATCGATATTATGCAATACCTTTATCGTGAGTGTTATGGAGTTCAGGCAGAGGAATTCAGTGTAAAATTATCCTCGCCCAAATAACATAAGCACCTGGAAGAAGAAAAGATTTCCAACTCACAACAAACAAGCCATCTAGGAACAGTCAGTCTGACTTCGCTCTAACTTCTGTGTGTTGAGCAAATGGTAGATACTTCACATGTGTGGTAGAAACTGTTAAATAACAAAAAGGAGAGGGGGAAAACAGAGGCAATGGGGAGAGCTCTGGGTTTTAATTTCTTGAGCTTTGGAAGAGCAAGCAGCAAAAAAAAAAAAAAAAAAAAATACAGGGGTTGGGGGTAGACCTTTGCAGGCCTTAGGGGACAAATTATCCACTTAGCACATATCATTCTACTCTCACTTTATGGTTTCCATGACTCAAAATTTGCAAGACACCCTTCCTCCCTACCTCACTTTTAAGTGAAAGCAAGCTCTGTCAGGAAGGTGTCTGAGTGACAAATGAGATGTCCTTTGTTGAAAGAGGGTGGAGCAGGGGCTGACTGAGTGCTGACCAGAGTGCTGGCAAAGCATCCTCTTGCCAGCGGGGATGACTGGAGAGATCATCAGTTGGCTAATTATAGCCTAACCAATCACAAGCTCCCTGCAGTCCTCTGGAGATGCAGGCTGCGTTCCCATTGTGAGCCACACTCCAGGGCTGTGGGAAGGCAGTCAGTTGATGTAGAATTCTAGACAATAGACCCTGCAGCCCTGCCCCTGCAAGTGTGTTGATTAGAGAAGCAGAGTCCCAATGTATCTAGATTCAAACACCTTTTCGGAATCACGGTGGGGTACTCTCTCTAAGCCTACCCTACTCATTTTGTTTGTTTGCTTTGGGTTGGTATTTTAGCTAAGTGTGCATAGTTCTTAAGTACCCATGATTTATTTGACTCTGTCAGGGAAGGATATGAGTGTTGTGGCCTCTTGCCTGTATTTGCATTTGTGATGCCCTGTAGTTTTCATGTAATAGAAGTTGAAGAATTATTATTAAATGCATAAATGAATAGCATTGTAGAGTCATAAAGCATCCTGTGGTACTTTACACCAGCACTTTAGTTATTGATGACATCATTATTTTAATAAAAAAGACACAGTGAATAGAAACTCACACCAATCAATATTATGCTAGAATATATAGACTGATTTTTCCCAAAACAAACTCATTGGCTTCATCTCCCTTAAAAACAGGCTTCTTCTGCGTCTTACTATTAAGTGAGCTTCAGTGTATCCTACCATTTGTTAATCTGTATCCCTCAACCCGATCTGTGAGTCCAGGGCTATCTGAGGAAAGGATGTGCTGTTCACAGTCCGACCAGGTTTAAGACTACAGCTCTCCGTGATTAGAGAACTGCAAGAAGAATCAAAGTGTTATTGTGCAGAAACCACTGAATCTGAAGCAAGGTCAGTACTGGGACAAAGCAGAAGAGTAGCAGCTGTGGTACCTTTGAGTGTCAAATGCAGTCAGGGCAGATGTGATAAAGAACAAATCTAAAAGGGCAACAGCGGCATTTGGCCATGACCAGTAAGGATGGGTTGGGTTATCTCTGTTCAAAGCACATCTGAAAATTCTGGGCTTGATTAAGAACTAGAGTCCTGGTCAGCCTTCTACCTCTGCCTTCTTCCTGGCTCCGTGCTATGCCAAAAGTTCAGAATTTCTCTCTGTTTCCTTTACTGAACAAATGCCCAGTTTTGATACTGTTCCACACTAGTGGCTTAAACAGGACCATGGTGGATGTGGTCTCTACCTTATACTGTCCCATATTTAGGGAAAAGCCATGAGCATGGGAGAAATAGTTGGAACCTGGGGAGTGTTTTATATTCTCTTCATAATCCTAGTTCCTTTTCAGTGCCCAGTGACTGCCATCTAAAGGTACAGTGGCATTTCAACTCTGCTTTTTCTTTCCATGAAATTCCTACTATGCGCCTCCATCTTTCAAGATTTTACTAAACTTGAAATAGAGCTCAGTTGTACTGTATACTGTTACTAGTTATCATCCTGGGCCTAGTCGTTTCAAATACCATTTTGTTTGTTTGTTTGTTTGGTTAGTTGGTTGGTTGGTTGGTTGGTTGGTTGGTTGGTTGGTTGGTTGGTGGATGGGATGGTGAAACTTGGTTGGGATTTTTTTACTTTTAAATGTGTTAGCCTCTATTATAGGCCCCTCCTTTTACTAGGCAGTTAATATCACCTATAGCTATCTTAAAGGAATGGGTATTAAATGGGAAATTTTTATTCTCATCTAGGAGAAAATAGAAGATGCTACATCTGCATGGCTAACCTGATCTTCCCTAATCTGTTTCTCTCAGTCCTTTGTGACTTTCTTACTTACGGACACTTCAGAGTACAGATGCTGGAGCCCTTGGTCCCCTTTCCTCCTTATTCTGCCTAGCCCCCATTGATATAAGCAAAATCAAAGGTCACCTCTGTACTGGTCCATTTTGTGTGTCAACTTGACACGAACAAGAGTGATCAGAGAAAAAGGCAACTCAGTTGAGGAAATGCCTCCCATGAGATCCAGATGGAAAGCAATTTTTCAATTAGTGATCAGTAAGGGAAGGCACAGCCTACAGTGGCTGGTGTCATCCCTGTTTTGTTGATCCTGCATGCTGAACAAGCCAGGGGAAGCAAGCTATTAAGCAGCATCCCTCAATGGTCTCTTGTGTCAGCTCCTGCCTCCAGGATCCTGCTGTTTTAATTCCTGTCCTGACCTCCTTTGGTGATGGACAGTGCTGTCAAAGTGTAAGGCAAATAAACCCTTTTTTTCACAACTTGCTTTTTTGGTCATAGTATTTCATCACAGCAGTAAGCAAAGTACTGTAAGCTTCTCAAACATTCTGTCGCTTGACCATTTTCTATTCCTCTAACGGTACAAAGGCCCTCCCATTCTGCAAATGTATTTGGTGTTTTCTTTGAACATCTCCAATGACTAAGGCTCCAATGACTAAGGAAGAAAGGTTTTTCAGACAGAGAAAACACATACACACACACACACACACACACACACACACACCAGTGCCACAGGACAAGGCAAAGATTTCAGTCAGTCAACTGACAGCCTGAAAGCTAAGGATTGCTAACAGCAACCAATGCTGAGAGAAAAAGCGAGGCAGATTCCCACAGGAAC
The DNA here is from genome assembly GCF_011064425.1 of Rattus rattus. Lineage (NCBI taxonomy): Eukaryota > Metazoa > Chordata > Mammalia > Rodentia > Muridae > Rattus > Rattus rattus. The sequence goes on along the minus strand of NC_046168.1, from coordinate 59,119,646 downwards.
CTCTGGAAAGAGCCACTGTGGATAATATCTTGACTTCAGACTGCCAGGCAGAAGAAATAGGCGTGAATACATTTGATGTATATAACTCCACATATCTGCTAATGTAGGCAATCCCCACTGTGTATGGGCAGTGCAACTCTTGGCAAATGATATGATCCCCAGTTCTGAAATGTGGATGACGATGATGATGATGATGACAATAATGATGATGATGACGATGATGACGACGATGACAATAGCTATCACCAGAGCTGCTGAGGAACAAATGCAGTCAGGTTAAGAGAAGATACTCCATAATAACAATTAGTATAAGTATTACTTAGTGGACTTATTCTAACGATTTCAGTTCTATAAGGAAGAGATCATGAAAGAAGAAAATACAGAGACAAGGAGTAGGAGTTGAGGATGAGTGAAACAAAGGAAGAGAAAGGAAGAGAGGAAATGAGATTTTAGTTCTAAGGTGAAATGTTCTTTCTGTCAATCATTGAATATTTTTATTATTTTAGAAAGCTGGTATTTTATTGAAGTCACTAAGGAAGGGAGCTGGCCAAAGTAGTCCTGATTCTCAGATGTGATGGACTTAAAAATTAATAGTCAACACGTTGACTGTTTCTAGATACTAAATGCTCTTGGTCTCGCAACTCTATGAGCGTTAGAGATGTGGGGCATACGTAAGAAATCTGAGGTTCCAAGGTTTCATAATCGGTACAAGGTCACAGTGTCAAGCCAGTTCTGACTTCCAAACTTTCTACTAAACTACTACCCAATACCACTTCACTCACACAATCAGGAAAGCCAGCAAACACACACACCCCCTGTCAGAGTGCCTTCAACTGTGACACTGACATACACCATTCCATAGTCTCCACATGAAGGCCTTACTCCTTCCTCCCCCGTTCAATGGCAGGTGTGTCACTGTGACTCAGAAATATGCATGCCAACGCTGTTATTAACCTGCTGGAATCTGAGCTGCCACCTCCCACTTGGGCAATTTTCCAACCATTTAGTGGCATAATCATCAGAGACAAGGATGTAAACATTTCCCCCTGCAGGGTGGGAAGAAGGCCAGAGGACTCAACCTTGGCGAATTCCCTATGGGAAGCACTCAGTGGGTGAATGTAGATACAGCCTGGTCCTGTGGCAGAGTTGGAGGGAGGGGAATTATTTTTGGTCCTCATTTCCTTGTCAAAATCAATAGAACCTGCACCAATAGTGAACTGAGATTGAGCGATAAGAAATCGTGAAGCAACAAAAATGCTGCACCGAGGAGAAAACCATAATGTTGAAGGCAAGAAACCAGTTGCAAAAGAGACCACATATCGCACGCATGTGTGTGTGTGTGTGTGTGTGTGTGTGTGTGTGTGTGTGTGTGTGTGTGTGTGTGTGTGTGTGAAATGGCCACAGAGGGAAGTCTATAGCAACAGAAAGTAACTGGTGATTGCCTAAAGGTGAGAGAGCAGTAACCCGTAAATGAGTATGGGCAAGCCTACCAAGCAGATGGAGACAGTTAAGCACTGGGCTGTGGTAACAACAACCTATGTTCATAGGTTCTTTGTGCAAATGCTATTTAGCTGGACCCTCAATTGTTTTGTGGTAGGTTCATTATTTCTCATAACCTTGATTTAAAAATCAAGTCCTGCCTTTCTTAAATTCCTGAGTTGAGGCGGGAGAGATGGCTCAAACAGCAGTGTCCGCTACACAAGCCATGAAGACCTGAGTCAGATTCCAAACACCCCTGTAAAAAGCCAGTTTGTAAAAAAGCATACTCCTGCTGTCCAAGAGGCAGAAAGAGGAGGATCTCAGGGCTTGTTGGCCTGCAGCTTGAGCCAATTTTTTAATCCCCAACTTCAGGGAGAGACACCTTATCTCAAAAGTGAAAGTGAAGAACTGTAGAGGAAGATGTATAATATTGACTTTTGGCCTCCACACGTGTGCACACATGTGAGCACATGCAGGTGCACATATCATGCACAATTAATTAATTCATTAATTAAAATTCCAGAGTTGATTACTAGCTGAAAATCCTAGAAACAGGACTCAGATATAAAAATGCCAAATATATTCTCCAAAATCTGCACAAGGAGATCCCTGTTTGGAGAAGGTTTTCTAAGAGTAGCCAGTTTTCTTCCTACTTGGGAAATGTACAGAGAAAGAATAGCCTTCTGTACTGTGGTGTAATTCATCTGCTTCCTGACAATTCAACACCGAATTGTTTTCCTTGGTTTTTCATGGGAACCTGCATAGTAGGAATTTAGGTCCAAGTCCATAGTGAAATAAAAATGAAGTTATTTTGTTCCTCTGGTCCTTACCCGACAGAATAAAAAGGCTGGTTTACACTAACTCCATGAGTGTTTCCAGGTCACACACTTTATTATGATATTAGTTGAATTCCAGATACCCTGGTAGATGATATCCATATATGTTTAGCCTTTCAACAGCCTCGAGATGAAACAAACCAAACCAAAATGAAACAATTAACCTCAGGAAGGAAGAGTCTCCAAGGAGTTGCCATTTCTTCACTAGGTTGCACAGCTAATGAAAAACAGAAGCAAGGTTTCAGTCAGGCTCTTTCAACCTTAAACCACACTATTCTCAATTCTCTTCCAGTTTCAAAGCACAGAAAGCCACTGTGCTGTTTAATTCCCAGAACAGGGGAAAATGAAAGGTAACATTCATAGCGACACAAATACAAATATATCTCTTAATAAATGTTTATATTAGTGAAAATACTGTCCAGTTTTATATATATATGCAAATATGATTGTCCCATGGATAACTAGAAATATAATTCTATTATATGTAATTTAATAAAGAATCTTTATGTCTCCTCTAAGGTCTAAAACTTGATATGGAAAAAAATAGATTTTCTGACAATAATATATATATAATATCATATATATGCACGTGTGTGTGTATGTGTGTGTGTGTGTGTGTGTGTGTGTGTGTGTGTGTGTGTGTGTTGAGTTAGAAATGGTGTCTATGACCATCTAGTAGTTCCGGGCTTTCTCCTGTATAAGTTATGGGTAACCAGGCACTTGCTAGTCGAGCAGTAGCTAAGCCAGACCAAGAAATAAGCAATTTGATGGGAAGCAATCATGTACTGGGATGGTCTCGAGTTACCAGTCAGATTGTGTTTCTATGACCAGCTAGCTCCTCTCCCATGAAAGGCATGTGTTCATAACTCATACTTCACTTTTCCCCTTGGCCCTGGTATGAGCTATCTGCATCTGCTGATTAACATCAGTTATAGAGAGAGGTATCCTTGTACACTAGATGCGAACTCGCTTTAATCCTAACAATTCACAAAGGATCCACATACTTTTCCATCGATATATCCTGAAGATGTCACCATTACACTAAATTCAGAATTATATTTAGGCCAAGATCTTAATTCCTGTATTCCTTTCTTGAGACTGGCTCTTCTATTCCTTAGGTCCTATTTCTCATATACGTCATGAGGCAGGCTTGTACGTGAACCTAGCTTTTCACCTCCTACAACCCAAATCCCTTTCCCAAGATAGCAGTGAAAGTGGTCCTGGCCACAATGTCCTCATGTCACTGGGAAAAGGTGCAAATCAGGAGCGAGAGTAAAACCGTGGCTGCTAAGCCTAGTTTCCTGAACTCTACCAAAATTCTAAGGGCTTTTCCTGTCTCTAATATCTAAATCTTTTGGATTTTAAGTTAGCTTACATTGATTTGTGGCTATTGCAATTAAGAGCTCCGACCGATACATGCAATAAAGCCTCGGAGAAAAGAGAAAGAGGACCTTGGGGAAATGATGCTTCATAAAGCTGCAGTTTGGGGTATGTGGTGAGAAATTAGGTGTTGTCTCCTGTGGTCACCTGGAATAATGTATTCTCTGAAGACAAGGTTTATGAGAAACACGGGCCTTCTATTACAAGAGCCAAAGGAAGGGCTTGAGAAATTCAAGGACTGTAGAATTGGGGGAAATGCTTCAGAGATGAACGACTTAAAGAAATACTCTGACAAGATCAAAATACTCTATTCTTGGCTCAAGGCACTGACCGAAAATACAATAAAATAAAAACCTGAAACTCTCCCTAGCTGTAGAAAATAATCTCTTATCTCGTGCAGCTGCGGGGCCAAGATAGTTGAAAAATCAAACATGGTGTTTGATCCTACAGCTTGCAAGAAAATATGTCAGATGAATTCACCGGTTCTCTTCGGGGAAGTTAAAGCGCTGATAGGGAGGGACAGAATAGAAAAATTGGAATGGGGAAATGGGAGTCACAGAGGACACGCACAGAACCCCCACACTTCACATCTGCTGTGACTGCCCTGGAGGGGAACAGGACAAGATTCCTTCCATGTCCTTAAAGAGACTTTTGGCTTAAGAGCAAACCTCTGATGATGCAGGTCTAAGAACTATTTTAGAAAAGGGATCCAGAAATCACCACGTGTTCTCCAAATGCAAACACCTCCCTAAAACTCCACAGAGGATAAGAGGAAAACACAGCCTGTAGTGGAAAAGGCTTAGCCATGGCGAGAAACTTACAGAACATTACAGAATAGTTTGAAAACCTAGAAAATGTGAATAAAAATGGATTTTAAGGGAATCAAAGAAAATGGAGGAAGGTGGTTTCTTTCTTTCTTTTCTTTCTTTCTTTTTTTTTTTTTTTTTTTGGAAGGTTGTTTCAAAACTGAGGATAGTGCATTAGTATGGGTGTAGTAATTGGTATGCTGGCACAAGTAGCTGGAAATCATTCTAATTTTTTTTTGCTCAGTTTATTAACCAAAACCTGCATTCAACAGTGGCCTTGAGTAAATGGAACTGAATTGAGATGCTATGCATGTCATAATGACCACAATAAAAATGTCAGACTCAGCGGAAGCAGTGCTGGAGTGGACTCACCATGTCTCTGCCATGCTCTCTTTCCTAATGAGTCCAGGAGGACCTTCAACTTTGTTCTGCAACAATTCATTGAAAAGTTATTTTCTGCAGAACATGAGCATCTTGTAAATCACGCACAGTTCTTTTTTTTAACCTGCCAGAGATGGTGTGGGAAGTTGCCACTGTTGACATTGGCTTTCCTTTTACAGAGGAACGTTAGTATGTCCCAGAGGCAAAAAAAGCTGGACGTCAAAACCTAAGAAGTAACCACAGGTGGTTCTGCCATCAAACACACAGAAGGTTTTCCTCCTTCATGATCCGTCCGAGTCGGGTCAGCTCTATATTCCTGCGCCATAATCTGTTTTCCAGACTCTTAAGCATCTTCTCATCCCCAGAGGACACCATCATTGTCTGGAAGTTGATGATGACTTCTTGCTAAGTGATGTTATGAAGGCAGGAACTAGCAGTCTTTTAATGCCCTAGGAGGACCTGGGCATTAAAAATGTGGCCTATCGAATGCCAGCAGCAAACCACTGAACTGAGAACGGGACCCCCCTTGAAGGAATCAGAGAAAGGTCTGAAAGAGCTTGAAGGGGCTCGAGACCCCTTATGAACAACAATGCCAAGCAAGCAGAGCTTCCAGGGACTAAGCCACTACCCAAAGACTATACATGGACTGACCCTGGACTCTGATCTCATAGGTAGCAATGAATATCCTAGTAAGAGCACCAGTGGAAGGGGAAGCCCTTGGTCCTGCTAAGACTGAACCCCCAGTGAACGTGATTGTTTGGGTAGGGCGGTAATGGGGGGAGGATGGGGAGGGGAACACCCATAAAGAAGGGGAGGGGGAGGGGTAAGGGGGATGTTGGCCCAGAAACCGGGAAAGGTAATAACAATTGAAATGTAAATAAGAAATACTCAAGTTAATAAAAAAATGTGGCCTATGTCAATACTACACTTTAGAATAACAAATATCTTGGTCAGCCTCTTTAGTGGCAAAATAGAACACACTTGGACATACTCTGCTGATTCATTTCCCAAACTAGAAAAACACTGGAAACCTAACTCTAGATGAGTCATTTCTAAATTATCTCATATATGAAAATCAACTGGAAAGTCTAATTGTTGTTGTTGCTGCTGTCTTTTTAAAGGTATTTTATTTTACTTGCCTATATATAAATCTGTATACCACATGCATGCAACGTCAGAGGAGGCCAGACCTGGTAGCCAATACCCTGAAACGGAAGTTCTATATGGTTTTTAGGCATCGAATGGGTGCTAAGATTCAATCCTGGGTTCTCCGAAAGAACAGCCAATGCTCTTAACTGCTGAAAAAATCTCTCCCTCTTCTGGAAATTATGTTATAAAAAGATTTCTGGGGCCCGGGTAATATCATTTGTTCTGCAAGTTATAAGGAGCTGAGTTTGAGTCCCCACTGCCCGTGGTAGTGCTACAGCGTCTGGTGAGCCTCATTTTAGAGCATACAGATGGTGAGATCCCAAGAGCTCTCTGGTCAGTTACTCTAGGAAAAGTTGCACCTTTCTGGTTGAGGATTTGGTAAGGGAATAATAGAGAAAGACAGCTGACACCCTACTCTAGCATTTGCACGGGAGTTCGTGAGCACATTAGCACAGCATATTCACATGCACATACACCATACATACAACACACACATACTCTATACATATCACACACACACATACTCCATACATATAACACACACATACTCCATACATATAACACACACATACTCCATACATATAACACACGCACACAGACACAGACACAGACACAGACACAGACACACACACATACACACACACACACACACACACACACACATTAGTTACTTCATTTAAAAAATGGAAGTTTGATTTAAATTGAACCCAAACCTGACATTGGATGCAGCTCACCTCTGTAGTTGTGGATTCTGTGAGTGCACAACCGGATTCAACCTTCCAACCTCTCATGTGCTACTGTTGCTGCGGTTTGAGAGATTAGAATTAGAAACCATTCCTTATTAACAAAATAAATTATATCTTGATCAGGCTGGAGTACAACTATATTTAACAATGAGCTAGCCTGTCCAGTGATAACAATATTGTATCTACAGCAGGCTAGAATGCTTTATGAACCAGGGGCAAGCCATTGCTGGAAGAATCAAGGTGTTGCACTAAGAGTTTAGAGAAAAATCTATACTGCCTTCAGCAGGGGATGATTCTAACTGTATGCAAAAGCTCTTGGTCCCTGGTAGAGACTCTACACTTGATCAAAGGTGGAAACAAGACCACAAAAATTAAGTAAAGTTATTTACTTAAAGAAAAATAAAGGCCAGGGTTTTCTGATCAGTATTATATTTCTGCCTACCGGAATTTTACATTTCTCCTTGGGTTACATCCAGGATTATGATGAGACGTGAGAACTGACTTCCATCTACTGCTCTATGATAAGCTTGATCACAAAATATTTCTGACTGTGCATAATCTCAGAGGTTTCTATCCTGGAGGCTACATAAGTCTTAGTTCTAGCTCAGCTCTGCATGGGCTTCCATCACCTCACTTGTAAATAAGATTGTGTTTAATGTCACAATTTTATCTTCAATCTACATTTTTATGGCTCTATTTCGTAGGTTTTTCAGACATACTGCATCCTCCAACCTCAAACAATCTTACATTTCCCCATTGATATCTTTGGCTTTCCAGTGGTGATTAAAGAGCTCTCATTGTTCACTGTACCTTATACAGTAGTTCTGAGGAACCTCAACTGTACAGTGAAGAAGGGGCTGTTCTCCCTGAGGCTTTCAACTGTAATTGCATTAGGTACTGTTCCCAAAATACACCAGTGAGTTTCCTATATTGGAAGTGAGGATAATTCACACTTCTCCTTCTCCCAGAGACTTCATATTTTAGAACACTAAAGCTGAAGACAGCCAAAAAATGACCTTTCCCCCCAAAATGAGCTAAACATCCCACAACAATGACACATTCTCTTCTATGGGCTGTAAACAGTTGTTAGGTATTAACAAGCGCTTAGATGTCTCAACTCAGTAAAACTCAAGATAAATTCAGATGGTGACATTTTCCTCTGTGATTCTTTTATTTCTGTACCCATTTAAGTGATTTCCAGAGCCTGCTAAATGTCATCTAAGTTACCTAAAGCTTGAGAAACTATTTTGCAGAGATTTTTTAATGCAATTATACCTCTATTTGACAATACCATCTGCTCCCAGCCTCTCGCACTCTGTCAGCTTTTGGTTTAGTTAACTCCTTTAAGGCTGCAATTGTCTGAATGCTGCTATCTTTTTACAATACAAACAGGTGAGGTTATTAAATGAAGAAAAACAAGTGTAAGTATTCCCAATAAACAACGTACTAAGGAATTCAATTATGACAAGTCCAGTATTTCTGTTTCTAGTATAAGAAACTACTAATGCAGGTAGACATTTTAAAAGCTAATCTATCATAATCACTTCTGCATTACCTTAGGAAGTTGATACTGATGTTAGAAGGCCTAAATGAAGAACTCTTTATTTCTGAGCAAGTTGATTAAAAAGAAAAGCTCTCTTACATGTGTCTAAATGGTTGTATAAAAAAGGGTAGGCAGCCAGGGCATCCAAAGAGAATATCTTACAACTTCACTATGATGAGAAAACACACTTATTTGTGCCCAAACACTTCTTTGATCAAGGAATTTCTGGATCTTCATCCAATGAGGGTGGTTAAGGGCTTTAACCCAGAACATTATATATCATGAGACTATAATGAGACTAATGTCTGTAACACAACTAATGTAAGTAATTAATAAGCTTATGTTTTTAAAAACTTGTTAGTTTTCTCTGTCTCTATGTCTCTGTGTCTCTATCTCCATCTCTCTGTCCGTCTGTCTGTCTCTGTCTCTGTCTCTGTCTCTGTCTCTCTCTCTCTCTCTCTGTGTGTGTGTGTGTGTGTGTGTGTGTGTGTGTGTGTGTGTGTGTGTGTGTGATGTAGATGTGTGCTATCACGTGGAGCATGGGGAGATCAGAAGACAACTTCCTATAGTCAGTTCTTTAAATAAATTCATGGATTCTAAGGATTACACTCAAGTTGGCAAATATGCACGACAAACAACTTTATCCGCTGAGCCATCGCTCTAATCTAGCTTACCTCTAGGTAAATAGAAGTAAAAGCAAAATGACTCTTCATGGACAGTTTCAGGAAATTGAGATTATCTTTTGAAGAGAAGTCAGAATAATCCACCGAGAGGTGAACACTGCAATGTGCCTTGTGGTCAACAGCAGTCAGAATTCCAGAAGGAAAAATAATGATTATTGGTCACAAGACCCAAGTGATGCATTTACAACACAAATTCTGCACCCGAAGCTCAGAACCATTCCAGAAGATGGGGCTGGAAGAATGTAAAAACTGGAGGACCAAGAAAGTTGTTATGAGATTGTGTTCTCTACAAGTGACAGTGACAGTTGATACCACAACGGTTTGGCTGCCTAAAATGATCTGAAGAAGTACACCGCTAATTGACGTGCTGATGTGGGCAAATGTCAGGGGCGGTCCCAATCCTAAACAGAAAGCTGCAGAAGTAAGAAACACTAAGAGCTGAAGGAATAACTCCTCCCAGAGAATGAGACCCTAATTAATTATCTACTACTAAGTGGTCAGCCATGAAATTACATAATGCAAGTAAATGGAATTATTATTCATTTATAATTTAGCAGTGTGTGTGTGTGTGTGTGTGTAATGATAATAACCAAAAGATAATAATATTCTATTGAAAATACAAATGGAGGGCACAGAAAGGGAGAAAGAAATAATAGCAATGAAGACTAACTTTAACATGTATTGATGCTAAAAATTCTTGAAATTATTCCAATAAGGCATGGAAGTAGTACTTCTGAAAAACTGCACTAATTCTTCCCAGGAAGTGATATGATCTCAAGAGCTGGCCCATCCCTGTAGGTTAAGTAGCTACTTCTAATAGCCTCAGCACAGCCAGCAAATGGTAGACCTTTCATAGCAAGTTTCAAATTTGCCCCACAATATATTTATGTGAAAAATTGAAGCTTCAGAGGGAGAGATGCTAAAGGTCAAATCAATAATTCTGCTTCATGGAGTAATAAATTTATTTTTTTTTTAACCTCAGACACTTTGCAATTCTCCTGCTTTATCTTCTCAGGTGCAGAGACCACAGGTACATTTAGATTAGTGTTCTCCCACGAACTGGACATTCCATAAATTCTTTAAAAAAGTGTCTCAGAAAAACTTAGATACTGATCATAGCTAACTAGATTCCTTAATGATGTGCAATATAGTTTAGAAAAGAAATGGAAAAGTCAAGGAATTTTTTTCCAGTTTCTTTTTCTTTTTTTTATCTTTATTAACTTGAGTATTTCTTATTTACATTTCGATTGTTATTCCCCTTCCGGGTTTCCGGGCCAACATCCCCATAACCCCTCCCCCCTCCCCTTCTATATGGGCTTCCCCTCCCCATCCTACCCCCATTACCACCTTCCCCCCAACAATCACGATCACTGCGGGTTCAGTCTTGGCAGGACCAAGGGCTTCCCCTTTCACTGGTGCTCTTACTAGGATATTCATTGCTACCTGAATTTTTATACATTACAACCCCTTTAAAAATAATACAATATGCTCAATCTCGATGATGTTGTTTATTTCAGTATTAAGGCAAATGATACATTCTTTGTCCTTTTAGATATTATGTAATTGTGTGCCCAGAAGACATATTGATGTGTTCTCAGACCCTGAACACAGTGTTGGCAATGTTCACTTGCTATTGGTTTTTTTTCCAAAGAATGCTGACCCTATATCAAACTTGTGAAATATGAATTTCCTTTAACCCAGATACATCATTTTCTTTAACAGTGTCTAAATGGAGTCACACAATGTGAACACCATCTTTCTAGCACCCTTTAGGGACACTTAATCTTTAGTAGGATTTTCATAACAAATATTTGTGACTTAGTATGCATCGTTTTTTCAACCTAATCATTATTGCAACCAACTTGAACATGAGAATTCAAGAGTATACTCATTTAGGAAATATGAGTGTTATGAAGACCAGAATATATATATATATATATATATATATATATATATATATATATATACAACTACTTCTGTGAAGTTATGATGACTCTTCATCTTACCATAAGGAAAATCATCTTTTTTTTTTATCATTAACTTGAGTATTTCTTATTTACATTTCGAGTGTTATTCCCTTTCCCGGTTTCCGGGCAAACATCCCCCTAATCCCTCCCCCTCCCCTTCTTTATAGGTGTTCCCCTCCCTATGCTCCCCCCATTTCTGCTCTCCCCTCAACAATCACGTTCACTGTGGGTTCATCCTTGGTAGGACAAAGGACTTCCCCTTCCACTGGTGCTCTTACTAGCCTATTCATTGCTACCTATGAGGTTGGAGCCCAGGGTTAGTCCATGCATAGACTTGGGTAGTGGCTTAGTCCCTGAAAGCTCTGGTTGCTTTGCATTGTTGTTCATAAGGGGTCTCGAGCTCCTTCAAGCTCTTCCAGTTCTTTCTCTGATTCCTTCAACGGGGGTCCCGTTCTCAGTTCAGTGGTTTGCTGCTGGCATACGCCTCTGTATTTGCTGTATTCTGGCTGTGTCTCTCAGAAGCGATCTACATCCGGCTCCTGTCGGCCTCCACTTCTTTGCTTCATCCATCTTGTCTAATTGGATGGCTGTATATGTATGGGCCACATGTGGAGCAGGCTCTGAATGGGCGTTCCTTCTGTGTCTGTTTTAATCTTTGCCTCTCTATTCCCTGCCAAGGGTATTCTTGTTCCCCTTTTAAAGAAGGAGTGAAGCATTCACATTTTGATCATCCGTCTTGAGTTTCATTTGTTCTAGGCATCTAGGGTAATTCAAGCATTTGGGCTAATAGCCACTTATCAATGAGTGCATACCATAGTTCCACAGTATTCTCAGAAACTAACACTATGAAATATAGTAATCTTACCATAGTTCCAATACTCTCGGAAACTAGCATTATAAAAGGAGGTATTTTAAGTATTTTTTCTATTCTAGAATTCCAAATATCCTCCTAGTAGGTAAGTTTTAGTTATCAACACTTAAACTAGTAGCTCAAAATTTTCCTGAATGACTGACTTTGCAACGCTGATATGAGACATAGCTTGTACCTTCTTTTTTCACTTGATTTAAAACCAAACCGCGTAATTTAGAAGTTACCATTAAATATCAAAGAGACATTTTAAAATCTGTACACAACTCTTGGGAAGACCCGAGAATCTCACTTCATATTCATTCATCCATCAAATATTTATTGAGTCTTTTGATCCCAGTACAATTAGCATTTGTAACCAACGTGGGCTCTATAAATTATAAGACAGTCTTTCATACATACATAAATCTTGCTCCCTCCACTGTCAAATCTATATATAGCAATTAAATATTTAAGCAGTTTGGGCTGCAATTTATATCACCTTTAATATAAAAAGATACATAAATATACCTGTAAGTATATAATGACTACAGAAATTAGCAAGAACTTTAAGAGTGTGTGTTTAAACTGTGAGCATTGTATGCTCCAGGCTACATGTTTTTCTATTATGTGATTTTTCCCCTCCATAGCATGTTCTCAAGGTATATGTAGCATTTTTATGCCTCCTTTAGATAATAATCAGGGTTATGAGCTGCTCGAACCAATAGAGTACAGTCACAATAGCTTTCACTGTAGCATCTGACTAGAATTTTCCATCTCTTCCTTATTCTTCATATCTAGGACCATGTCTATGTGATCACTCCAGATATTATTGAAGGTTACATTGCTACATGGCCAAAGTATATAGAAATCTCTTCTAACAAGATTTTTGCTGTTCAGTCATTCACTGACATTGAAATGAATTTATTCTCAAGACAAAGGCTTACAGAGTTGATGATGCTGGTCCTTTTCAATCTAGACCTTCTTAAAAACAGTGATCTGTGTCATGTTCACCTTTGAACGCCTGAGATTTACCATTACGTCTCACAGTCATTAAGCATGTGAGAACTATTTGGTGAATGAATGAATGAATGAGTGAATGAATGAATGACAGCATCAACTGAGAGATTATATTTCAGTAGGCCAGGTTGCAGTTACCATAGTCATGCACCAGGAGTTCTCCTCAGTATTGCAATCTACATCTTACCTGTAGTACAGATCATTATTGTTACTGCAGTTTTTATAATGTATAGCTTGTGAGGCCAGCCATTTTAATGACCCTTCTGGGAGTTATATGCCCATCTAGAAACTGAAGCATTGCTGCTCTAAGATGTTCAGTTTATGGTCAAAGCCATACAACTAGTCAGGATGGAGCAGGGTTCAATTGTAGCATCTTCTATCCAAGTGCGGTATTGTCTCCTCACTTAATTGCAAATCGTATCAATAGTACTAATCATTAGTCTATCTTTCTGCTGCTAATATTTTTAAAGATGATGATGTAAGACCCTTCAGCTCTGCCTGTGAACAGGAACTCTCAAATAAAGATAAACACTTTGAAGAGAAAAAGAACTGATTTTTCAGGATCAACCAATATAATTCTAAATAATATGCTTTCACCAGTAAGCTAGCTACAATGAAGCAAAATTCAAGTTTCCATTAAAGATAATCAATAGGTGTCTATCTCTTTCTTCTTTTCGATAACTCAAATAAAATTTACTCCTAAAGCTTAATGATTTTCTCATTTTACAAATATATGATTCATATTCCTAGAAAGAAACAATTGGTTTCACAAAGTATTGGATTATTCTATATTACTTTGGAATCTAGAACTATAGATTGTGCCTGGTTGGTACTCAGTAAATGGTTATTTAATCATGTCTAAGCCAGTCTTGAAACAAAGTATATTTTAATTACAATTTCAGGAACTAGGATTCATTTGATCTTAAATTCAAAAATTTCACTTTTGATATTTCATGTTTGAAAGAATAACTTGCCACAGGAATAAAGTCATGCTTCGCACATGACTAGTTAGTAACACAACCAAGAGATTCATGGAAGTACCACGGGACAACTTTAGTGAGAGGTGAACAACAACCTCTTTGCAGATAGAACTGAGACGACTGGAAGCCAAGGTAGTAGTTATGATCCAAGAGTGCTTGAAGAGAAACAAAAGAGATCTTAGAGGAACCATTTGATAAGCAGAGTGTCCCTGTCATGAAAGCAATATGGTAGCAAAAGCTAACGAGAAACCTAGTGAGAGGCAGCTGGTATCCATTTCCTCCAAAACGTAGCCTGAATGATCACTGCCACTCTTGTCGGAGTAGTCTACAGTTTCCAGACAGCAGTGGTTCTCTAGTTTCTCCTGCCTTGGACGTCCTCAGCACAATCAAACCAATGAGGAAGAAAAAATGATGAGAAAGGAATCCCCAAAGAGCAGAATGGGTTCCAACATGAATTCCAAACAGAAATGCAAAGGAGCATTGGGTACCACAAGGAAGCAAGGATCCCCTCATCATTAGTAAGAATGTTATTACTGTTAAACTCCAGAAAGGTTGGGCAGAGAGAAATACCAGGTACCCTCACAGACACTCGGAGAACGTGAGCAGAAGAACACGGATATCGGAAATGTGGAGAAGCAAAGTTTAGTATCAGGTAAGCTTTTTGACTTCGTGTGGCTTTCAAATCCTCAAATTCTAATACCATTTTATTAGCTCATATAACAAAATATACTCAGAAGTGTTCAAAGTAATGTCATGTCACTTGTGAACTCTAAGTAATGTTTCCAATATAGAATCACCTCAGACCAAAGGCTGAAGATTGGAACACGCCCCATATGAGGATGATGAACTGTTCTGCTATACAGCACTTAAAATCCTAGGATACCACAGGAGCCCACAGAACCTCAGAGAAGTAATGAACAGGCATTGGCATCTCTTCCCATTAGAGACCCAGAAAAATGACATTTGGTTACCTAGTGGTAATGAAGACTCTACTGTACGATTGCTGTAATTCTGGGCACTAGGGATGCAGAGATCAAAGTAATAGTTCAAGGCTTAGTCACATAAAGTTTACATTCTTGTAACAAAAGAAGGAAATGAAAGCACAAATGTGTGATATATTCAGATGGGCTAAGTGTTGAAGACTAAAACACAACTTGTACTAAGACAATATGGGGTGGGCGGGAATCAACGTGTTTTAGATGAGTAGAAGGGGACAAGCTGAGAATTGAGAAGCCATGAACATGCTGCCTGGTTGTCTGGGAAAGATGGATAGAAGAGAAGGCCCTTACATGAAGGTATTTTCAAAGAAGTGTAGAGGAGACAAGATTGTAGAAAGCATGGCAGTTCCACTTTGTTGACTCTTGGTTGTTCCTCTGCGACATAAAAAGAATTGTTGAAGTCTATGAGTGTAGAAGTCCCTGACTTGACAGTTCAAAGGGATAAGTCATATTCATATGGATACTAGGGTCTAGAGAACAGGGAAAGCTAGAAAAGAGAAGGAAGTGTTTAGAGTCTCAAAAATGCCGGTAATAGAAATGTAGGTTCAATCACTTCTAAAAGTGAGGGATATATATGGACTGAGAAATTATTTAACCACAAAAAGAGTAAAATGATACCACGAATAGCAACACAGACAGCAAAGTGAACAGCATATGTTCACATGTAAAATCAACGAGTTGATTTTAGGCCTAGGGGTTTTAGAATAAAGCTTACCAGAGGCTGAGAGGGCTGTGCAGGAAAGAGAATGGAGAGATTGGGGTGGATCGTGGGTACAGAGATACGGTTGGCTAAGAGAAATAACTTTGAAAGCTCTATAGCTCAGTGGGACAACTGGGATTAAGCACAATTATATACCCCAAAAGAGTCAGTATATTTGGTTTCGAATGTTCTCAACACAAATGATAGTCGATAGACATCAGATAATGTGATCAGATCAATACACATTGCAAGTGTATATTGAGATGTCCCACATTGCTCATAAGTGTTTAAAAACACTTGGTTTCAACTAAGATTTTTTAAAATTATATTTAGAACATATGATAATACGTATGGATCAATGGCTTGCTGCAGATCAGTATGGTTTTATCTGAGGATACATGGCATTTTTACTCACTGTCCTTAAATACAACACCATCAGTTTAAGATTAGGTTGCCCATGATACTGAACCTTTATGTAACTCTTTTTTTTCAGTTTAGCCAACTTTCGGGGGCTAGTCTGAAGGCTTCTTTTTTTAATCTAAAATAAAGATAAGGACATTGACTTTTTTTTTTTTAGTACAGAAATGGAGATTATTTTAACCTGCTTATTTATGCTTTTGAATCTTCATCTATTTTAGGATGAAAAACCTCCCGCTATTACACATTACACAGGCAGGCACACAATTACATGTGAAGTTTAATACATCTGCCTGGCATCATGACTGCCGGTTTTCACCTCACTGTGCATCTATAATACCCATAGGATCCCTGGGAGGTAAATTGGCTCATGGAGAGACTGGGGCAATGAGACATGAGAGGCTGGCTACTGGTCACTGAGATCACAGCAGGAAATGGTTTTAGCCTTATGCTCAGCACTCTCCTTCTTTAGTCATTCAGCAGCTCTTTTCCTGAAATGCTCTACCAAAATATTCATGAAGAGCGCCAGATGGATTCATCATAATTGACATTTTTGGATTTAAAAGTATCTGAGAGACAGTTTGCACGTTTCATAAAATGAAGGGGCGTTGGACCTGACAATTGCGAAATGCTATGCTGGTGGCAGTTTGCTTTCTGTGCAATCAGAAATTGTTTTTATTGTTTCGGGTGAGACAATCTGTACTTCTGAATACCATTTCAAAAAAATTATGCAGGCCCAGTACAATTGGAGCTCATGTTAGTAAACTAGTAGGTAGGGTTTTGTACTGGTGTTTAACTGCCTCTTCTTCTCGCCCTTCTGTTCGAGCTTTTCGAGAGGAATAAACTACTTATCCAAACTAAGAACTAACTAAAATTTGTGATCAACACTTGACTAGCATGTGTGCCCTTTGGTTCAATTCCTAGCAAAACAATAAAAGGGGTAGGGCATGGAGAAAGATTCTCTCTCTCCTCTCTCTCTCTCTCTCTCTCTCTCTCTCTCTCTCTCTCTCTCTCTCTCTCTCTCTCGGGTTGTCTCCAATCTTCTGCTTTTCTAGGACTTCTGTGTTGTTAAAGTCTCAGAAGGACTTGCCTACAAACCAGTCACAAAATGCCTTCTAAATGAGGCACTGGATTGTTAAAAGATGAATCTACAACCAAATAATCCTGAACTTGAAATAATAAATTTTAAAGGATGAGTGTGTTGGTTGACTAGGATTCCCACAACCTGATGTTCACATGGAACCTTAGAAGGTAGCCATATTTAGAAACAGGGTCTTTGTAAATTTGATCAATAGAGGATCTCAAGCTCAAGCCACTCATGATTTTGGTGAACCTATGTGGTGGTTTGAATGAGGATGTCCATCATGTACAGAGCACTTGTTTCTCTGTTGGTGGCGCTGTTTGTAGAAGTTTAGGAGGTGCAGGCTTTCTGGAAAATACATGGCAATGGAGAGGGCTGTGAGGTTGTATAGCTTTCCCCACTTCTGGTTATGCATTTGAAGTAATATGTGTGGTATGGATGCCTGTTTCCACTGCCATGCCTACCACGTGCTTCCATGTTCCCCCGCCATGATGGACTCTTTATCCCTTTGGAGCCATAAGCCAAAATAAAACATCTTTTATAAGTTGGCTTAATCATGGTATTTTTTTTTACCACAACAGGAAATTAGCTAATGCAGCCTATACTCATGCTAATACTCTCATCTAAACAGAAAGAGGGCAGAATAAAGCCATGTGAAAACTGAGTCGGAGGTTAGAATTGTGACACAATAAATCCAGGAGCGTCTGGAACCACCAGAAGATGGAAGGGATATGGAAAGATACTGCCCAAAATCCTTCAGAGCGTCTACGACTACACCAACACCCACAATTGGGAGCGTCTATCTTCCTTTCACAGCCTTAAGTTCCTAACTCTGGGTTGACTTTTTTTTTTAAAGGCAGCTTTAGAAAATTAACACAGTGGAATGTGAGATGTCTTGTAATCTGATTACACAGGTCTGGAGAGAAACTCAGATTCCTCTATGTTCAGAAATTTATAGTGACACAATCCCTGGTGGCCAAGGGCCTCAACAAAACCCAGACTACCATTTCCTTACTGTTGTGCTTCGGGTAGACAGTGCCTTTATTCTTCATTGATAAAATGGGGCTAATTATCTTTTGAAGACCTGTTGTGAAGATTAAATCAGATAATGTGTATTAAAGTCTTAAGATGGTGACTGTAACATAGTAAAGGTGTAATCACCATCAGAGTATTTTTTATGCAAAGTGACCTGCTGATTACTAATATTCCCTGTAAGATTATTTGATTTGAAATGAAACATTCCATTTATCATATACATATTCCCTTATCTTAAAGTCAAATCCTTTGCTTTGTTGCCCTGATAACATGACATTCAATAACTAGGACAGGGAAAATTCCCAGAGTGTAGTCATCGACTTCCAGATTTTCTGAATGAAGCCTCTTGCCTCCTCACCAAGAGAGATGGACTCTGTTGTTCTATTAATAACAAAGTAAGTTTGCCAAGCAATCATTAATCTGAATTTAAAGTGGACATAGACTCCTGATTCTATAAAAAGAGGTCATAGAAAGGAGGCAGAAAAGCATCTAAAAGAGCTTCCATCAACACCAAGATTTCTTGAATTCCCCGGGAGGAAATTATTAGCCTCTTTCCAGACAGAGACGTACCCAGGACATGGCCCTAAAAGATACACAGATGCAGGTGAACACTGGCTTCCTGCCAGAAGGTCAGGTTTCCTATTTTTCAATGCAGCACACTTCTTTGTAGATTGTTGTCTTTATGCAGGGGAAGGCAGGCACAAGATAAGGCAAGGCCTGTGATTGGGTAACGAAAACGTAAGGCAGGCACAGAGTTTTGAAGGGAGGAGAGAGAGGAGAAAGAAAGAGAAGAATCAAGATGGAGGAGGAGAAGGATGACCCAAACCTGTATGGCCTTAAAGGGCCACAGGTAGTTATGAATATTTCATAAGGGATGGTAGTTTATAGGACAATGTGTCTTATCTTGCTGGGCAGTTTATATCATTATCAGTTGGTTGTGAGTTTGTTGCGTGGACATTTTGTGGAATGAGAATTTAAGATATAAATCTGATTGCTGAATTACAAGCTTATTGAGTTTTGATTTGAACAGCTTACTGGGAGTTGTGACTATAACCACAGGGGCCAGATGCTGGGAATGTGAACAGAGTCAGCAGCAAGAGAGTTGCAAGAGGGCGGCTGCTGCTGGGCTCAGAGAGTAGCTGGTAGCAGTGTGGGATGGAGATTGGGAGCTTAGCAGTTGAAATGCTTTACTGATGGAGATGAAAATACCCCACAGATGCTATGTGGCCCACATGGCGTGGGTGGGTAGTGGTCTAATTAATATTTACTGCTACCCTTCATAGGGCACCAGAGCTGGCATGAAGTGTGCAAATGCTTCTTAAATTCAAATGATGAGGACCTTGGGCAGCAAAGAGCAAAGTTGGTAATGACATGGCATGGACCCTAATGAAGTCAAGTCTAGCCAGCATCTTCCACTGATTGCTCTGGAGTAATAGAGAGCAGCTGCTTCAGAGATCTCCAGCTGGCCCACAGCTCTTACTCCTCTGTTCCTGGGCGCCGAACTTGGGGTTACACAGAATAGTTGTTCAGGTTCCTGCTGTTCCATCACAAAGTAGCACTTGTGATATGTAGTGGGAGCAATAGCCCCAGGGAATGGCTTCTGACAGCAGCCAAGGCTCTGGCTTGCAGAAATCCATTCTTGTCACATCATATCAAGTATAACTTATATACATTGTCCTTTAAATGGCTCTAGAGGCCAGATGGGAGTCTGTTGCTAGCAAACCTCTTCATCTCCAGGGCTCAGTCAACTGGGTGACAGCCTTGGCTCAGCAGCGTGGACAATCCTTAAGATGAAATGCGTGCAGACTACGCAGGCACCAACACTCAGCCTTCTAATATGAAGGAGATGTGCATGCTTTTTTCCTGAAAACTGTAATATGTTTCAGTCTACAAAGTTGCTCTCAGTTCAGAAAAGGAAATGCTGGTTGAAAAACACATGGCCTTTCAGTGGGCCTGATGCCATGATGTTCTGGACACTCATGTCTGTCCATATTCTAGAAACCAAGAACACCATAAGGAAATCGCATCTTTTTGGACTAGAATGGGACAGGGTCTCTGAAGCTGAGTGTATGGGGAAGTCATGGATGGGCAGCGTGAAGGAGGAGTTGCTGACAGAACAAAGACATAGGCATGGGCGGTCTTCTATGGAGGATCATGGGCGATTGATTCTTCCTTCAGCAGCAGGCTTCATGGCTTCCCTAACTTAGATGATCATTTTCTGTTCTAAAGCTTATCACTTATTTGACTAATCTCAGATTCCTACTTTCTTAAGTGATCAAGGTTATATATAAAAGTATCTGTCTATCAAGGTTCCTAGAGCCTACTTTACAGGAGTGACGGCCAATAGAATCAATCTCTCTCTCTCTCTCTCTCTCTCTCTCTCTCTCTCTCTCTCTCTCTATCTCTCTCTCTCTCCTTCTCTCTTTCCTTCTCTCCCTCCTTCTTTCCCTCCCCCTTCCCTCCATCTCTCCCTCTTTCTGGATGGGACTGTTACCCATTCAGAACATCCCTGGACCAAACTCCTCAGCTTGCTAACTGATATGAAAACCAAACATGCTTGCTTCCTGCTGGCTATAGTTAGTACTGATGGCACATTTTTCTTTCTGTCACCAAGATTTCCTAGTGAATACACTTCCAGCCATGCCACTCCTACCCTTTCAGTTAAATGCACTGAACTGAGCCTCAGAAAAGGAAGCTGGCCTCAGGATTCTTGCTGTGGTTTCAACAGAAACACAGTGAACTACAGGTAGTCCTCTACCTGTTTATCAAAGCAAAGCAGATGTCCTCCTGAAGGTGAAGCTAAGTTAAAAACTTGACTGTAATATGGTGCATATTGAAATATATTAAATATATTAAAATTTATGTCCTACAACTTATCCCTGTCCCCAGATCAGAGCACCTTCAAAGTGTTAATTCAGTGATTTTTGTTTTGATTTTCTACTGGACCATGTGCGGGCTTCTCCCATGATGCTGCACTCTACAAGACCAAGGACAAGAAGAGGAAGCTCATCTATACTACACCTCCTAACCAATAGTGCAGCAGCATTGTCCAATAAGCTTAGGTTGAACACAAGCATGAGGAATGTTTCCCTAGGCTCACAATGGATTCCTGAAGCTATGACCCAGTACATGTTGCCCAGTACATAGTATTTCTATGACAAAAGTTATAAGTCAGAGTAAGAATTTGCTAACTGATAATAATGTAGGACAGTTAGAATGTAGTATAAGTTGTAAACATCTTACGATTATCTATTTGTAGAATTTCTCATTTAGTATTTTTTGAAATTCTAATATAATTACATTTCTCCCTTCCTTTTCCTCCCTTCAAACCCTCCCATAAACCCCTTTGCTCTCTTTCAAATTCATATGGTCTCCCTTCATTAGTTGTTATTGTGTGTATATATGTATACATATGTATTTATAAATATAACCTGCTCGGTCTGTATCATGTCACTTGTATGTATGTTTACAGGACTGACCATTTTGGATAACCCTGTTGATATGCTCTTGTTCTCCTGCTGTTGGAATTCCTTGGCTTCTTGTACTTTTGTGTTGACCTTGAGTCTCATGGGCTTTCCCCCATCCACTTGCTTCTTGGTGCTGTCATTCAGATCATGTTCAGCAGATGCTGTGGAGAATGTATGGGTGTTGTTTCCGACAACAAAATTCCTCATTCTCTACAGTCTTTCTGCTTCCTATCCCACCAAGTTCCTTGAGCCTCAGATGTAGCAATGTTTTGGCCTGATAACCCTAAGATTGCAGTAGCAGCATGCATTCCTTGGTGGTACCAACAACCCTTGAATTAGACTTAAGACCTGCTCAACAAGAAGGAAAATGTGCCTGGTACTGGAAACCTAACTAACTACTCAGAGCTACTGGAAGAGAATCCATAACCCCAGATTTACTAAAACAGCATAACCCTTAATAACAATCTAATCCTTTGTTTTCACATGCACAGATAAGTTTAGTCTTTCCATCTTATCAAGGAAACTTCTCTTTGCAACAGACAGGGACAATATAGAAAAGTACAGTCATACAAAACACAGAGCTGTGAAGCCCATGCTCAAGGGATTCATTTATAAAACATTTACTATTTTGAAGAGTGATTGACCACTGCAGAGAGCTAAATCGCAGATAACAGTACTTGGGCTTCTGCGCTTTGCTTTGTGGTTTTCTTTCACTCTTGGCATTGTTTCGGCTAGAAGAGTGGCCCTGAGGCAACATGGCATCGCACTGGGAAATTCTTCAAGGCTCGGAGAAAAAAATGTTGAAGAAGTGAGCCCCAGCTGACTACAGGCAGACTTTCTGCCAGCGGCACAGCTTCTCCTACGCTGCCCCATCCTGAGACGTTCCCTAAAAGTTAGCCACTCTGCAAAGGTTCCGAGGAACTCCGGTGCCCTCCCAGCTGCAGTTCATCCAGCCTCCCTGGGTAGCCATGATACGTCTTCCTGTGAAGCAAGGATCACTTCTACGCCCTTTCTCAAACACGAGGGAAACAAATTCAGCTCATGTCGACTTCAGTGCCTCCTGTTCATCCCACGCCAGAGGTTGCTGGCGATAGCCTCCCAGTGCTCTTCATTACTTCCGGGCATCTCTTGATGACTTGAGCCAGAACATTCTCAGACTAAAGATATGGTGAATCTCACTCTGAAACAGGAGCATCATTCTGACACACAATTACAGTTGCAGCATCCAGACACATTTAGGCATTTAAGGGTTGGTCACTGTTACTTTAATAGCACAGCCAGCTACTGGTTTTAGTTATTCATCAAGATAAGAAACGGTCCTCAAGATAAGAAACGGTCAGTATTGTGAGAACTCGTGTGTTGGAGGAGAGAGAAACAACTCCTGAGTAAGGAGTTGAGAGTTGAGAGACTAATTCCATATTGACCCTAGCCACCATGGCACTGCTTCCTCCTAGTTCATGGGTGGCAGACATTTCTTTCTGTTTCATTGCCCGGCTTCAGACCAGAAAGAACCTGTGCTCTATCACTTGGTATCCTGGTGAGGATGAAATGGGTCAACCATTCAGTCTTCAGTCTTCCCCTGCTATCCCTGTTTATATTAGAGTAGCTGCATTGGCTCCATAAAGGTTTCAAAGAACCTAGAGTAATAGGTTTCATGATCAAGGTCTTGGGTAAAGGCAGGAGGAGGTATTCCAGGGGAATGCAAACAAGCTCCACTTAAAAACAAACAAACTAACAAAAAAGATGGGAGGAAGGAAACGACGCTACTTGGGAGGGAGACCGATGTCATGGCAAAACCTTATAAGCACTGTACTTCTGATTCTGAACGGCCGTGATGGGAATGGGATCCCAGCATGCCCCCTTGTTCCCGTTACCTCATCCCCAGGGAAACATGTATACATCTACAAAAATATTGTTTTCCACTTAACCACAGTTTTTGCTACTTATATTCCTTCATATATATATATATATAAATATATGTGTGTGTGTGTGACATATATATAATATGAATTATATATATACATATATATATGTATATATTATATGAATGTTTGCTGTCTTTTGGTAATGGCACCAGAGAAACACTAGGTTAAATGCCATGCTATATTGTGCATGTTCAGTAGCATTACAGGAATGGAATCTCTGTCTTGTAAATATTGCTTGTAACAACGTCATTTATATTAGCATACTTTCTCCCAGTAATGCCACCAAGGTGTGAATACCAGGGTTTCTCTGTACCCCCTTGCCTCAGGCGTTATCAGAAAGTTGCACTTGAGGCAGAATAACGGGTTAGTTGTGTGTCCTGTCCATGCGCTGAATGTGAACACCTGTGGACACCATATTAAGCATCTCTAAGATGACGGACCTCGGTTTCAAAGACCCCTTCCAGCTCTAAACAGTCAATGATCCCATTGTGCCTTGGCCCTTTACTCCCACGTGTCTGCGGAGTGCAGCACAACATATGGCTTCTTTCGGCCTAAGTCCACGCACAGGCAGCACCACTCGCAGTGCTCCGGCCCAAGACACAATAGCCCCTGGGGAGGGCAGCACCTGCCGCCCCTGTCTGCCCCGCCCCTCTTCTCCATCCTCCCTACTCACACCTGTCTTGGGTCTCAGCTTCCTGGGTCACAGTAGGAAACTCCCACCCGCCAGCTGGGCTGGTTTTATTTTGGAGAAAAGAGAACAGCTGGGTGATTTTAAAGACGGAACTTAAGATCCACTTAACTAGTCAACTCCGGTTGTCAGGCCGCGAAGCTGCATTTAAGGACAGGAGTTGTGGATGTGACAGGAAAGCAAAGAGCCTCGGATGCTTTGTCTGCCCCCAGCAGGAGAGACTGCATACTTCATGAGGTTTTTCCAAAGGACTTCTGCTGGGTCTCATTCTTCTCTTTTATAAAACGTATTCACTGGTGTCTGGTCTTTGGGGGCTTTTGGCTTAGAGAAGAAAGAGGGTCAGCAAGTTAACAAATTAAACGCGTTCCACCTGGCCAGGCCATCAAAAGCCGAGTTTACTTGGTCTCAGCCTAAGCGCTCCTCAGATCCTGATACCTATCTAAGTGATGGAAAGCATTGTTCGAATTCATAAAATATTTTATAGCAGAGCAAAGCAGATCTAATAGATCCATTTCTCATTAAAAAGGTCAATGCTGGGAACATCTGACGCTGTATAACTGTCTGATTCAATTTAGTAGGTCAAGCCTGACTAATCCTGTCTTCTGATTGGGGTGAATTCATTTCCCCTGGAAAGGGGTGTGGGGGGGGGATTTCCCACAGGCTTCCAGATTATGTACTTATGAACCTGTATGTTCATAAGACCTTACAGAAATGTGGATTAAACCCAATTCATCCAGGAAACAAAAAATGATCCCACATCCAAATTAACATTTAGAAGCCATAAGCCAAGAAATATAAATCCTCTTAGAAATTGGATGTTGTCCTCAGTGAAAGAACAAAGTTGGAAAGAACAAATGAAGGAAATCTGTTCAAAGTTCATATATTCTGAGTCCACAGATGCTGAGGGAAAAGGAGACAGTCAAGGGTTTTTTTTTCCCCCAAAACTATCCTTGGAATCAATAGATTAAGAGAAACATATTGTACTCCAGCAAGACTAGACCCTGAGTCAGAACTGGGTCTGGTTTTAGTTCTGTCTGCTGCTTGCTGTGTGAGGCAGATGGGGAGTATATTCCTTGTTCCTTGTCTTCAAGGACACCTACTGGGGAAAGTAGTCTTTTGCGTTATATCCAGCAAGGTTAACCTTGGGCTCTGATCTAATTGTCAGTTATTCAGAGCACCTGGAATGTAAGCATTGAGCATTTGGGTCTCTATACATAGTCACTCACTTCCTCCTGGGTAATGCACGTCTTCCTTGGGGATACTTGATGGTATCCCCAAGAGTGGTTCTCTTAGAACAGTGTGCATTTTCCCTTTGGCCAATGTAATTCTCAGTGTCTTATGTGTAAACTATGACCCATAAATAATTAATACAGCATTTCCTGCACACACCAAAACCATCTCTGTTCCTCCTTCTGAGCCTTGAACCTTGATCTGATGGAAATTGTGTGTGTGTGTGTGTGTGTGTGTGTGTGTGTGTGACACACACAATTGTTAGTCTAGGATTGGACACAATCTTACCACTTACTTTAGTCTAAGAAACGTGAGAAGTAACAACAGCACTGGCCCATGGTTGGCCACACTTTCTCCTTTGCCACAGTGGTTCAGGAAAAGATACAGAGAATCAGAGGCCTGAACCCACAGTCCATCACCATGAAAGCAGGGGTATAAGCCATCGGTGAAGCCATTGAGGTTTAGTAAGAGGATCTCCAACTCCAAGAAGATCGTTCTTTGGAAGAGCCACCAGATACAGAGTAAGTTGTAGGCCAGTGTACTCTTAGTTATCTGTAACAGCAAAGTTGGGGTTGTTCAGGGATTATGGTTGGAGCCTGCCCTGATTTGGTCGGATATCAATGTTCACGGAGCCATTGAGTGTTTTAAAATGAAGTGTCCGAGGATGCAGGGTAGAGGCAAGAAAGCAACACAACAGAGAAACAAAAAGTAAACTCATATTAGCTGAACCAGAAAAGGAAGTTTAGAGATAAATAACTGACCCTAAGATGCTCAGGTGGTAAATTCCAAAGTGTGTCCAGCTTGAATTCTGAGGATGAAAAGTCGCACCATGAGGCCATTTCACTATGACATTCTGCCTGCTTTGCAGCTTTGTCACGCCTGAATAAAGGGGTCATATTTTTGGTTCCTTTGTGTTATCTGTAACCCACTATGCATTCCTGGAAACAGCTACCTTAAAGCCATCCAGAGGTGGCAATTCAAACCTACCAGAAGATATTTGTTCTAGATAACCAATCTAAGTAAGTCCTGACGATTTCACAACAATGCAGTGGCACTCATTTTCTCCCACCAGCACAAACACCATTTAGTTAGTTGCTGTAAATTTAATAGGAAAAAAAAATGTTAACTTCAAAGGATCAAACTGGAGAGCAATGTGACCCAGAAACAACATTTCAAATCCAAAGTTGGGAGCAAGGACAAGGCAATGCAAGGCAGTGTGGGATGCTTCTGACAGCAATTGTCTCTCTGTGGTCCTTTCGCATCTGTGGCCCACTGGCTCTGTGCGTCCCTGAGAACCATAACAACCATTATGCTGCAGTTTGTATGAGGAGGAAAATCTGGGGGCAGATGTACAACTGATGTTTCTGCATCAGACAAAAGTAATTAGTACAAAGTTCACCGCCTGCAAAGTGAGATCATATTATCTGAATGGCAGATTTCCCCACCTGCTTCCGTTGTAGCCTTGAAGGTGTGCCTTTTACAGCTCTGGCTTTTCAGTTCTCAAAGAGTTGCTTTGTCTACTGGATAATGAAGCCAGAGCTATGGCTTCACTGCCTACTGAAAAACATCTCGAGAGCTTTAGACACCCTGAGCACCCAGGCCACACCCTGGGCAATTAATCAGCTTGACTGCAGACACCAGTGCTACTCACGTTCTTAACTCTGCTGCCTAGCCAGTGATTTGAAAATATGTCTGTGATTTCTGGCCCTCTTTCCAGAGAACCAGATTTAACTGGTATATGCGACAGACAGGATTGTGGTGATATTTCAGCTCTCTAGGTAATTTTAATGGACAACTATATTTGAGAACCATTCCTATAGAGAAGACACTGAGTCTGAATAAGAAGTAAAAACCCATCTGTCTGATACTGTCCCTTTCAAGATAAGGAATGAAGGCCCTTCAGTGTGAGTGTAAAAGGAAAGTGTTTAAAATCAATTACCTAATTGATTTTAAAATTCTAAACAGTAGTTTATGAACACAAGCCAAACTCTAGGCCAAAAGGGTAAGAAAATTATTCCTAGAGCTCAGACTCCGTAGAATCCAATTCGAACATCATAGCAATATATAGAACCATGAGGTGACTAGAACTCACATATGTTCCTGGGTGACATAAAATGGTGCAGCTTGAACATGTATTTAAAGGATTAAATATACATTGACCATAGTAATTCCACTCCTAGGTATTTAACCAGAAGACAGCAAGATATAAGCCAACAATTGTAGGCATAAATTTTTTTCAACCTATTTTTTAAGAAGGGTTCAACTTGCCCTCTAGCCTACCTCCCAGCACATGTAGTGAAAGAGAAAAGTTATTAGGATATAGGGGAAATGGACCTGCTCAGCAATAGTTCTTTGGGGGTGAGCTTCATCCTCTTTGACAGCAGTTCAGTCCCGTAGCAAACACCAAGTATGACTCAGCAGTTGCAGGCCATTTCTCTAGGCAGGCAGACATCACAGAGGAACTAATAGTTACAGTCCAGTCCTCTTGACAGGCAGACACCAGTCATGAATCAGCAGCGGTAGTTCAACCCTGAAGGTACCACAAAGCTCACCAACCAACCATGGAAGCGGCAAACTTCCACAGGAATCTCTCAATGACATCATTACCACAAGTTGAGCTCAACTCTCTATATAAGCTCAAAGCTATATAAGGCAAGTCAATACATGAGTGTCCTTAGTGAAGAATAGCGAGGTAGAGCAAACCAAACCAAACCAATGCTCAGTGCTTGTCTCCTACTGTCTGTGGGGTCATATTTATAGTCCTTCATCCCAGGTCCTTTCATGTGTTTGCTCTATCAGAGCATCCTTTTACCTGTGTCTGCCCCGGCAAACCATCATCCTCATAGCTTCAGGAAAACATTCTTTCACCTGCCTGCTTTGGCAACACATCCTTTCACCTGTACACCTCAACAAAGCATCGTTTGACATAACTAACTTTCCAAAAACCCTAAAAGATTCCACTTCAAAAACAGTAGTTCTGAATTAGTATAGTGGTTTCATTAATAATAAAAAAAACTAGAATGTATTAGTTTTCTACTGCTGTATCATCAGCTGCATGCTTAAAGAATGGCCTTATTATCTTATAGTTTCTGTGGGTCAGGTTCTAAACTTGGCTCAGTACCTTACGTTCTTCTGTTCCTGTTGTAAAAGATATAAAGAGGGATTGACTACAAAGAGGCTACTACAAGACACGTATGGGAGCTTTTCTGGCATTCAATATCTTGACTATGTTAATTAATTCCACAACTGTAGGCATGGCTTAAATTTCATGGCACTATTTATCCAAAAAGATGGGTTTACTATGCATGACTCTTATCTTAATAAACTTGACTTTGAATGCTAAAGTGACAGGATTGTAGAGCAGCTTCCAACCAATCAAAATATCTTCTCAATCTGGTTGCCAGTTCATGCCTTGATGAAGCTTAAATAAGGGCACTGATACCCTACATATGATCCCAATTCCACTATATTTACTGAGAGAATTGCTCATGCTAGGTGAACTACACATGCTGCTCTTGGCATTGAAAGTATAATATATGTGGGAAGGATGTGAGGCTGCTTACAGTAGAAGGGCTAACTCAAGTCTTAAAGTGAAAGTCCTTCTATTAGATTACTAAAAGCAAAAGAATACATTCCCATAAAGGTCCTCTATTCAGGAACCAATCCGTACACGTTACTGCAAAGTCAAACACAAAAGAGCATTCATTTAAGTTACCTGAGATCCTCTATCCTTGTACACAAAGCTGACACCAGTCCCACAGAGCATTTATCGGGTGGCAGCTTATGAGGAGGTGAGTAGGGGAAACCTGCAGGGGCTTTTGTGACACTAGACTGAGAAGATCCTGCTAGCAAACATCCACTAAAAATCCAGACTTACTAGATAATGTTGAGAATTTATTATCTATACAACAAAGCAGAAAGGAATTTTTACTTAGCTGAACAAAAATGAAGGAGATGAGCAAAGGAGTAGAGACACCGGCAGTAGGTGACATTTCCGTGAGCAAAGTTCACTTGAAGCAGTGCTTCTGATGACTTCAGAAGACGAGGCAAGGGATAAAAAGATTAATCAAAGTAGTTGGGAGAGAGAGAGAAAGACAGACAGACGGGGTTGTTAAAATATGTTTTTAATTGAAGTATAATTACATCACTTTTACGCACTTCCTTTCCTCCCTCCAGACCCTGCCAGCTACCTTTTCTTGAGACCCTCCAATGCCGTCCCCTACATACACTTGTATTTGTAGGTACTTATGTATGTACATGCACAAATACCTCCATATAACCTGCTG
The DNA here is from genome assembly GCF_011064425.1 of Rattus rattus. NCBI lineage: Eukaryota > Metazoa > Chordata > Mammalia > Rodentia > Muridae > Rattus > Rattus rattus. The sequence goes on along the minus strand of NC_046168.1, from coordinate 59,090,002 downwards.
CTCTGTTTTTATGTTTGTGTGCATACGATTTCAAAAACAGATGATAGATAGATAGATAGATAGATAGATAGATAGATAGATAGATAGACAGACAGATAGATGATAGATAGTAGACAAATAGATGATAGATAGATAGACAGATAGATGATAGATAGATAGATAAACAAATAGATGATTGATAGATAGATAGATAGATAGATAGATAGATAGATAGATAGATAGATAGATATTCTTTCAATGATGTTGAAACAACATTCAAATAACTAAGCCTGGAAGTGATCTAAACCAATTCTGTTGCTACTTTTATTCATCTAAAATTCTTACAATAGAGTCTCGCCAGTGTGTGTGTGGAGATACATATATATATGTGTGTGTGTGTGTGTGTGTGTGTGTGTGTGTGTGTGTGTGTGTGTGTGTGTATGTATACATAGAGAGAGAGTCTTGCCAGTGTGTGTGTGGAGATGCATACATATATATATATATATATATATATATATATAGAGAGAGAGAGAGTCTTACCAGTGTGTGTGTGTGTGTGTGTGTGTGTGTGTGTATATGTGTGTGTGTGTGTATAACAAATGCATATATATGTATATAGGTAAATGAATATATGAAATTTATTTTGGAGTCACATGTAGGTTCTTCTAGTAGTTCTGTGAACAATATCTAGATTTCAGACAAAAATACTAAGTTGTTGAAAGAAAGAATCTGGTGCTAATAGGAATGGAGACTGAGCGAGCTCACCTCTAGGGAAGCAGGTCACAATGAGCAGTAGGTTGGTAGATATAAAATAAGGAATTAAAATAATGGTAGACAAAAGTGAAAATAACAGCTAGAACTATTTTCCTTACTATTTCTATGAATGGCAACAAGGTTCATTTTAATTCTTCTCATTTCTACTTCACAGAAAGAATGCAGAACGGCTAAAATAAAAATGGAAAGTAAATAAGGTAGTGGGCAGAGCCAAGGGGAGATTAAGCGGCTGCCTCTGCTAAAAGATAGTAGGACACTGTGAAAACAGCGTCCCAGTACAGGGCGGTGGAGGTGGTGCTCAGAAGCAGAAAGCTGTGCCTGCCTGGGCCTTGCAAAGATGCTGAAGCAACATTCAAGTAACTAAGCCTGAGCCTGTTGCTGCTTTTATTCCTCTGAAAACCTTGCCAGTGTGTCAAAAAGAAAAGGAAAAAAAAAAAAAAAGGTCTCGCCAGTGTAAACATCATTAGTCTCCGGAAGAGAAGAGCTGGGCTCTCAGAGATTTCACAACTGTACCCAGAATCTGTGCTAGACAGGGACTTAAAAATGTCCCGAAGGCCATGCCCTTGACTCTGAAAGAGAACTATTTTCTACTTTCCCAAAGTTACTTTTGAATCTTAATTCTGAATTCATGGGCCAATCTCAATCGTAGTCTCTTTTGCTCCCAAATACACGGACAGGAATTTATTTCTAAATATCTGCACGCTGATCTGGAGGTACTTGAATCCCAAGTCCATGGGCTGGAGAGGCTGAGTGGCTACCACGTACCTGCCATCAGAGGGTAGAGTACAACAAGCCCTGGCTTCTCCTGCCTCAAGTTTTAAGCTAAGATGACCAAAAAGGCTTTCTGAGGGTGCTCTCTAGATGTAAACTTTCATTATTTTTTGGTAATGACATATTTATTCCTTCCTGTAGATCTTCCACGTGTCTACCCTTAACATAATTGGAACAGGAAATCTAAGGTCCTACCTAACGGTAATATATTCTACACAAATAAATTTAGGATGCAGGTGGTGAACTTTGATGATATACAAGCTAATAAAACCAAGGTACGATAAAAATAGAAAGTAACAACATACATATATTTATAAGGGTCATAAGCTATACATCTGTGAATTGTTAAGGTGACCCCATAGATAAAACTGGTTCCTATGATGAGACATAAGCAGGGGTAGGGTGTCCAGCATTTCCCAAGCCACGGTTTGATTCCCATAACTGAGAATGTAAATAAATAAATAAGGAATCAATAATGAAGAAAAAGATGTGAAAAACAATACTCTAATTAATTAATACTTGATTAATTAATACTTGATTAATTCTCCAGTGTTTTTATTCGTATGCTATGTCTACTTACATTCGTTGTAAATATGGTACACAATGGTGAATTAGAATCAGCAAAGCTAATGCCATGGTAAACATAGTTGAAAATTAAGACTCTTGAAAGTTCGAATTCTGGTGAACCATCAAGATACACAAAAGGAGACTGTTGTGTTGGTCAGTGTTCTTCTAATGCTTGTGAATACAGTTCAGGCTAGGTATTACAGGATTTGAATTTTAAAAGACGTCAAAATATATTTGTTGTTTTCCACTGAGGCCATTTTTATGAGGACCAGGGTAGTTAAATGTTGACTTGTTAGAAGAAACTGCAGGGAGCAGCAGATGTCTCCTTATACTTGAGCTGGACTTTGATAATCTATCAGGCATTTGAAGTTCCCGCTCCAAAGGGAACCTAGAAAACAAAAGTCTCTCTATAAATAAAACTAAAGCAAGCATTTCAAATGCCTTCCTGGCACCCTGCCTTTAAGCAAATACTTTTCCTTCCAGGTCAGCTTCTATAGGACTGTTCTGTGCTGACATTTGAGGTTCACAAGTAACGACATGCTTCTATCAGGTCGTACTAGCCAACCCATGCAAACAACAACTGGACATAAATATTGTCATGGATATCACCTACCTGGTACCTGGCAACCGGTTTCTAGGAACAAAAACTGTAGCAGCTTTCTAACGACTTTAATTGCTATTTCAACTGGCTTTGCTAGTGACTTCCCAAGTTGAAGGGAATGTCTTCAGACAAGCTCTCCCAGAACTCTGGAACCTAGAAATCCTACCTCTCCAGCCTGGCCCTGCTCCAGCTCAGCCCTGTACTGTCTAGTCTGAGGCTGGCCCATATAAGGAGTCAATTTAGTGCTGGGAGAAGCATTTGGCAGTAAGGGAATGATCTAGGAAGAGGCGCGCACAATGTTAACTTGCTCTTTTCAATGTGCTGTGCGTTAAAAATCCTCAGCACAGACTTGAACAAATATCAGCATGACAGTTTCGGTGGAGGAAGGTGATTCCTTCCAAGGTACACTGATCTTTGCCTATGAAAACCCTCAACTCCCTTAAATGCAACCTTAGATATTTAGACCCCCCTATCTCTTGACATTTAAATGACTGCAGCCATACTGTAGGGGTAGGATAAATGTTAACAAGCTGCTTTTAGACATTGTTCTAAAAAAATCGTCATAGGAAGAAAATCAGACTTGAACTCGAACAGTCCAGATTTAATTCCTGCGTCTGTCTCATCAACTGGCATTACCAGGGAGGCCTAGATTTACTTGATGGGACTTGATTTACCCCATTATCAAATGGGGATGAGGCTATTGCAAAAACTGTGATCTGGAAGGAGGCTTGGTGAGACTTGGAATGGGTAGACTTTCCAAGGCCTGAAATTCATGTGTCAAATCTGAACCATTTCCAGAGTCATGTGGCCACCAGGGACTTCGCATATTCACTTCGAAATGTCTGCCTCGGCAAACTTTGCTGGACACAACAAGCATTTGTCTTTCCTCACGGAATTGTGATGCATTGGATTCTTCTTCTTATCGCTCATTTCCCAGAGAGCCAAGTGTGCCCAGAAGGCACTCAATAAATTCTGATGGGTTGATTGATTAAACCATCTCAGCACCTTCGAAGATCAGAGAAATCCTTATGCAAACACCAGGGCCATTTACCCGGGGAGTTTAAGCTTTAAGAAAGTTTCCCCTTTGTTAAAAGAGCTTTGACCCTGGAAAGAAAAACACCTGGATGTACTTTATCAGTTCTCCTATTCTGATTGACCTTGGGAAAGTTGCTTATGTGCCTACAATCCCACCCAAAAGCCTATAAGAAGAAAATAAAAAAAAAAAATTACACCCCTTACCTCAGGGGCAATAGTCCAGGGTCATTAGTCAAGAGATCAAAACTTTTATTTCCCGTCTTTTCTCTTGTGCTCTTGACACTGGGTGCAATGATTCTCAGAATTCGGCGTAAGAATCTGGAACACATTCTTGATGAGATGAATGGGTGCCTCATCTCAAAGGATCTGACTTTGAAGGTTTGAACTCAGCCTTGAGAGAACCTGTCTAGTAATCTCCAATGGTACAGTTACTGCTGGCTTAAAGGCCATATTACAAGAATTTTAACTTTAAGACATATGTCAGTCTTTCAACTCTGACTTAGAACCATGTTCCTCTTCCCACTGTATTATATAGATATTACAAATGCTGACCAAGAAAATGTGGAAAGAAATATCCCTAGAGCTGTCATCGGTTTATCTAGGAAACTTGACAATTTGTGAGCCACCACAGGATTTAGGAAGTAAAGAGATCCTTCCTTTTATTCTTCTATAATATGAGGAGTATCTTCCAGCAATCTGTGGCAATGTTGCTCACAATCTCTTCCGTGAAAGACATACCTAGAAACAGATAACTTTTGTAACACAGTATAATAAAAATGGAGGCTTCACATGGCCAGAAGAAAAATGCCCAAAGACTTTGAGATCCCTTCTCCCTCCATCAACAGACACAGACACAGACACACACACACACACACACACACACACACACACAGAGAGAGAGAGAGAGAGAGAGAGAGAGAGAGATCTTTATATATCTTTATATATATATATATATATATATATATATATATATATATATATATAATCACTGGTACAACTATCCAGATCACTCACTTCTAGCTGGGCTTACGATGGCAGCGTTGCTTCTCTTCAGGTCTGTCTGTCCTTCTTCCCATTTTCACTCATGTCAGCAGCACAGCATATGGGCCTAACGTAGAATGATTTCACCTCACAGTTTGCTCTTGGCATCTAGGTGGCTGTGTCTTGGCTGCATCTGGCCCAGTATAATTTGATTCCCCAGCCCTGACTTCCCTGACTAGCATTATGGGGCATCTGGGCTGGAGGGACATGGGCAAAAGACAGCACCCATTTAAGAGAACATACCTATCAAATTGCAAAAGTGACCTGCATTTCTATGGTTACCATGACTTGAGTGCTATGAAGTGGTAAGGGAAGGAAAAAAAATCGTCTACAAGGTGATAGGTCACAAGCAAGAGAGTAAGACCCTGTCATCATCTGTAGCATACCCATTTATTAATGTCTATCATAATAGTACAGGACCTTGACATCTGCTGAAATAGTCTTGTAAATAGACCTCCTGTACTGAAAAATCGCTTTCCAGTGTCACTATAATTAACGCCACTTGACAGTTTTATCGTCCTTCAGTTCTGTGTGCATATTCTAACCATCTTCTATGTTCAGGATGCTATGCTAGACACTGCCCTATACAGCATCGTCAGGCAGGACACCGAAAACCCCTTTAGGAGTTCACAGTTACCATCAGTGCTTCTCCCAATTTTATTCTCATATCCTTCTCACTCAATGTTTTTCTAAGTCAACCATTTACATCTCCCCAAAGACAATTCTACTTGGGGAATGTTTTCAGGAATAGGAAAATGTGGCAAGGACTTTCCCCTAATGAATAAAGATTTCAGGGACCAGTCACTGGGCGAGGAGTAGGCGGGACTTCCAAGAAGAAGGGAGGAAGATGGAGGATGAGAAGGACAACTCAGATCCCTGTGACTTTAAATAACCACAGGTAGCTATGAATATTATATAAGGGATGGATTATGGCAGGACAATTTGTCCAATCTAAGTGGGCAGTTTTTATCAATATCAATTGTCTCTGAGTTCTTTGTTTGGGTGTTTTGTGGGGTGAGAATTTACTGATATAAATCCGACTGATAAATTACAAGCCTCTAAAGTTTTGAATTTCCTGGGCTACAGGGATTTGTGACAACTAATGGCAAGATAGGCGGTCGCTGCATGGGGCTAGCCATGGATGCAGAGAGACCACAGGGACCAGAGAGCGTGGGATAGTTCATTCTTATTTATTATTTAATGCAACAGGAAAACAATAGGAATACTGAAAAAATTAAATATTTTCCCAAAGTTCCCCTTTCCCGCTCCTGCTATGCTTCTGATCAATGCTCTGGGGAAGCTGGCTACACTCCCTGTAATGGTGTGGACCAAATGAAGGCATTAAGCAAGTAATGCAAGGAAGTGAGTTTCCCTAGGCTTCTATGTTCCTTGACCTCCGGAAACCTAGCAGGGTACTTCCTGTGTGTTATGAAGATGAACACGTCGTGTTTCTACAGACCCAGGAGCAGCATTCTCCCCATCGTGTTTATGTCCAAACACCGGGCTTTCTAATCACTGTGTATTCAGTGGAAGACTCAGAAAGTCCAAACCCTGCCAGAGGGATGCAGAACAACTCAGCAGCAGCTTTAACATGTGACCTCTGTAAGGTCTTGCAACCCTTCATTGCCCCCATCCTGGGAAAGCAAGTGTTGGAACAGAAAAGGCATAACCATACTGACAGATAGGTCGGAGGTGACAGCTCACATCTGCCACTTCTGGGTTGAGTTCATTTCAGATTACTTGATGCCAAGGCTTTACTGGCGTCTTTTCAGTTCTTTATAAAATGGGAATTACCACTGTAATATTTACAGTTCAATCCACTGGTCAAAGGCCGTTGGCTGGTCTGTCACTGTTACTCTCAAGCAGAAGCTGTGAAAGACCGAGAACACTACACACAGGCATCTATGCCATAGCTATGTCCAGGATGATTAGTATCATGTTTCTTATGTCCTCTCTCTTGAAGCAATGTTAGCACCCAGAAATTTAACTCTGCCTGCTCTCTAATACTTCATGATAGAAGCCCCTCTTCATTCCGGAAAGGGAATCTGATTAGCTGATTAGCTTTCTCCTCTTCCATCTATGTCAACAAGGCTGGTTCACCATGTTACAAAATGGGCAATTCCATAAGCCTCCTGAATCCCTATACAAATGTCTTTCTGAAAGCATTGTTTACTCCTCATGAATTTTAGTCAATGGGGCCCAGGAAAGAGACTCCGAAATTGTACATTTTTAAAAGTACCAAGGAGGAGCTGACATGGGCATTTATTTCAGAGACCAAACTTTGAGACAGACTGATATAAATAATCTCCAACACCATTAATGAAACAGATAGCCACAAATACGCAATCGCAGGATGTATGAGTCACAGGGCACTGCACCCATTCCTTTCATTGTTTGTGTCTGTCACTGAAATAACTTACTTGGACATAAACATCAAGGCGTCTAATAATATAAATCTATAGTATTTGGGACAAATAACTGCTGTAGTCATAACTGTCTCTATCATTAATTTCATATTTTTAAATTTGGTTTAATTCAGATATCAGTAAACATTTTTTAAAAGTCAGAGAATAAATTTTTTAAAGATTTATTTATTTATTATACATGAGTACACTATAGCTGTCTTCAGACACACCAGAAGAGGGCATCAGATCTCATCACAGATGGTTGTGAGCCACCATGTGGTTGCTGGGATTTGAACTCAGAACCTCTGGAAGAGCAGTTAGTGCTCTTAACCACTGAGCCATCTCTCCAGCCCAGAGATAAATTTTTGAGAGCTATCAGTGGGACCTTCAGTCTCTACTACCTCTACTACAAACTCGCAACTCTACCTTTGATGTAGAACAAAAAATAAAAACTAAAAAAGCCCAGGCACTGAGCAAAACAATAGCTTCTGCTATAATTTAATACATCTTTAGGTCCACAGCCATAATTTATCAACCTATCCCATCATACTTGTTGTACATGGGAAGACATTAAAAGAAGGATATGAATCCTTTATAATGTGAGTTAGTTAAATAGGAATCTGAAAAGGGTGTGAGGTTGTCATTCTTGGATCATTGTTGTGACAAGTTGTGTCCCATCCCATTGTTGTTCACCTTGAACCCCTAACCTGAGAACTTTCATAAGTTACACTCTCTCCTGTAGAATAGTGCTTTTCAGACCATGCCCTTCCCTAAGACTCCATTTTACTAGCAGCTCTTGACTCCATTTTGAGGATGGAGAATGACCGTGAACCTTGACAGAACACAATACCATGTGTCAGGCATAACCCAAACAGCACAGACCAATAAGTGATTTATTCCTCATAGTAGGAGTATCACCTTATAAACTTTTCACAGTGGATTGAAATTATAAGGGTACATGGAAAATTTAAAACTATATCAGGAAAACCATATCCAACAACTTATTGGCATATGAAACAAAAGGAAGAGTAGAACTCCTTCACTTGGACCTAATAGAGAGATGGGCATAGCACCACAATGGTTGTCCCCCACTCCCCACTGGACTTCCATCTGACCACCTCGTAGGGTCATCAAGAACAAACCTCTCCTGACTATCCCCGAGGCTTCAGTTCACTCTATGCACCCACATCGTGTCATCCTTCTGTTTACCTGTCTGGATCTGCTGTTTATCTAGTTGACTTTTCGTTCATCTGCATGCAGTCCTATTGTTTGTCCTCTGCACCTTGACTTAACTCTACGGTTTCATTTTTAAATCTGTGACTCACGGAGACCTGTCTCATAACAGCAGGTCTGTGAATCCCTAAGACTTCCCAGCTCTGACTTCTTGGGACTCTTTGACATATCACACCTCTATAACCCTTAATTTCTGTAACACACACACACACACACACACACACACGCATATGCACACACATGCATATGCACACACACACGCACGCACACACATACACGCATACACACATATTATATTTAAACATATATACTGTTTCTGGCATGTGATGTGTGATCTGATAGTTAATATTAATAACTGAGATTAGAACAAAAGAGCCTTTGGCTGCCTCAGCCAGATTATCAAGGAAAGTGGGAATACCTGGGAAATCGCTCCTTTGGAAGCACTGTATCTTTTGAATTTATTATTATTCAATAAATTCTGACATTGTGGCAACACACAAACATATCACTGTATGTTTTTGACATAGCACACTCACAATAATAAGCAATGATATTTTAGGGATGAGAGATGGTCCTTTAGGAAAGAATGGTGAAGGACAATGTGTAGTCTTGCATAAGAGCATCCTTCTTGGCCCTACTATCCACAATGGTTCAAAATTCAGTTGAAATTTATCCTCTAATGTAATATATTAGGAGATTGGTCCCTTAGTCTAACTACGGTCCTGATAGGACTTGTGGAAGATCAATAACGTCAAATGGGAACATAGGGATAGAACCTCTAAACAAAGGAGATGTGTGATTTTGTAAAAACAGAGAGACCTGAGTCAGCAACTTCAGTTATCCTAAACTGTCTTCAGAAGCTTCAGAGTTCCCACTCCCCTAACCTAGGAAGAAAACTTCTACAAGATGCAATAGTTTAATCTTGAAATTTCTAACCATCAGGACTGTGAGCTAAAGAAACACTTATGCAGTAAGTGTTAATTTACTTATAGCAATAAAAAAAATACAGGAAGACATCATCTCCTCTCAGTGACCTCTAAGCATGCTCATACCTCAGCAGGGGAACTATGCGATTTTATGTGGGTCTGTTTAGGTACAAATTAAGTCACTGGCCCAAGGTGATAGCAAAGTACAGATCCCAGCCCCAAGGTGTTTAGAAGAAGGGGGTCACTGCAAATGTGAGAACTCAATCATGTATCCCTCCCTTTCAGGGCAGCAGGAGAAGATGAAGTTGAAGGAAAGCAATTGGCTTTGGTACTGTGAATCACTACACTCCAACAACTGTATTTACTATCAAATCACAGATAAGAAAGTAAGCAGAACAAATTTCTTTTTTGAATTCTTAAAGAGCCCTGAAGGATGTTCAACGAGATAGATAAAGAAACAAAAGAAAGAAATCAACTCAACATTTTCAGTTAGAAAAAAGCATTGCAGCCCTCAATGGAACAGAGCAGTAGATTCCACAAAAGACCAGCCCCTTTGCAAGGGTCCTTCTGTGCCCTGAGTTAAGATGTTGCCCAGGTTTCCTCTTAAATGAAGGAAGTCTACTACTCCAGAGTCTGGAGATTGCTAGATTCACAGTAAATATCTTTCAAATATCTTCTCGGCATACTCACTCCACTAAAGATCCAGAGATCCTGAGGGGTTCAGGTATCAAAAGCAAATTGCAGAGAATGCTGTACAATATAGTCCCTCAGGTCAGCATGCCAGAGCCCAATGTCCCCCTATTTCCTCCAAAGCCTGTAGCCCTCCACTGCCCTCCACTGCCTAGGGATACTGTCTGAAACTTGCAACCCTCTATTGCCTGAGGATAGAGGTGTAACACTCAGCGTGATACTTTACTTTTCTTTTAGATTTCCATTCCTAGCTCAGTTAACTGACCTGAAGAGAATTACTGCATTTCTAATATAATCTAAACTGTCATATATTGCATGTGCCACCGAGAGAATTTCAATTTTCTTTCAGATTAGTATTTGCCCATTGAATATTTAATGGAAGAGAGAAATTATTGTCTCCCTTCTTGCCTGCAAAAAAGTTCAAAATGGAGTTGCACGACATTCTGAAAGGCAATTGTACTGTCAAGATACTCTATCCTGCCAACTACTTAGAATATTAACTCCAAAAACAGAAAGAATTTCTGATCCCCAAATGCATGAGCTCTAAGGAGGGAAAAACGCATTCAAGGCATATGGTGCTCCAAAGGCAGTTGAGAGGGTGAGTCTCTCAAATACAAATTCAGAAACTTCAATGCTAAGTTGAAGAAAAACATTTTTTATTCTCATCCTCTCCTAAGGGTGCCTTAGAGGAACACTCTCTGTAGAGAAAATGATATCTGTTGTTTGACTTTCTTTGAACAATTGAATTATCTAATAATAAACACAACTGAAATCCATGAATGACCTCTTGACCTAATATTATGTTATTTCTTCAAAAGTTAAGGAGAGCTGATGGTCATCACTGAAATTTGTTTACATTCATACCTATATGTACATGCTAGGCCAATATATATACTTGCCATAGCATATCTATGCAAATTACATATTTCTCATGTTATTTATGGAGAAACAGATAAGGGGATGTGCTATAACCTTTAATGATGTTACATAGACATACTAATTTATATAATTATAATATCATTTGACACAACCAAGTTGAATGGGGAAAATTTAATATGAAAAGTAACTAATGTGTATATTAATTTTCACCTTACTCATATTTAATTGTAAGTTTGCTGCTATGATTTCTCAATAATAACCTGAACGAAATGGTGTTTACATCATATACCAGACACATCAACACCATCAGAGCCTGGTGATAAAGAGAAAAATACTAGACGTGATTAGGCTCCCATGGGACAAGCACAGTGATGACTCGTGTTAATTGTTAGCTTGATCAAACCCCGAGCCCCCTGGCAGAAGAGTCTGAGCATGCGTTAATTGAAGTGGAAAGACTTGCCCTTGGGTGGACCTCTTCCCTAACTGAAATCCGAAACTGTATATAATAGGAGAAGCATGTATTCATGCTCTTTGTGATGTCACATGCGATGTGACCAGTTCCTTCAGTCTCCTACTTTTGTGATTTCCATAACAGTAGGCAGTAGCTTGGAATTTTGAACTAAATAAACCATTTCTCCCTTAAATTGCTTTTGTTGTAATTTTTTTTAATTTTTTTATACAACATATTTTATCATATCCTTTCACCTCCCTCAACTTATCCAGATACCATCATGCACCCAACTTCATGTTCTTTTTCTTAAAAAAGAAACTAAATCAACAACAACAACAACAACAACAACAACAACGCACAAAATACCTACCACAAAAACAGAATCAAACCATGGAGCCCATTTTGGGCTGGCCAAGTGCTCCTGAGCTGAGGCCTGACTGATGTGGAGCTGCTTGCTGTATCCAGCTGAAGAACACCGATCCATTTCAAACAGCATGGAACTTTGTACCCACTTCCCCTTCTCTATGCTAGAATCTGGTCTAGCATGAAAATTGTGCAGGTCTTAAGCATGGTTTCGGTCTTTGTGAGTTCATATGTGGATCAGTTCTATTATATCTGGAAGATGCTGGCTCTCAATAGATCTGAATAGATCCCTGAGCCTTGAGGAAAGAAGATGAGTTGGAGTTGACTATTCCAATGTCTCTCACACTCTGGACACTGTCCAGTTATGAGTCCCCATGTAAGTAACTGTCTACTACAAGAACTTACTTTGATGAAGGTTCAGCAATGCACTGATCAATGGTTCTAGCTCTATGGCATTAGGAGTCATTTTACTGCTGTCTTCATTTAGCAGAATAATAGTAGTAGGCTTTCCTCTAGGGGCATGACCTTTCTAGTCTCAAGTTCTTGACCTTATTCTACTGTCACAAAACAGGAAAGGAAACTGACAATTACATAAAAGATTCTGAGTGACTCTTCAACAGAGGAAAAGTAGGAAGCATAAGAAGATTGGTCTAAATATTTTTAAATCTGTTAGGGATCAAAAACAACCCAGAGAATTAAGCAGAAGAATCCCATACCTCATAAAATCACTTTCAGAAATGCCTATGGCACAAGTTGGAGAAAACATAAGAAAATCCTCCTGCTAGTAATAACATTTCAAATTGTTAGGCAGAGATTAGGCTCTTCCTGGGTAAAACAAGGGCATTGGTAAAGAAGAAAGGAATGGTCTGAAAACTATGTAGTAGTTAAAATACCTCCATCATTTTCATTATTTTCTTGTGATGGAAAAACACAGACAAAGGTTGAACAGAAAGAAAGTCTTCACAGTGGCTCTTAGAAAAAAAATTAGAGATTTTTCTTTTAAATTCTGAGACTGCAGAAACCAAAATCTGATTTATCTCTCTTAAAGAAAATGCTGTTATTGGGCAAAATCAATAGGACAGTCTTGGTGTCTAGTTTGAGGAAGCATTGCTTGTTATCTATGCCTAACTCCACTCAACATGCACATACCCCCATCCCCAAAACTCAGCCCTGTACCCCCTCATCAAGCTACATCTAGATTATTCAGTTTGTCCAGTTATCATTTGACTAATAAGAACATGTCCAGAAAATAAACCTAGGGATGAAAATGTGTGAGCAATATTATATAAGAAATGACTAAAATATTTAGTAAATTCAGCTTGAAAGAAAACATTAGGGAAATGGTGCGGGTTATTAAGTGTCTGAAAAGCCACTATTTTGGACAAAGCAAATTTGTTCTGCAACATGCAGAATAGAACAAGTATAATGTAGACAAAACTTAATGTAAAACAAACAGCCAGTCATTTCAAATTCAGCCATTACTTTGTAACTCGGTGAGCATTGATTGACCAGACACATTCCAAGAAAGACCAAACACCAACCAATGGATATTAAAGTAAATATCAAGATGTGAATTCTTAGGACTGACAAAAGTCACTCCTGTTCAACAACACCACATTTTGTCTGCAAAGCATCTCCATAAATGCATTGCCAAGTGGCCATTCATTCTATGACAGCACATAATGGATGGAGTGCTGTTCAGGAAGTTCTTCCCAATACCTATAGCATGATGGCCAGTGACCGATGAGTGGAACTTTATAAGATTAAAACTCTCTGCATAGCTAAAGAAGATCAACAAGTTAAGAAGGAAGTCCACAGAATGGGAGAAAATATCTTTTAGCTATACATCTGAGAGGGACTCATATTGAATTCTGATTCATGCAAAAGAAATAAAAAGCAAACAAAAGACTCACCAATTACTGCTCTGTTCTTAACAGCTAGGAAATAGAAACAAAATAAAATCTTGCCACCAGCAAATAGATAGTGAAAATGTGGTGCATATACACTATGACATACCATTCAGTGATAAAGAAAAGCGAGATCATGGACTTTGAAGGTAAATGAATGGAAGTAGAGATGACCATATTGAGTAAGGCAACTCAGAACCAAAAGGACAAATGTTGGATGGTCTCATTCATGATCCCAGCTCCAAATCTTCAGATATGAGCACAGAACCTGTAGCAACTACAGAAACCAGCAAAGGAAAATGGGGCCATCACCAGGATAGGGGTGTTGGGAGAAATAGAGAGAGGGATAGTTAGGCATAAGTGACATAATCAAGAAAATTGGAAAGGACGGCTTTTCAGTAGAGATGTAAATGGAGAGAAAGATGGGGAAAGTATAAGGGGGAATATGAGGATACAAATGATCTGTTATAGAAAACAGATTCTTTTGTTTTCCATCTTTATTAACTTGGGTATTTCTTATTTACATTTCGAATGTTATTCCCTTTCCCTTCCCGGTTTCCAGGCAAACATCCCCCTAATCCCTCCCCCTTCCCTTCTCTATGGGTGTTCCCCTCCCCATCCTCCCCCCACTACCACCCTCCCCCCAACAATCACGTTCACTGGGGTTTCAGTCTTGGCAGGACCCAGGGCTTCCCCTTCCACTGGTGCTCTTACTAGGATATTCATTGCTACCTATGAAGTTGGAGCCCAAGGTCAGTCCATGTATAGTCTTTGGGTAGTGGCTTAGTCCCTGGAAGCTCTGGTTGCTTGGCATTGCTGTTCATATGGGGTCTCAAGCCCCTTATAGAAAACCAATTCTTTTAGGGAGGGAGAGTAAATACAGAAGAAGGTGAGTGAGGTAAAGGGAAATAGCAAGATACAAGTGAAAAGGAAAATGGGGAAGGTAAGCTCTTCAGAAGGGTGGAGCTAAATGTGAAAGAAAGGAGTTGAAGGTAAAATAACAATAAGGGAGCCTGAAAAAAACACAAGGAATTATACTATTAACTATTTACCTTTAAAGGCCCTATAATGCACACAATTCTGTATATTAATACACTTAATTTTATTGAGACTTTTTGAAAAATATTGGACTGATAGTACTCCCTGCCCGAGCAAAAGATCACCTTTAAAAGTGCCAATACCAGAGATAAGCTCTCTTTTGAGTTGTTGGCCAAAGCCGTTAAAGAGATGGCCAAAACATACAGCTTATTGCTATTAACCTTATTTGCCTGGCATACAGAGGTGGGATATAATCCCCTAATGTTTAAGACACCATGCACTTTAGAAACAGGGCCAAAAACCCCAGAGCTAGAACTGACCTGGATGCTTCCTCCATGAGGACTAGCTTTAATGGTTCTAATAGATGTTTTGCAAACTTCCAAATTAGAGTCCTATCTATCTATGATGACTGTAAACCACATCAATGACCAGCATGGTTTCTTAAGGGTATAGCCATGGCACACATACCATGGTGTGTAGAGAATTATTTCTGATGCTTTGATTTAATCGATAACCTTCGAGAACTGACATTGAATGTCCTTATCCCCAATTGGTTCTTGATTAATCAATAAAGATGCCAGCAGCTAATGGCTGGGTGGTAAGAAGAGGTAGGACTTCCAGGTTCCCACAGGCTAAGGGAGAGGAGAAGGAGAAGCGAGATACTTGAGGGAGAGAGACAGAAGAGACTCAGAGCTACAGGGGAGCTCTTCCAAAATGTAGGCAGAAAGGGAAAGTAGCCCATGCAAGGGCAGCCCCAAAGTGTCTTGGGCAGCAAGACCAATGGGCTTCACAGAAGGTAATCAGGCAACCAAACTGAGGGAAGACTTAGAGGTGTTAAGCTAGGAATAAATTAACTGAGCAACTAAGTTGAAGGAAGATTTAGAGGTGTTAAGAAAGTTGTAAAAGTAAGGGCACACTATCCCTGGGAGGCTAAAAAGAGCCCAGTCACTGAGTCAGTAAGGCGGGTTAAAAATGAGCTAATGTGTATGTGTCTCTCATCTGAGGATCCATCTGGGACTTGCCAGGAGCTCTAAGTTGTGTAGCCAAAACTACCTGCTATAGTGGTGGTAAACAACAGCCCTCTAGTTGGACAAGACTCACTCAACAAGAGGGAAGCCATGCTTGGCAATAAAAATCTAGCTAAGGTTTCTCAGTATAAATAAAGACTACTAGAGAAAACCACAACGTTCAAGATGCAGAGTTGTGAAGCCAGTCCCAGTAAATACATTTATTAAAACACTTCTGTTCCAATCACTCAGACAACACTGCAAAAAGAGTAGGAGAAAAGATTGTACGAGCTCGAGTAGTATCGGGCAGTTTGCTGTAAGATTGCGTCTTGTCTCCTTCTAATCTCAGAAGCTATGCCTGCCTGTACAATTTCAAAACTGTGACTGCCCAAATGTGACACCGTTTTGTGTACCAATTTTCTTCCAAACTGAGATGTTTCTCCAAAAAAAGAGGATGGCACTTAAGAAGCAAACAAATCACAAGTCTCAAATAATTCCTGATGTTTACAAGAATCATCGAATCCACCTCTTGAATGTTGTGGGAGAAGTAAAACGTGATTGGAGAGTGACTCTCTCCACCTGAGCTGCTTGAAAGAAACTCTCTGGCCTGTCAAGTTGCTTGTAAGGTAGTTATCGGTCTGCGGATGCAGACTTTATGAGTATCATGTAGGGTAAGCTACAGACACCTTTGAGTTGACCCTGTTTCTGTAAGCAGCCTTTCATCTATACTATTGTAAATAACTTCAGCAAACACAGTGGTTCTAAGTTGAACTTCAGTGGAATTACTTTGGTATCTTTGGTTGCCTCTCTGGATTGAGTTCATATTTCCCCAAGAAACACCCCGTTCTTACCCAACATTCTTAAATCTTATATAAACAAAAATATTAGATATAACCACGACTGACAAATTCTGAATTACTTTTTGGGACTGGAAAATGGAAGTTTAAGTAACTTTTATCACCAGGGAAATAGGTCTTCAATGTTAACAAACACAATCCCTAAGAAATGTTTTACACACACTCACGTGAGCACACACACACACACACACACACACACACACACACACTAGATTATAATATCAATGTTCTCCATAAAAAAGAAGCAGAGTATGGATTATGTGTATGAGACAAAGAGACTCAGTGTGCTGGACCTGTGTCTAGTAGCTCAGTGTATCACTGTTCATTACCACTTCCAACACTGTGAGGGCAAAATGTCCTGTCAGTCTCTATATCTTCCCTCGTTTATCGGATCTCTCTTTCCTGGAACCAAGAGCATTGCACAGAAACAGAAACATATCTGCAAAGAAAGTCCTGCTACACAGAAACCGATAATTCTCTAAGTTCCTAAAGCATTTTCTTGTCCTTTCCTGAGAGTCGACAGTGGATGCCTTATGATTGATTAGATCCCATTATGATATAAGGTTAGCAACTAAGATCTATGCCAAGGAGACTTTGCATGATGGAAATCACTAGAATTTAATAGGTGCGTTTTGTTTTCTTTTAAATGTAAATTAGAAGAAGAGATTATGAAACTAAGAAAGGGCCAAAGGCTAAACACTGCAGTCAATGATTCCTGTTGTGTCTTGTACACGCACATACACAGATCCATGATGTAATGAAATAAATTCTTTCCTAGTCTCTGTGTCTACATTGTAATATGATTTGTTTACCAGGGAAGATTATTTTCAATGTTAACAAAAGCAAACCCTAAGAAAACTCACCAAAAACAAACAAACAAACAAAAAACAATCAAAAAACCCATAGTGCCAGTACCTAATCACATACTAAAAACAAAGGATGAATCTGTATGTGGGAATTGGGCACAAAAGGTTATTGCCCCAATGGGGGAGGAAATAATGAGAAAAAAGGGGGAAAAGCTCAAAGACTTTCAGAATGCAAATTAATGGCTCGAAGATATTTTACAGCTACCTGATGTTCATTGACAGCCTGGAGGCTTATTTAATGCAAGATCTTTCTGATCTGTATTTAAATTACCCAAACTAAATCACCAGAAGAAAAACTATAGACAGCTCGAAGCCAAAGGAATAGAATACAGACCTAAAGCTAACACTTGCCAAATAGATGGAGTGTAGAACCAAAGAAAAAAACGAAAAATGTAAAAAAGGAGGATTTGAGGCTCTTTCTCTTAATCACCCATCCATCTTCTTTGACACTATTGAGCCCCTATGATGCATTGGAACCCTGGCAAACAAAATGTGGAGAATGCAGACATACAAAGACAAGCTTACCTTACAACAGAGACCTCAGAGGGACAAAAGGAGAGCACACTTCTCTCCACAAGAAAACCAACATCGGCACCACAAGCAACATTTTCTCAGTGTTTTTCCAGGAAGCAGGCATTTCTGCCAAGAAGCCATTTAGTGAAGGGAGCACAGCAATGAGACTTTGAGGGAGGCTGTAGCCATAACCACTCATCTGAAAGCAATAGGTCTTGGAGCATCAATAACCATTCCTCTTCTGTTCATGACAGTGTTGGAATTAGTTCATTTCCCTTCTATTTCTTGCAGAATGGTCCTGGGCTTCAAAGACTTGTGACTTCTGTGTCTACTATCTTCAGAAGATGGATTTGCTGCAAAGTGTGTTTTTATAACTCACTTTGATAGGAAGAAAGAAATAATGCAATGTCTACTCAAATAGAAACCCTTTGTGCATTTAATGTACATACACTGAAGAAGCTCATGTGCTATTCCTACAATAAACTGTTTAAATAAGCCAGGCATTATATTCACGTTAAAACTTCATGTAGGTGGCTTCTTGTCATTCAAGGAACTCAAAGCTACAAGCACAGTTCTCCCTCTCAATAGTCAGAATAGGGACAGATGACAAGAAGATATCAATGACCCCCAATTGTACCTGAATCCCAGGATACTCACACCTAGCTCATCTGGGGAGGGTCAGAGTAGATGAAAGGAAGAATAGAGCTACAGTGCTTAGAGCAAACACCAAATGGATTTTTAAACAGAATACAGAACCCTGAAAACCAGGCCAAATAACATCTGGCAGATATTCAGAACAACTTACATAAAGAGGCAATTCTTTTCCTTGGCTATTACTCTGTCAACCAGAATACAAAAAAAAAAAAAAAATACTTGATAGTAGCAATAAGAGGATAATAGATACAAAAGAATGATATGTGCTCATTTTTTAAAGATAAAGAAAGGACAATTATATATATATATATATATATATATATATAACATAAAAGAAAAGAAATAAAGTAGGCATTTTTTTTTAACTCATGGACAAGCCTAGAAGGATGACTATCATAAGGAAAAACATGACTCATCAGTGAAGAGTTAATGACCTACAAGCCTCATGTACCAAGAGATGCTCCCTACAGGAAGAGAGGACATGCCAGCAATTAAGAGCAGGAAACTCCTGTCAAGGGATCAACGGTCATTAACACCTCTTAAGAGAACTCTTGGCAAGTGTGGTGGTTTGAAAGAAAATGGCCTCAATTAGAAGGTGTGACCTTGCTGTAGCAGGTGTAGCTTTATCGAAGGAAGTGTGTCACTGGGAGGTGGGATTTAAGGTCTCAGATGCTCAAGCCAGGCCAGTGACTCAGAGTCCTCTTCTGCTGCCCTCAGATCCAGATGTAGAACTCACAGCTCTCTCCCTCCAGCTTCCTCAGCTCTTCCACAACTTCCTATCCCACCACAGCAATAATGACTTAAATCTCTGAAACCTCAGGCTAGCCTTAATTAAATGTTTTCCTTTAAGGGTTACCACAGACATGGTGTCTCTTCATAGCAACAGAAACTTTAACTAAGACAGCAAGGACATCCACGTGCTAAGCACCTCCACAAAAATTTATGAACTTTAGAAAGCAGAAAATACTCTGCAGATGAAAATCTTTCCATCCATTAAGTTCCTTTTTCTACCCTACAAACTTCAGGTCCCTAGCAATTTTGCACTTATTCTCCACTGAGAGATTGTTGCCCTCATCACTCTAATTAAACAAAAACCTGTTTCTGTTGATGTTCATCTCTTCTTTCATTTACTTCCGGGTCACCTGGATCAATCCCATCCTAACAATAAGAATAAAGAACTGATCTCCAAGAATTCTTTACATATATAAGTTGTAGTTCACCTTTTAGTGTGAAATAAAGTTGTTCAAAGGGAAGCAGTAACAGAACATATTCTTCTTTTGCCATTTAATAAAAATTATTTTTTTTATTTTTTCTCCATCTTTATTAAATTGGGTATTTCTTATTTACATTTCAATTGCTATTACCGTTCCCGGTTTCCAGGCAAACATCCCCCTAATCCCTCCCCCCCCTTCTATATGGTTGTTCCCTCCCCATCCTCCCCCTCATTACCACCCTCCCCTGAAAAAATCCCGTTCGATGGGGGTTCAGTCTTGGCAGGGCCAAGGGCTTCCCCTTCCACTGGTGCCCTTACTAGGCTATTCATTGCTACCTATGAAGTTGGAGCCCAGGGTCAGTCCATGTATAGTCTTTGGGTAGTGGTTTAGTCTCTGGAAGCTCTGGTTGGTTGGCATTGTTGTTCATATGGGGTCTCAAGCCCCTTCAAACTCTTTCAGTCCTTTCTCTGATTCCTTCAACAGGGGTCCTGTAACAGAACATATTCTCAACATGAGTTTGCCCCAGTGGTAAATGCCTGGTGAGAAAAATAAAGACATAAAACAACAAAAAGTTTTAAAATTAAGAATAAGCTATGGTGGAAAATAAATGCTACCATAGAAATACAGCTACCAGAAGTAGGATATGCTACACAGTTATCAGATGGTGTTACTATGACTTTCAGACATACCTGTCTTGGGAATTTCCCTGTACTTTCACTGAGCTCAGAATGTACCCTAGATGAGGACACTTTACAGGACAAACTGCATAAAAAATACTAACTCTTGGTGGCTAGGTGTACCTCCCCTCACTGTCCTCTTTAACTTGGCACCGTGCAATAGCAGTTGAGACTCACACCTAGCTCATCTCTACTTTCTGAAAACTTTTCCAGGTTAAGCGCTAAAACTCCCATGTCAGAAGGTCCAGCAGGAATAAACCAGGCACTGGTCACTCCAGCATATCAGCCAACATAAGTTTACCTGGAATAGATACCCAGAAAAATTTATGTACAGAGATCTGTCAGACTTGGAGGAAGGGGTAGGTATCACCTGAAAGTGAAGGATGCTAGGCAAGACAGACATCTCTCAGCAGGGTGCACTGGGCCATAGCTGGAGAAATTTTTGGTTCCTGTAACTCATAAAGTAGAAAAGGATGTGCGCGTTTTTACTTACAGAAGCCAGAGATGCTTCTAAACATCCCACACTACATTGGAGAGCCCTATGTACAGACCTATACTGATAACTACCAACATGGCAGAGATTAAAAGCCTCTGATCTGGAAGGAGAAAAGTAAAATCAAATACAAAGCACAATGCTAAATGGAAAAGTACTCAACTCTCCTATTAAAGCTGTCAGGTGGTATAAAAAGCAACTGCCAGCTATATCCTATTTAAGGAAGCACTCATAAAATTAAGTGATGAAATTTGATAGAAAGAAATGGAATGAGACTTTCCTGTCCTGGGCAAACAGTATAGAATCAGGAGAGAAAAGGTTATATCATTAGGACATTGGGTTTTTTTAAAAAATTAAAATTAAAAATAAATATTGTATGGAGAGTATTCATTAGAAATACCCAAAGGACACATGGATATGAAAAAATAGATATAATAGCTAAATATCAAATCATTTCCAGCATTTCTTCTTAAATATCTAGAGAGAAATATAACCAGTCTAAAAACCAGGCAATTATCTTATTATTTCAAGAATATGCTCATATTTCCAAGGAAAAAAATACACAGATAAAAGATATAAGTGAACGGTGTATGAGTAAAATTCAAAATATCCTACAACTACATGAAGAGAAGCCATGTAGATGAAAGTATAAAGTCAACTATAAATTATCATTTTATACACGTCTGAAAAAATTAAAGGATTTCATCATATGCACTGTTTTGGGAGGTATAGAAAAACAAGAGAAAACATCGCAAACTTCAGACAGAACTTCAATTGCTTTGGCTTTGGAAAAACAATCTAAGTAACAGTTACAATGCAATCAGTTTTAGCAGAGATCCTCCAAATTCTTCCTGAAATCTGCAAAATTGTTAGAAAATGGAAATACATGATGTGCTTGGTAACAAAAGACTTAATGATATCTGGGTCCTGCCCACTGGAGAGCTCTGTGGAGCCATTAAAGAGGGAATTAAAGCCATTGCATGCAAGATGCCATGATACATCGCTGAGAAGGGAGGAGTAGTAAAGGTAACATCAGAGGCTTCGATTGCTATTTTTATTTTGAAATGCCATCCTCAAAAATGATGTTTATTCCTTAAAGCAGAGTACCCAGATCTACCTAGACAGTAGCTAGCTTACTGTTTTCATGGTACAGATTAGGAAACTAAGGTCCAGGGAGGCTCAAAGACATTTCAGCATTGCAGAACTCAACAGAACAAGGTGGACCTAGCAGATGTGTCTTATTCATGGCTTCCTCCAAGTTCCAGCATTGTCCTTGTTAGTCTAACAGACCAACAGGTCAGAGGGATTGTTTCACCGCCATATCAGCAGACAGACAGTCTCCCAGATGGAAAAGGCAGGAAGAGAGAGCTGTACCATTCAAGTTAACAATTCTTGTGCCCAATCGATCACAGCGTGTCCTGTAATTCTGTCCTTTGATGAACAGAAGTTAGTTCCCATCACTTTTCTTATATGAGTGCATATATGAACACATACATGCACTTCTCTTACATAGTCATGTCCAAATTCCCCAAATCAATTATATTTTTAACCCAGAGTCAGTATTTCAAGCATTCTTTACTATATTCTTCAAGGTTTTCTTTTTCTCTTTTCTTAGGACTTCATCAAACAAGTGCTATGTCCACTTCACTCCAGCCTCTTCATCCCACCTCAAATCCCTTTCATGACTACCCCTCCAAAATTTATGGTTTCTGATTTTAGAAACATTATTGTTACCTTCTTACATACATACATACATACATATGTATACACATGTCTGTACAATCTATGGAATTCATTCAGTATTGACCATACATACATAGCTCCCAAGCAGAACTCTTGAGATTGAAGATCCTATGGGGGAGCTCATCCCTGAAGGACACTGACTCTCTCTCAGCTGCCACTGAACACCTGGCACCCTTCCTCTAGGTGTATAACTGTGTAGGACTTCCTCTGTTCACTTTATGATGTCAACTCATGTTGACATTTATGCTGTCATCCAGGCAGCAATATTTCTGAGATTCCATGAGTGACGATTCCCTGTAATATCTAGGGAATGCTATCTAGCAACAGGTGTCCTAGGCTTTAAAATCTTTCCACCTCATTTTCTGCAAAGTTGCTTGAGCCTTAAGTACGGAGGCCACATTGTAGATGCGCCAGTTAGGGTTGGCCACCCTCTAATTCTTTATTCTCTGCATTTCAACAGGATGGAGATCTATGTAATAGTCTCCATCCATTATTTTTATTTAAAAAAAAATACTTCTTTCATGAGTAATGGAATCTACACTTACCTTTGTAGTATAAAGACATGCATTTATAAAAGAGAAATCATTAAAGAAATCCACAACTAGCCAAAATTCAGAGAGATAAACTGACTGTGGAGGTGGTCCACCACTTAATACATTGGCAGCACAAGCCCTACACACTTAAGGTTCGGGGATCAACAGAGAAGTGGCTGGCAGGGAGGGCAAGAATATTAGCAAGAGCCCGAGGACTAGGGCATCTACTGCAAGAACATCTCAAAAAACGGCAGTACAAGGAGTGGGGAATGACTTAGGGGAGGAGGGACATGGACCTGTAGTTGTACGACATTCTCAAATAATTAATAAAAATAGTTTTTAAACATTCAGAATACAGCCACAAATATACTGATTTAGGAAAATAGTAGTATCAAGTTCCCCTCTTGGGTCTAGAACTTCTCCAGCCATGAAAAGGTAGCTACATATACAGTGATAGGAATGCATTCCCTCATACTGTGTGGTCCTTAGTGCAAACCATCAGCTATTCATTAGCAACAATCATGCCACTGCTACATCATTTGAGATATCATCCTGGTCCAGCCATTGTGGTTCACAGGATTTACAACTAGATGGTACGAATGATTGCGCCTCTCTTTTGGTAGCTTACAAAGCTCATTCTAATGATGTGAGATCTGAAACACAGGAAGCTTCTGGGTCAGCTCCAAATCATGTGCTCTGAGTCCTGTATCTGAAGTGAGTCATGGTCTTCAGCAATAGGGAAGTACCCTATTCTCCAAGTTCTGGAAAGCAACCAAGGGCAATGGCGATAGCTTGTATTGTTTTCAGAAGCATTGCTCTAATGAGAAACTGAAATCATGATAAAGTCCTGCCCTACCTTGTAGAAGAACAAATGTTAACATGAGTTACAATAGTAGATATTGCTAATGAAGCCCTTTCATCAATGGAAGCTTTATTGAGACAAACGAAAGAGACCCAACTCTTCCCAGAGACCCTTTCTTCTTCTGGCTATGTGTTAAGCATTGTTGAATAGTACTGAGGAGTATTCTGTGTTGAGCTTTTGCAAAATGTTTATTCCGAGCATCCCTTGGTGGTTTTGTTGCTGCTATTATTTCTGTTTTGGTGAAAGAACAAAATTGTCACTGTCGAGCAGTTCATTTGATCTAAACGGAGCTGGAAGACCCTGCATTGCTTCATTGCCTCTGATAGCTAACTAATGAGAGACCGAATCTTTCAAATCCAGGCTCCTTTTTAGAGAACCTGACCTAAGTTTGAATTCAGGTAAATTAACAGGACAGTACCTAGCATTAGCTTCCAAGTTACCCCCAACAGAGCCAGAACCTAGTTCCAGTTTCTAGGCTAAGCCCAACAAATATGGGAAGGTTAACCCCTAACCAGCCCACCCCACCCCCCGCAATTACCAATGCAGAGGGAAGCAGAAGTTAAGTATATGGTTTGACACCCAGCACCAGTCAATTATGCTAAAGGTCGTAGTCGCTCTCCAATTAGATGCTTGCCAGACTACTTGTATGATTGTATCCGATTGGCCTTGGCCCCTGTCTGGTCTTTTGAGTTTCACTAACACTTCCCTGACACTACACTAAGCTGTCTTCATAACTAAGTCTCATTCATAGCAGCCCAACTGCTTTGAAGTTTTTGGTGCTATTTATTTAATTTTAATATAATAATAATTTTATCCTTAAAAACATTCTTAATTTATTCTTTGGCAAATTCAAACACATAAGGTGTTTTTCTTATTTCTCTTATTTTGGGATTATAATGTAATGACATCATTTTCCCCTCTGCTATCTTCCTCCTAAAGCCCTCTTTTCTTCCTCACTCTAACGCATGGCCTCTTTCTACTTACAGTGTTATTATTACACACACACACACACACACACACACACACACATATATATATATATACTTAAATACATGAAAGATCCTGCTCGGGCTGAACAGAAGCTGAGCAAGAACAATACCAGTATACGTGGCAAAATGAAGGGGAAAGCCCAAGAGGCCTTAAACTACACAAGAAACTACAGGCAACAAAGGCATGTTGAGAGCAGGAGAAATAGTCTTTCCCCAGAATGATAGCACCAACTGGTTACCCAGTGGCAATCAGTCAACCAGAAAAACATACGTACAAGTAACATTATTCTTTGAATTTTTTCAAGTACTGTGAGACTATTCCTGCCGTTATACGGAGCCACCACAATCATGATGCCTGCTTCAGGACTTCCTGTTCTGGGTACAACCACTCAGACACATCAGATGCTGTCATAAGACTGAGAAGCCAAATCTTTTAAGTTCGGACTCCATTTTAGAGAACTTGACCTAAGTTTGAACTCAAGTAAACTGGCAGGCTGGTACCTAGCATTAGTTTCCAAGTTGCCCCCCAATAAAACTCAAGCCTAGCTCCAGTCTCTAGGCTAACCCCAACAAGACCAGCATCTCCAGGTTACACCCCCAACAAACCTGCACCCCCAGGTTACAAGTCTACCCCTGCCTAATGACCACCAATGCAGAGGAGGCTCCTCTCTCCATCAAAAATTGTCCTTGATGGAAATGCATTGAAGGGCCCCAACTAGCTCGAATAAAGACTCTGCTATTGTGATTTGCATCAGATCAGCTTCTGTCTGTTTTGGGTGGGGTTTAACCCTTCCCTAGCACTACAAGACAAACCTCTGTGAGTGCTTGTTGACTCTGACTCTTCCGTCAGGCCAAGAAGGGAACATTTGCACCTGCGATTCAGTGCAAAGCTTATGCTTAGCCTGTGAGTAATGGCTGTTGAGTTTATTCTGTGATTGATCCAAATTCTAATGCCTGCCTTGCATGTCACACCTATGTCATGCTGTTTTTTCCTGGCTAAATGTTTAATATCAGCCAGAGGCATCCTCCTGAGCCTCTCCCAGCTTGCAAAATTAAGCCTAAGCAAAAGCTTCTCCCAGGTGGCTTGTTCTTTATTGTTTGTTATCAGGAGGGAAAGGGACTGAGATGGTGACATAAAGGCAAGGCAGCAGCAGAACCATGGCAGGATTGGCAGTAGCAGATAAGGCGACTAAAGTATTCTTTCAAATAACTGGGGGCAGAAACTGACTGTGGGAACAGAGGAAGCTAGTGACGAGAGAACAGTGGAATAAGTTAAGTGAGCCGCCAACCTAAAGACCAAGACCCTCTATACAGCAGTTCGTAGCTGTTCAATACTAGCTGGTGTTAGAGTTCTCCAACACTTACTACTGAGGGTTCTGATGCACAAGGGGTTGAAATCCATAATCCTTGCCACTGTCTGCCATTGCCAATGCTGGCTGTCATGAGCTGTGGGTCACGGCTTGCAGAGTGCAGGACTATAATTTGAGTTTTCCAACTTAAAGCCTAGACCCTAGAATCCCTAAAAAGCTAAGCTTGTCCACCCCTCACCCAAATATCATTTAAAGGTACAAGTGACAGCTAAAGGTAAGAAAAAGATCTATTCAATTTAGTTACATTTGGAAGAATGGGTAAAGGAGTCCAGTGATCCCTAATTATATCTTCATGGTATAGACATGAGCTTTGCTTTAAGTAGGGGGAGAATCTATGCAAGAGAAGACATTCAGAGTTAGGAAACCCTGGTCTAGCTGTGGTCTGCTGGCCAATGCAGCCCAGATTCTGGACAGTGGTGTGCAGAAATTTGTTATCACGATTGTTGTTCGAGAAGAACTTGTTCCTTCAAGATTACTTCTCTCCCATGGTGGATAATTGTCCTCCTCTTGGAAGTTGTCAATCTTGAGATGTTCTGCTATTCTGAGAATTCTAGGTGACCCAGGATGAAAGGTTAAGGGCAGTGAATTATCTCTGTGCCTTCAGCTAAAGGAAAGGAGGCAGCCATAAAAGGAAGAGAATGTGAGGCTTTTATCCTGCTTTTAGTCACTTTATGGGATGAAGTGAGGACTGCATGCTCTTTAGCAAATGCTTCTAAGTGCCTGTTATGGGACTATGACCCTCAAGGACCAGAGCAGTAAGCCTCTGCTCTGGGTATGAATCTGGCTCATGGACCTTGGCTTAACCTCTACTTTATTGAACCCAATGTTGAGCATCTGAGAGTAGAGCTCACCCCACATCCTTGGCCCTCAGGAGCCTGGAACCACCAACACCAAGGACGCTTCCCTTGCAAGTTCATGACTCGCATCTGGATACAGCAAAAGAACTGCAGATGGGGGTGGGGGGTGATGCAATGAGAAGGATCTTTTTTTTTTCTCCAACAGATTAAACTTCTAACCTTCATTATCGGGCTGTTTTCTATCTCAACCACAAAACATCAGGTAAGAGACCATGGTTCTCTTATTGCCATTCCAGTACCTCCATTAAAGAGTTTAACATGCCTGACTAAGGCAGGTGAAAACTATAATTATTGTATGCTAAAGACATCACGTTTCTAGCTTCAGCTGTGTTTCTAATTTACACCTATGTCATGGGAAAGTAGAGCTGTATCACTCAGACTCACTGAACTGAACGGCTTCTTTAAGCTTATTTAACAATTATTTTTCCATTAGGCAGTGAGCTGTGCTTAGTAGGGAGTTTGCTGGGACTATGACTCTGTCCTGGGATGAACTTGAAATGTTATTTGACTTCAGTCTTCATCAACATCATAGGCTGTTTCCAGCCCCAGTAAAATAAAGTTTGTTAAAAGTTGGTTTCTGGTACAAACATGAACCTCTAAAGAGCCATTTCTATGGAAAGTGCTAAACAGTCAACCCTACTGGTGGGCGTTCTAGGGACAAGGTAAAATGAGAAACAGAAACTTACATACATGAAAATTAGATACTTAATTGCTAGTCTTAAATTAGCATACATTCTTATTTCTTTTGATCACTGGCAGTATATGAAGAAGGTCAAGAACTGCAGTGTCGTAAGGGTTAAAAGTCGCAAACAGCCTATCTCACCGGAACCCTACAACGAGAAGGTAGACTGTAAGGATCTGACTCTTTCAGGGGCTGGTAAAGGTCTGGGCAAGGAAAAGAAATGACTTTAAATGTGTGATACTCAGAAACTTCAAGAAAAATATTTCCCCATGTAAGCTGCTAAAACAACAGCTCACCAGATAAATCAGAATACCCAGTGCCTTGGCAATAGAAATGACCTGGTTCTGGCTCAAAATTTTCGAGCGCTGAGTCCAGAGAGGAGAGTGAGGACAGGAACTTCACAGAATTTCTCAGGAGCTATGACTGCTGTTCTAGAGACCACACTTGGAAAAGCCACTGGCCTTGATGACTATGGTTACCTCCTGGTTTGCTGGACTGAAGGGGCCATGAGAAGGGAGAAGCACTAGGAAGGGAGAATGATCAGACCTGCATAGCAAAAATCCGAAGTACAGAGCATCTTCCCAGGCATTCTCGAACCCTTCCTCATCCTTCCAAATCATCCTTCCTCGTGCTCCAGGGCCTTCAAAGCTGAAGTCAACACACAGCTTTTTAAAACAGAAAATCATTCTCTTGGAAAGGGAGTGAGGGAGACAAATGTGATTAATCTCCTTTTATTTGGGATCTAGAGAAAAATGGCTCTGTTGTGTGGGTATAGATTTTGACATGTGGCCAGATTTTGGCTCTTAGCTCCAGAGCAGCGACCCTGCTCCAGGAGACACAACAATTAACATTCAGACGGGACATCTCAGGCTCCCCCAGCAGCCCAGATTCTGCTGCCCCCTGGGGATATTGATTCAAAGAATCAATTTTGCTTATAAATTAAAGGGGGTGAGAAGATCTAATCATTAAAGTGCAGAAGATTCAGTTTAAGTGCAGAATGATTATGTGATGGGGAGAGATTATGATAGCTTGAAGATCAGTCATTTGCAAATGTTATTTTTGGACTCAGAGAAGCCTTAGGAATCAAGAGGAAATGTAACTCAGTTTAAGTCTACCCAAACTTTTCCAAATATGGGTTTGTATGATTAAACAAGGGCTTGTGTGTATATTTAAAAAAAAATGCTACCATGAAGGTACTTGTGTGTGTGTGTGTGTGTGTGTGTGTGTGTGTGTGTGTGTGTGTGTGTTTTAAAGATAAACCAATTGGTTTAAGAGGCAACATCCAATTAGAATGTATCATGTCTCACCCTTAAGGACTTTCTCATACGTTTCTGGGGTTCCCACCTCAGTATGTGGCTCTGTACCAGTTTCTTACTTCATTACTTTCCCCCTGTGCAGAATCCTTATCAACAATACGTACTTTCTGTTGAGTTCTGTGAGATAACTAGTTATTATCCAATAATTTAAAAAAGGGAAAACACACCCCACCCCTTTTTGAGGTAAGTAACACTTAGCTTCAGAAGGACCTAAACCCTTACTGTGCTCTTAATGTTGAGAAGTCGTGTATTAGGTCTACTTCTTTCCATTCTGTCAGTTGTGAGTCATCTTTACTGTGACAAGACCATCACGGAGGTCCCTGTAAAGAACAGTATATTGGTCTGCTCAGCTTACCCAATGAGAGCAGCAGAGAGGGAATGGTGAAAATGACAGAAACTTATTCCTCACAATACTGGAGGTTGGGAAACCCAGTATCAAGGTGTTAAGAAGCTGTTTCCCATGAGGTCCCTCTTTGTATCTTACAGACAGCTTACAGCAGACCCCTCTTGTTAGCTCCTCAAATTCTCTTTGCTCTTTACACACACATTTCTGTTTCTCTCTTTGTTATAAGAACCTTAGTTACACTGGACTAAGTTCCCACCTCAAAGGCCTCATTTCAACTTACCTCCCCCCCCCTTTTAAAAGCACCTAACATGAAATATGATGACATTTTGGGGGACTCAGTGTTGAGACTTTGACATAAAATTTTCTAGGAAGGAGACCACGTGGATTCCATAAAAGAAAGCAACATACTTCATCTGAGGAATTTGATCTGGGAGAAATAATCTCCATACCTTTGTCATCTCCTGCTATCATCAAAACTCAATTCATGCTTTATTATAAAGATTTCCACTGAACTCATCAAGCATAGGAAGATAAACAGGGTTTGATGTGTGTGCGAGAGACAGGGTGTTATCTGTACCATCCAGAAAGGGCCAGCTGTACTCAGAAAAGTCAGGTGTTAGAACGTGGAGGTATGACTCCCTTCCAGAATGCCAAATCCAGAAGTCTTCAAGAAACATGAGGTGAGTTTAAAAGATCTCACAGCCAAACACTGACACCTCTGACTCTTCCAAATCCTAATGCTCTTCTTTTCCTACATGTACTCCCTGAAGTCCCAGGGCATAGGAGAAAGGCAAAATCCCATATGTTTTACTAAGCCCTACATATTGTCAGTGGGAGGGCCTGGGGTCTGGTGTGTTTTGATGAGGTCTCTAGATGTATACAAATTTCCCATGTTCCTCTTAAAATATATTCGATACAGCCAGGACCCAGTGAGATGAAGAGAGTCCCTCTACACATCCAATAATCTGAGGTAGCAGGATGATGCAGACAAAAGCGATGGCAATTATCCCAAAAGAAAAAGTACGGTTGGCTCAGATAATCCCAACTAACTCTTCATTTTGTAGCAGCATTTGATGGTCCACTACCACTATCAGCTCAGAAAGAGTTGGGAATGTTCTTACCTAAAACAACCAAAAAGGAAAAAATTGAAATCCAGGCGCTGTGTTTAACCCAATGGCTCCAATAATTGCCTCAATTGTCCAATTATAGCAGCCTTTTCAAAAAAGGCCTAAAAAATATTGACATTTGAAAACAGGCTGATCATCAGTGATGCTGGGTCACTTCGCCTTTGGCTTCTGCTGTAACAACTGGACTTCCATGGTCAGCTGTCCCCTCCTCTCTTCAGAGTGGTGCTATGAAGAGACCAACTAGAGAGTATGATCTATTCAGCCACGGAGTAAAAGCCATGTGTCATAAAGCTATTCTACTATTACCATTGTTTTATCAACATAATACTTAAATACAGAGCCTATCTAAAACAAAATAAATCTGTTGAAGACACTTTAGGCACTCAGACAAGTTTTCTAAAATATTGGCATTAAGGAAAAAAGATGAGCTTCTCTCTAGAAACTGTCAAATTCCTCCATCAGCAAGGAAGCTCATGGCGAAAATGACTTCTAGCACGAGGACACTGTGAAACTAGTATTATCCTTCTAGAAAATTCCCCCAAATGTGGGATTTTCTTCCAGTTGTTCCCTCTCAGTTCAGGTTAATTAGGAGTGCCTCACCCCCCTATGCCTGCCTGCCTTCAGCCTAGTCTTGTTAAAATTCTCTGGCATAAAATAACTTATCCTTTTAATAGTTATTAAAACACATGCTAAATTCTGAGTAGTACTGTGAATCAGCTCTTTGTTCTGCCAAGTGTTATGGTCCTTGCCATGCCTACAAACCCATGCTGAAGGTCTCTTGATTCTCATAAAGGTGGTTATGGTTTCTATTCTGAGTTTTGAACCCTGTATCTAGGTGATTGAACTGAGAGATGTCTTCAATTATCTGAAATGAGACAGGGATCATCAGTTTTAAAAAATAATGTATGAACACTATTACCAAGGACGTTTAGTGTAGGAGACAAAGATGCGTATGCTAAAAATAGAAACTTAATATAAGAGACACACCGGAAGTAAATGATGATCAGATGCCAGGAGACAGAAGAATCCACACCTAACAGCTTTGACTAAGCCAGAGCCACACAACAATAAATTGTTAGTTGAGGAAAACAAAGGGTTAAGTTAAAAAGAGAAGGAAAAATGGGAATTCGTCTGGGTCATGAGTGAGGTAATATAAATTAGTATAATCCATAGGAGTATAGTTTAAACATTCAGTTATCACAACCTAAATACAGAATATTCCAGTACTCCAACAAGAAAAATGAGGCTGTGTATACTTCCTTATTTCCTTCCTCAGTCTTAGAACTCAAACAGAATGGGGTGTTCCCTGTTTACTTCAACGAACATAGGCAACAAACAAACAAACAAAACCTTTCTATTAGTCAATAGTGGGAGAAGACAACTCCACTGAAAATTACAGGACAGGTGATAAATGTGTGTTCAAAGAAAATAGAGGAAGACCTTAAAGCAAAACAGGGATTGATTATTTCTTGGACTGAGTCTCAAAGGTCAAGCAGGCGTCAGAAGCACCAGAAAAAGACATTTAAGGCACTGAGTCCAAAGGCACTGAGGCATGGCATAAATGGGTAGACTTAGAAAACTGCATATATTTTGATTCAGCAACAGGGAATGCTGAATCTGTGGGCACTCAGAGAATTGAAGTAAGGGGAAGATTGGGTAAGAGATAACAATGTAGTGAAATGGATAGCCCCTCATGCCTATAGATGGCCCCTCATGTCTATGGATAGCCCCTCATGTGAGCAGACAATAGAATCTAGCACAGCTTAATTTCTCTACACGCTGTGTCTCAAGCCACATAGATTCCTTTCAATTGCCAAAATGGAGACTAGTGCCACTTTCTCCTAGAAGGAGAACCTACATACTAGCCCCTCATAATTTCACATATGCATATCCCATCACTGGTGTATGCAGACACTGTCTCCTGTGTTTCCCTGGGAAGGTTCCTAGTACACAGCAGTTATTGACAGTGGGAGAAGATGCTCATATCGCAGACAAGAATGCCTTTCTCAAACCTGTGCCCAACAACTGTGAATCCATGAGGAAGATGTTTTACTGAACTATCATTTAATTAAACCTATTGCACAGGTCAGGCCTAATGTGAAGTAATTTATGCACCTTTTCTAAGTCTTTTGATAGGTGTGAGCATTAGGAATTTCTTCACATTGTAGAGATTAGTAATGGGAGACAAAAGGTTAAATAATCTGCTGCAAATTAGCAGCAGAAGCCAATTTTAGACCAAAATAGTGTTCTCATTACTCTTGATCAGAACACTGAATTCTCTTCTAATTTAGCAACTTCTGTGTCTGTAAGCTACAGATAACCATGCATACTTTGACATTCTAAAGGGGTTAAATGAAGGTCAAACAAGCCATCATATATGAAAATCCATTGAAAGTTATGAAGCAAAGTAGCAGAAATGCTTACATATATCCAAAGCACTGGAACTTGAGAGATGGCTCGGTAGTAAGGAAGACTTCCTGCTCTTGCATAGGACCAGAGCTAGGTTCCCAGCACCCATATTAGGCTGCTCACAACCATCCAGAACTCCAGCTCCAGGGGATCCAATACCTTTCTTCTGGCCTTTGTGAGCATCCACATGCACATTCTCATACTCATGCACATACACACAAATACA
This sequence comes from Rattus rattus, assembly GCF_011064425.1. Classification (NCBI taxonomy): domain Eukaryota; kingdom Metazoa; phylum Chordata; class Mammalia; order Rodentia; family Muridae; genus Rattus; species Rattus rattus. Next base: position 59,056,601 of record NC_046168.1, on the reverse strand, counting down.
AAACAAAATCAACATTTTTAAAATGACATTTGGCATCACTGTTTTCTGGTCCCTTTTCCGTTAATTGGGACAGTGTTTAAATGGCTAATATGGAGTCATGGGTCACTTCTGTAAACTTCATATGAGGATCTCAATCTTTCTACTAACCTACTACAGAGAGGAAGGAGTGTGACATTTACTAAGCATATAACCTTACTGACTACAGGAAGTAGAACTTCCTACCATTTAAAGTATAGCATTTTTGAAAGCACTAGATCATGGTGGTCTAAAAGCCATCATGATTTGTTACTTGAATAGCATCTGACTTGTAATGATTAGCCTAGAAATCATGCAAGTATAGAAAATTGTTACCTACTGTGTTTCAGCATTCAATATGTAGTGAACAGAGAGTACACTAAGTTTCCCACCAGGAATTAGAGGCAAATTTAGGGGGTTGGGGATTTAGCTCAGCGGTAGAGCGCTTGCCTAGGAAGCGCAAGGACCTGGGTTCGGTCCCCAGCTCCGGGAAAAAAAAAAAAAAAAAAGGCAAATTTAGGAAGGAAGGGCATGGCAACCACAAAAGTTCTATTACTACAAAAGAGATACCATAAAATAGACAACTGAATGACTAAACAACCAAGTAGAAGCAAAGGAAGCTTGAAAAAATCCCAACAGCAATAACAATCAAATAAGGTAAAATAATAATTTATAATAATAATAATAATAGTAACAGTAATAATAATAATAATAATAATAATAACTCCCTCAAAACAGATCTCTTGATTAATTGACTCACCAATCAAAAAACACAGGCTAACTGAATGGATTAATAAACAAGATATAGTTATCTGTTGTCTACAAAAAGTTCTTCTTAGCTTTAAATATAGGCAACATCTTCAAGTAAAAAGATGGAAAGCCGTATTCCAAGAAAACGAGACCAGAAAGCAAGCAGGTATTGCCATCCTAATATCTGGTAAAATAGACTTCAAAGTAAAATCAATCAAAAGGGACAAAGAAGGGTACTTCACTAATCATGAGATTGAAAAATCAAGAAAAGGCCACAGTCCTAAACATAAATACCCCAGATTATGGCACTCCCAATTTCAAAAACACATGGTAATGGAATTAACAACTAACACAAACCCCGTAATAGTAGGTAATTCCAACGTTCTATCATTTCTAATAGATCATCTGTAGGAGTCCATGTGAATGCCGCAACCAGCACACTAGCGATCCACATGAACTACAAAGCCAATCCAGTTCAACACAACTTAGTTAGCTGGTAGTATGTCAGACTTCTAGTGCAGTTTCCTTTGGACATATTTAAGTACAGTACAATTTTCTCAGAAAGTTTCCTGATAACAGTTATATCAATCCCATGTGCACAACAAAGCATAAGGTGTCACTACACTAAAACTCTTTTGCAAAGAAGTACATGTGACCTCTACTGTGCACATGGGCTCCATAGCTTAAGGGTAAAGGGCCTGATGTGGACTCAGTCATACAGATAAAAATACAGGTCAGCAGGCTATACAGTGCATGTATATAAAGTAAAGTATATCTCCCTTAAGGATGGTTCTATTGACTGAGAAACAAATCTAAAGATAAAGGTCCAAGGAGGGATGATCCAGAATAAACAAAGTACTCTGGGAAATTCAGCTGTGACCCGGCCCGGCAGATAGCACGGATAACCAGATAACAGATAACCAGCTTTAACAACATCCACTGCCAGCCTTCTGGGAGGAAAACAGTCTTCCATTGAAGAGAAAAGTTCGCCTGTATAACGTTCCTGGTTTCTCTAGTGCTTATATGTTTGCAGGAGGATCTCATGACCTCTATAGTCATCTTTACAAAAAATTAACAGAAAAACATAAGCCCTGAATGACGTCTTTCATCAAATGGATTAATAAGTATATATTAATCCAAAGAATACACATTTTACTCAGAATCATCTATAAAATGGCAACATGCCACCTCAAAAAATAAGCCTTAACAAATACAGGGGGGAAAAAACTGAAGTAATTCCATGTATTCAGTTTGATCACTGTTATACAACAAAGCTTAAAATCAACAGCAAATACAATTCTAATAAGTGTATAAACTCATTGGGATTCAATGACTCATTATTGAATGATGAATGGGTCAAAGAAATCAAGGAAGAAATAAAAATATTCCTAGAACTAAAGAAGAATAAACACACAGCATAACCAAAAGCCTGGGACAACTGAAAGCAGTTGTCAGCAGGGAATTTATAATCCTAAGTGCCTACATCAAAAATCAGGAGGAGCACAAAAGACTCGATGATGCAACCAAGAATTAGAAGAAAACATGAAATCAACTCGAATCCTGTACCAGCAGACTGGAAGAAATAATAAAAATCTAATAATAAAAACTAATAAGCTATAAAGAACTACAAAAAACCAACATCAGTGAAACTAAGACCTAATTCTTTGAGAACATAAACAAGATTGATAGACCCTTGTGCCAACTAACCAAAGGAAAGAGAGAGAGGATACAAACTAACAGAAGTAGAAACCAGCAGGGAAACATTTAGGTAATGCAAAAGGTAATTTGAACTGTGGAAGCCTGGCTCTAGAGGTTTCAGAGGAGACAAATTTTAGTGTCCAACCTGGAGACTCTTCTGGTGCTATTTGGTTTGAGAATGTGGCTGCTTTCTGCCCTTGTCTGAAAAGTCTCCCTGAGGCTAAAGTAAAATGTTTTGGATTTATTCTGTTGACAGAGGAAATATCAAAACATCCTAGTATTGACTCTGTCATGGGGTTATTAATGTTATTAGTGTTCACTGTAATGAAGTTCCGCTCCATATTAGCAGCTTTCCTTGACAGGTATCCTGGGCTCTAACATCTCCCACACTATTAGTTATTAATGTTGACTCTTGTGAAATCTGTAATGGATAGCAGCAATGAGCAAGTCAAAATACAAAATGTACAGTTTGAGGAGAAAAGTAGAATGAACCTAAGTCGTGTTCAAGGAGAGAGACAGATTAAAGCCTGATATTAAATGGAATAAAGGAAGTGGTGACCTCAGACCATTTTGATTTATTCTGCTTAGGATAAGCAGATAAGCTTCCAACTTATGAAAAGGAATTAAAGGAATGTTTAGGTCTAGGTGTGGTGGTACATGCCTTTAATCACTGCACTCCAGAGCCTGAGGCAAGTGAATGTCTGAGTTCAAGGTCAGGCTGGTCTACAGAGCAAGTTCCAGGACGGTGAAGGAAATAATTGAACACAAAGCTGGTGACGATGTAACTGAATGAGAAGACCATGTTCCAGCCCAGTGAAGCAGCAGAACTCTGCAGGGTTGGTCACATGGTTCTAATCTTAGAGTCAGGACTAGAAGAAAGGGGTGATAGAATCTTCCTCTGTGACTAAGGAAGACTACTGAGGTCAGGCATACGTCACGGGTGTCCCTGTGTGAAGGCCTAGAGAGGCCAGTGTGTGAAGCTTTGAAGCTGGAGATGCCAGAGACATGTGATACCTGTCAAGGAAAGCTGCTCACAGAAAATTGAAGCAGCCCAAGAAAGAGAATTGTGTTCCAGTCAGTAAAGTGAGAAGAAATTGGAGATCTGAAGCGTGCTTTGACACAAGACATGGAGATACACAGTTTTACCCAGCTCATTTTTGGTCTTGCTTTGGTATTTCCTCACTATGCCCCCTTCCCTCCCTTTTGGGATAGTAATGTATATTCTGTGTATTCTGTGTTGGAAGTACATGATCTGCATTTTTATTTTGAATTTACCAGGGATCACACTTAAGAGATTACCACGATTCTCAGGAGGACTTTGAACTATGCCTTTTATAGACCATGGGGAATTAAATGTTGGACTTAATACATTTCTCCATATGATATGGATAAAACTATGGGGGCCAAAGAATGGAAAGTAGTGGTTTTTAAGAAAATGACCCCCATAGACACACAGAGGTTGGCAATAATAGGAGGTGTGACCCTGCTGGAGTAGGTATGGCCTTGCTGAAGGAGGTGTGTCTCAGTCTCTATTGCTGGTGGGTCGAGATGTAGAACTCTCTATTCCTTCTCCAGCACCAGTCTTCCTGCATGCCACTGTGCTTCTTGCCATGGTTATTATGGACTAAAACTCTGAACCTGTAAGACAACCCCAATTATATGTTGTCTTTTATAAGAGTTGCCAGAGTCATGATGTCTCTTCACAGCAATGAAGTAAGAATAATGAAGACAACAGCAATAAGGCAAGAAAAGAAAAATTAAAGGGATACAAATAAGAAAAGAATTAGTCACTCGCACTTTCTGCCTGCACCCAAGGCTGAACTGGTCCCATAGCTCTCTGAATACAAATCTCCTGGGAGAGAGAGCTGAACTCTCAGAAGTATGTACAATCCTGTAAAATCAGAGAAGACAACTACTTCTGCTCACATTTCTGGCCCAAGAGGAATCTGCCTAGTGCCTTCTGTGCCCTCTGAGCCCTCTGTGAACAGGAACCTAGGAGCAGTCAGGAGCAGGACCCTTCCGGTTTCTGCCTGAGCCCAAAGCTGAAAGTCAGTGGCCAGGAGCACCAACACACCTGAGAGCAGAGGTAAGATCAAATCAACTGCTCCAAGTGACCTGACTGGAGGACTCAGGGCACACAAACCCAGGAGCAGTCTAGGACAAACCCTTTCTCGTTTCTGCCTGCACCCAGAGCTGACCCAGTCCCACAGCTCATTGAACCCAGAACCAGCTGAAAGAAAAGAACACAGGCTTACAGAAGGGTAAAGCCATTGTCAGAGACAGCAAGACAAGCTAACACCAGAGAAAACCTGATGGCGAGAGGCAAGCTAAGCAACAGAAACCAAGACTACTTGGCATCATCAGAGCCCAGCTCTTCCACCAAAGCAAGCACTGCATATCCAAACACACCTGAAAAACAAGATTTGGATTTAAAATCACATCTCATGATGATGATAAAGGACTTTAAGAAGGACATAAATAACTCCCATAAGAAAAACAGGATAACACAGGAAAACAAGTGAAAGCCCTTAAAGAGGAAACACAAAATCCCTTAAAGAATTACAGGAAAACACAACCAAACAGGTGAAGGAATTGAAAAAAACATCTAGAATTTAAAAGATGGTAATAGAAACAATTAATAAATCACAAAAGGAGACAACTGTGGAGATACAAAACCTAGGAAAGAGATCAGGAGTCAAGCATCAACAATAGAATACAAGAGATAGAAAAGAGATTATCAGGGGAAGAAAATACCATAGGAACAATTGACACAACCATCAAAGATAATGTAAAAGGCAAAAAGCTCCTAACCCAAAACATCTAGGAAATCCAGGACACAATGAGAAGAACGAACCTAAGGAAAATAGGTATAGAAGAGAGCAAAGACTCCCAACTTAAAGGGTCAGTAAATATCTTCAACAAAATTATGGAAGAAAATTTCCCTAACCTAAAGAAAGAGATGCCCATAAACATACAAGAAGCCTACAGAACTCCAAATAAATTGGACCAGAAAAGAAATTCCTCCCATCACATAATATTCAAAACACCAAATGCACAACACAAAGAAAGAATATTAAAAGCAGTAAGGAAAATGTCAAATAACATATAAAGGCAGACCTACCAGAATTACACCAGACTTCTCACCAGAGACAATGAAAGACAGAAGATCCTGGGCAGATGTCATACAGACCCTAAGAGAACACAAATGCCAGTCCAGACTACTATATTCAGCAAAATTCTCAATTAACATAGATGGAGAAACCAAGATATTCCATAACAAAACCAAATTTCCACAATATCTTTCTTGAAATTGAGCCCTACAAAGGATAATAGATGAAAAATTCCAATATAAGGAGGGAAAATATACCCTAGAGAAAGCAAGAAAGTAATCCCCTTGCAATGAACAAAATAGAAGAAAGCCACACAAACATTATTCCACCTCTAACAACAAAAGTTACAGGAAACAACAATCACTATTCATTAATATCTCTTAACATCAATGAACTCAATTCGCCAATAAAAAGATATGGAGTAACAGACTAGATATGTAAAGAGAACCCTGCATTTTGCTGCATACAGGAAACACACCTCAGTGACAAAGAGAGACACTACTCTAGAGGAAAACACTGGAAAACAATTTTCCAAGCAAATGGTCCCAAGAAACAAGTTGGAGTAGCCATTCTAATATCAAATAAAATTGACTTTAAACCAAAGTTATCAAAAAAGATAAGGAAGGACACTTCAAATTCATCAAAGGAAAAATCCACCAAGATGAACACTCAATCCTGAATAACTGTGCTCCAAATACAAGGGCACCTACATTGATAAAAGAAACCTTACCAAAGCTCAAAGCACACATTGCACCTCACACAATAATAGTGGGAGTTTTCAACACCCAACTCTCATCAATGGAAAGATCATAAAAACAGAAACTAAACAGAGACACAGAGAAACTAGCACAAGTTATGAACCAAATGGATTTAACAGATATTTATGGAACACTTCATGCTAAAACAAACAAATATACCTTCTTCTCAGCACCTCATTGTACCTTCTCCAAAATTGACCATATAATCAGTCACAAAACAGGCCTCAACATATACAAGAGGATTGAAATAATCCCATGCATCCTATCAGATCACCACGGACTAAGGCTGGTCTTCAATAACAACAAAAACAAGAGAAAGCCCACGTGTACATGGAAGTTGAACAACACTCTACTCAATGACAACTTGGTCAAGGAAGAAATAAAGAAAGAAACTAAAGACTTTTTAAAATTTAATGAAAATGAAGGCACAACATAACCAAACTTATGAGACACAATGAAAGCAGTGCTAAGAGGAAAACTCATAGCTCTGAGTGCCTCCAAAAACAAACTGGAGGAGCATATATTAGCAGCTTGACAGCACACCTAAGAGCTCTAGAACAAAAGCAGCAAATACACCCAAGAGGAGTAGATGGCAGGGAAGAATCAAACTCGGGGCTGAAATCAACCAAGCAGAAACAAAAAGGGCTATACAAAGAATCAAAACCAAGAACTGGTTATGTGAAAAAAATCAACAGGACAGATAAACCCTTATCCAGACTAACCAGAGAACACAGAGAGATTATCCAAAATTAACAAAATCAGAAATGAAAACATAGACAAAACAACAGAATCTGAGGGAATTCAAACACTCATCAGATCCTACTACAAAAGCCTATATTCAACAAAACTGGAAAATCTGGATGAAATGGACAATTGTCTAGACAGATACCAAAGTTAAATCGGGATCAGATTAAACCATCTAAATATTCCTATAACTCCTAAAGAAATAGAAGCTGTTATTAAAAGTCTCTCAACCAAAAAGAGCCCAGGACCAGATGGGTTTAGTGCAGAATTCTATCAGACCTTCATAGAAGACCTCATACCAATACTCTCCAAACTATTCCACAAAATAAAAACAGATGGAGCACTACCCAGTTCCTTCTACAAAGTCACAATTATGCTTATACCTAAACCACACACAGACCCAAGGAAGAAAAAGAACTTCAGACCAATTTCCCTTATGAATATTGATGCAAAAATACTCAATAAAACTCTCGCAAACCAAACCCAAGAACAGGTCAAAACGATCATTGATCATGATCAAATAGGCTTCATTACAGGGATGCAGGGATGGTTCAACATGTGAAAAATCCATCAATGCAATCCACTATGTAAACAAAATCAAAGAAAAAAATGATTATGATTTTGTCATTATATTCTGAGAAAGCATTTGACAAAATTCAGCACCCCTTCATATAAAAAGTCTTGGAAAGATCAGGAATTCAAGGCCCATACCTAAACATAGTAAAAAACAATATATAGCAAACCAGTAGCCAATATCAAAGTAAATGGAGAGAAATTTGAAGCAATCCCACTAAAATCAGGGACTAGACAAGGCTGCCCACTCACTCTCTACTTATTCAATACAGTACTTGAAACCCTTGCCAGAGCAATTGGACAACAAAAGGAGGTCAAAAGGATACAACTTGGAAAGTAAGAAGTCAAAATATCCCTATTTGCAGATGACATTATAATATACTTAAGTGAACCCAAAAGTCTCACCAGAGAACTACTAAACCTGATAAACAACTTCAGCAAAGTGAATGGATATAAAATTAACTCAAATCAGTAAATAGACTTCCTGTACTCAAAGAATAAGCAATGGCCCTTCACAATAGTCACAAATTACATAAAATACCTCACTGTGACTCTAATCAACAAGAGAAAGATCTGTATGCCATGAACTTTAAGTCTCTGAAGAAAGAAATTGACGAATTCAGAAGATGGAAAGACCTCCCATGCTCACCAATTGGCAGGATTAATATAGTAAAAATAGCCATTTTGTTAAATGCAATGTACAGATTCAATGCAATCCCCATCAAAATTCCAATTCAATTCTTCATACAGTTAGAAAGAGCAAGTTGCCAATTTATTTGAATAACAAAAAAAAAAACCAAAAAAAAAAAAACAAAAAACCAGGATAGCAAAAACTATTCTCAACAATAATAGAACTTCTGGGGAAATCACCATCCCTGACCTCTAGCTGTATTACAGAGCAATAGTGATAAAAACTTTATGGTATTGGTACAGAGACAGGCAGGTAGATCGATGGAATAGGATTGAAGACCCAGAAATGAACACGACATACCTATGGTCACTTGATCTTTGACAAAGGACCTGAAACTATCCAGTGGGAAACATAGCATTTTCAACAATTAGTTCTGGTTCAACTGGCAGTCAGCATGTAGAAGAATGCAATCAATCCATTCTTATTGCCCTGTACAAAGCTTAAATCCAAGTGGATCAAGGGCCTCCACATCAAACCAGATACAATCAAACTAATAGAAGAAAAAGTGAGGAAGAGCCTTCAACACGTGGGCACTGAGGAAAATTTACTGAACAAAACACCAATGGCTTATGCTCTAAAATCAAGAATCAACAAATGGGAGCTCATAAAACTGCAAATTTTCTGTAAGGCAAATGACAAAACAGCAACCAACAGATTGGGAAAAAATCTTTACCAATCCTATATCCGATAGAGGGCTAATATCCACTATATACAAGGAATTTAAGAAGTTAGACTCCAGAGAGCCAAATAAGCCTATTAAAAATGGGGAACAGATCTAAACAAAGAATTCTCAGCTGAGGAATATTGATTGGCTGAGAAATACCTAAAGAAATACACAACATTCTTAGTCATCATGGAAATGAAAATCAAAACAACCTTGAGATTCTACCTCACACCAGTCAGAATGGTTAAGATCAAAAACTCAGATGACAACAGATGCTGGTGAGGATGTTGAAAAAGAGGAACACTTCTCCACTGTTGGTGGGATTGCAAGCTGGTTCAATCACTCTGAAAATCAGTCTGGTGGTTCCTCAGAAATGAGGACCCAGCTATATCACTCCTGGGCATATACCCAAAAGATGTTCCAACATATAACAAGGATACATGCTCTACTATATTCATAGCAGCCTTATTTATAATAGCCAGAATCTGGAAATGAACCAGATGTCCTTTAACAAAAGAATAAATACAGAAAGTGTGGAACATTTATAAAATGGAGTACTACTCAGCTATCAAAAACAATGACTTCATGAAATTAATAGGCAAATGGATAAAACTAGAATATCTCATACTGAATCAGGTAACACAATCACAAAAAGAAAACACACACACACACACACACACACACACACACACAGTATGCACTCACTGAGAAGTGGATATTAGCCCAAAAACTTGAATTTTCCATGATACAATCCATAGACCACATGAAGCTCAAGAAGATGGATGACCAAAGTGTGGATGCTTCAGTCCTTCTTAAAGGGGAAACAAAAATAGGATGGTATATGGAGACAAAGTTTGGAGCAGAGACTAAAGGAATGGCCATCCAGAGTCTATCCCACCTGGGGATCCAGCCCATATATATACAGCCACCAAAACTGGACAATATTGATGAAATCAAGAAGTACATACTGACAAGAGTCTGATAAAGCTGTCTCCTGAGAGGGTCAGACAGAGAGTGACAAATACAGAGTTGAATGATAGCAGCAAACCATTGAACTGAGAACAGGATCCCCGTTGGAGGAGTTAAAGAAAGAATTGAAGGAGCTGAAGGGGCTTGCAATCCCATATGAATGACAATACCAACCAACCAGAGCTCCCAGGGACTAAACTGCTACCCAAAGTGTACACATGGACAGACCCATGGCTCTACCTGCATATGTAGCAGAGGATGGCCTTGTTGGGCACCAATGGGATGAGAAACCCTAGGTAGTGCCAAGGCCAGATACCCCATCCCCAATGTAGGGGTATGTCAGGGCAGGAAGGTGGGAAAGGGGAGTGGCTTGGGAGGGGGAACACACTTATAGAAGAAAGAGGAGGGGGATGGGATAGGGGATTTATGGACAGGAAATCAGGAAAGGGAATAACATTTGAAATGTAAATAAAAAATATCCAATAAAAAGAAAAGAATTAGTCAAATAATCTCTATTAGCTCATGACAGAATAATATACACTAAAGATCCCAACAGCTTACCAGAAAACTTCTAAAAATGATAAACCAATTCAGCATTTCACAGGATACAAAATCATCTTGCACAAATCAGTAACTTTTCTATACACTACAATAAACATACAGAAAAGGAGACCATGAGCATAGCCTCAAAGAAAAGAAAATATCTAGGAATAAACATAACCAAGGAAATGAAGGGCTTCTACAGTGAAAACTTAAAACATCTGAAGAAAAGGCTGGAAAGAAGACACTAGAAAATAGAAACATATCCCATGCTCCTGGATAGTTGGAATTAGTATTGTAAAAAATAACTATGCTAGCATCTTCAAAAGATGGTACTTGGAAAACTGGATGGCCATTCCTAAAAGTATGAAATTAGACCTGTATGTATCACCCTGCCCAGAAGACATCCAAGTGGATCACAGACCTCAATTTGAACTCTCAAATACTAAAACTGCTAGAAGAAAACATAGGTAGTACTGTACAAGATATAGGTATATAAAAAGCACTTTGTAAATGACATTTCATTTTTCTATTACAACCAACAATTGATAACTCAAAAAACTAAAAATATATGTGCAGCTAATGAAACAATCAATAAAATGAAGAATAAATCCACAAAACAGAAGAGAGTTTCTGTTGGCCATACATCAGAGAGAAGATTAATATCCATGCTACACGAAAAACTCAAAGCATTTAGGAACAAATGACTCTGTTTAAAAATGGGTTAGGGATCTAAGCTGAGAGTCCCCAGTAGAATATATAAGAAGATCCATAATGTATAAGGAACACAAATACCTCAACGGAAAGAAAAATTTGAGTTAATAATAGTCAAAACGACCTGCTCTATCATGAAGAATATGCAAATAGCTAACAAAATGCCTATAGCAATTTAAAAAATAAGCAACTATTAGTGAAAGTGTGGTAAAAGTGAAACTCTGATGGGACTGTCACTTATTACAACTATCGTGAAAAACAGTATGTTCTTTCCAAAATTAGTGGACAGAACGACTGTTCGATTCAGAAGCTCCAGTTTTGAGAATACACATGTCTCAGCCAGTGTTCTATTGCTGTGCGGAGACAACCTAACAGAAACCCTTATAAAGCAATGCATTTCATTGGGGCCTGCTTACAGCTTCAGAGGTTTAGTCCGTCGTCATCATGATGGGGAGCATGGTGCCATGCAGACATGCTGTTAGAGAAGGAGCTGAGAGTTTTACATCTAGGTCATCTGGAAGATAGAGACACTGGGCCTGGCATGGGCTTTCTAAAAAGCCTTAGAGCCTACTTCCGTTGACACATGTACTCCAACGAAAGCAAACCTCCTTATCCCTGTTAAGTAGTACCATTCCCCAGTGACCAAGCATTCACATATATGAGCTCCTTCTTCTTCAAACCATCACAACATACAAAGATAGCAAAATCAGCGTGTCAAACAGACATAAATATTTGTAGGTATACTGCCACTATTCAAAATAGCCATGACATAGAATCGACATATGTGCCTATCATTGAAAGAATTAATAAGGTAACTATGTATATCTGTACAAACAACGGGATATTCTTCAGCTAAAGAAAAGCAATCTTGTCTCTAGTAGTGATAGGAATTGAACACTTTATGTTAAATAAGCAAAGTAAAGAAAGACAAATTCTACCTGTTTTCACTTATGTATAAAAGCTGAGGGTGATCTCAAAAAAGTATACAAGAGAAATGTGGTTACCAAATATGGGAAGAATATGAAGAAGGCAGCATGGTTCATGGATATAGGATCCAGCTAGAGAAGAAAAATAACCTTTATAGTTTTGTAGCACAGTAAGATAATAATGGTTGGTAATAATTAAATAAATTAGAAAAGTACTAGAAGGAAGGCTTTTGAAAGTTTCAAATATGAAGAAATATTGCATAACTGATGTAACTCTGATCTTATTACTCTATGCTCATATTAAATTTATCACTGAGATGACAAATATAATTACTATGTACTCGGTGTGTGAGTGTGTGTGTACAATTTTATTGGTACTTTAAAATAATACATATGTGTATTAAGTGGTCTGTTGATAAGAGGCCGTTATAGCTGAAAGTGTGCAATATAGAGGTAGACTTCATTGATTCATATCCAAGTGACTCTTACTGTTCATAAGCTTCATAAACTTGGCAAGTAATTTAATCTCCTGGTACCTCGGGTTCTTTACATGACAGGTGAGAAAAATAATCCTCTTTGTTGAAATTTAAGTAGAGTAAAATGAGTACGAATTGATAGCAGTTAGATGAGGTCTGGGATACGGAAGCACTTAGGGAGTGTTAGTTGTTTTTACTGTTACTCTATGTTGAATTGACTTCAATACCAAAAGGCATAAAAGGTCAATCAACACAGGTAAAACACATGCTTCCAATAGAAGTCACAGATGAACTCCGATCCCCATAGTCAGAGAATGGAGAATGAGCAGCACAGATCAGAGAACAAAGGGCTCTTCTATGCCCAGGGAAATCTCTGTTTTTTTCTCCCACATCAGATTTGTAGATGCAACATGGTTCTCTCAAAAGTAAAGATGATGATGACTATGACAATGAAGATGATGATGTAAAAGCTGTATTCCCAGTGGAGGCACTACCCACACTAAAAGGCTATGTGAAAGTGACTGTGCATGGGGTGTGAACATGAACATATTTTATTTATTGTCTCTTACAGAGAAAGTTAAGCAAGCCTGCTGTACTCGAGTATCGCAACCACAATTCAATTTGACCTTAAAGACTGGCTGGGCTGGAACCCCTATATCTCTACTATCTCAACCCACATTTGACACTGCAAATGAAACCATGGATAAGAAAGTGCCACATCTAATGGACCGCCTAAGCAAAGACTGAGACAGATGAGAGAGGCAGAAGTAGCATCCTGTTGATAGTGAGAACATCCGAAGATATCTACCGGACTTTTAAAAAGGATGGATCTTTTTTAGTCTAATTAGCTAATCCACCTCTTTCTTCCCATCTGTTTATAAATTCAGAGTCCCTGGAGGCAAGTGCCTAATTTGGCAAACCTAGAGATAGCCCTGCCTTCATTCTTCTAACTCTTTTTAATTTGTTCTTTATTAAGCCTGTTTTCTTTTAAATATTGAAATGAATTCCTCCCCCACTTACAGATGCATTACGTTTCTTTTATTAAGAGTAGACTGTCAAGAGCAATGGTCAAGAGACAGGGCTCCCATAATATCTGCTTGACAGTACCGACAGGAGAGAGACATAAGACAGACTTCCTCTCCCTGCCTCACCATCCTGACATTTAGGTAAGAAACATATTGAATGACATGCTTATTAAAAATGAATAACAAGTCATCAAGACTTTAACAAAGGCAGTAATTAAGCCACATTGATCCTGATGTTTAAATTGGCCTGACAACCAGTGGCCATCTGGGAAGGCAGAGGGCACAAGACGAAGCCAATGTTATAAAGCCTCCCTGCTCGAGCCGTCGAACCCTGCATTTCTACCATGAAAGTCTGTTTCCCTGACCCTCGATCTCATCCCAAACCATCCATTCCTTCTGTTCATACTTACCACACCCTTGAATGGTCTTTTATCTTCTTTCTTAGGGACATTCCCCAACCCCAGGCTTTAAACACTAAGAATTTCCAACCCAAGTTCAAATAATAGACCCAGTGTAGTATTATGTTCCTATGAGGGATATTATCATGTTGTTTGTTGACATTGGCAAATCTCTGAAAACCTTGTAATGAGCCTTAACCTATAAATGATGAGACTCCTGACTTATACATCTAGCAGTGTTTCAAAAACACTATTAGTTCTGAAATCATTCAACTTCCTGACATACCTCTGAATCGTGCTCCATTCTAAAATATAATTTATTATTACTATATTTTATTCAACACCCAGTTTAAAGTAACCTTATTCAAGAAAGCTTTCTCAACAGATTCAGATAGAAAAATTTGTATTTCCTCTAAGTCCTTAACATTTGCCATCTCTGTAAGTCATATTCCAATTATATTCTGCAGTATTTCTCATGTTAATGCATTCCTTAAGTTGCATCCTTACTTATTCGTTTGTTAGTGTTTCAGATCAATAGGGAGCTCCAGGATCCATGTCTTTGTCTTTCATATTCTTCAGAGCCCGGCAGAATACCTCATATTCAACACGTGCTAAGTAAATGTGACAAGAAATTATTGATTTCTAATAAATTCATAAACAAAGATGCCATCTCTGTACATAGTTGAGCTTCTTCTAAATTTATTAAAATGTTGGTTCTGAAAAGTTGTGGAAATCATCTATAGAATTATCCAAATTTAAGAGGTCAAGAATGCATGAATATAAATTAAATCCAAATGCTTGGGAAGGAACGTCAAACAAGAGTATTATTTAAGGATGATGTCAGTGTGCAGTAAAGTTTGACACTAAACATGTTGACATTAACTGCTAGAGTTGATGCTCCCTTAGCTTCTCAGTCTCAATGTGGATTCAGTGAGGAGCTATGGAATCTCTCCTAAATATTCAACGTTGCATTTGGAACTGAGTAGATAGAAATTGCTACCACAAGCCCGGAACATACAAGCCAGCAACTCTAGCAAGCCTAGAGTTCTTTCTTCTGCTCACATTCCAGCAATAAGCTGATGCTCTTCATGACTATGTTAGGGACTGTTCCAAATACACATAAATACCTCCATTTTATCAGTGATAATTCACTTCTCCTTTCTATTATAAACACCCTTAGGGCAAGTCTGAGCCCTAACTGTATATTTTATGCCATTGCCTCAAAGAACAGAGAATTTACAGGCATACAGTTGAAAATAATTATATACAATGACAATTATGAAAATGCCAGAAGGAGTGATTAGAGAAGAGACTATTTAGAAAATCCTTTAAATTTCAGTTTCCAATTGGGTTTTGGTAAAATAGAGAAAGATCTTTGTATTTCTTTTAACTTCCCACAGAAATAGAGATTCTCTAGGTTTGCATTCACTCTTAAATTAAAGCAGTCAGTACTTTATAAGCCTTATTTACTGCATTTATTAATGAATTAGATGGATAAATCCTGAACTAATACATTGAAACGTCTGTGTGGTATTCATGCAAACAGGCTAATTGGAAGTTTATCCTACAGCAGACCCATTGGAAAAGACAAAAACGAAATTATTTTAACCCAAATTATCGGATTTTTCTGAGCTTAAATCTTTAAGCGCTCTGGGTTCTTTGATTAACCCACCCCTCCTCTAGCTCATTTTTATACTTCTGATTATATTTCATCGCGGTGTTCTGGGAGCCCATTTCAGATGCTCTCCACCCTAGAAGAGAGGATGTGAGAACCGGAAAGAGAGTCTGGTGCCAGATCATTTTGCTAATGGAAGATAATTATTGTGATTATCTCATCCTTGCTTAAAAGCTCTAATGGTCCCAAGCAGCCTCTCTGACAGGGTGAAGTTTCAACCAAAATATGTTGACTCTCTGTGTGGAAAAACTTGTCATATTCCCCAAATGAAGAAAGACGATAGATGACTCTTAAGGAAAGACATACATAGAAGGCATCATAGACAGGGGACTCATGTGGGGTCAGCAGCCTCAGATCCCAGCTCTGATCTACGACTTCATTATCCTATGACCTTGACTGACTGAGCTCCAAAATGGTTTGGGATTTTTCATTTCTCCCTCATGCTGAAAGAGATACTGAAAAGAAAATGGTAATAAGAATATTATTTGTGATTTTTACAAATATGTTACAGAATTTATAAACATATATGTAAGAGGTTGCTATTGTAATTTAATGTCCAATTCTAGACCAAACATTTCACTTCTAATGCCAACCATGCTCAATTTTACTCCTTCTGATGAGCAGAAATCACAGCTCTGTCCTTTACAAGATGCACAGCCTCAGGCAAGTTGCTTAACCTCCTGTGGATCCAGTTTTATCATCATTAAAGTGGGCACTAATTATTCCTGTCTTAGAAAAGGAAACTCGTCTTGCTACATAATTGGCATAACATTGATTCCAAGCCTGATGAATACAATTCTGCACACTTTCTAAAAACTTCTTACCTGCCAGTTTTGCAATGAAATAATTTAAAGTACTAATTCTATAGTAAGTATACCAGAAACACTTTTATGACTACATTTAGGATAAATGTAATATAAACCAGAGTATCATTTAAAAACGAATACGCTAGAATATCTTTAAATGAAAACAAAACCTTATTAAAAGTAAAGCAATTAAAAAAGTTCATTGCTTACTTGGGAAGATAAATTGATTAGAATTAGAGGGAAGAGATCAATTATTCAGAGTCAAGTATGAATGGCAGACAGTAGCCTGGGACCATGGATTCTGGTTGCCACAAAAAATGGTCTCCAAATTGAACAGAATCTTATTGATAGCAGACTATGAACAAATTACCTTCAAGTTTCCGAAATACTCAGAAATTTGTATTATAAAGGTAATCTTAATCTAGCAAGACACTAAATATATTGCTATAAAATATATCAAAGGAAGGCAAAGTTAGAAGCTCATTTAATTCCCAGCGCAACGCATATAGGAAAACAACCAACTAGACAAATTTTCAAGTGAATCAGAGATGAAATATAAAATTGGACAAAAAGTATTGTAAAGAAAGTGTGAGGTTTTAGTATTTGTACAGATAGCATAAGAAACATGGATGTAACTCACCTTATGAAAAAGTGAGAAATCTATACACAAAACAAGGAAAAAGAGATCAAATTGAAAAGATTATTGGTAACCTCTGCTGGTGTTCTTTTCCGGTTATGTGCTGTCTTTGCTAAACGACTTTACTTAATAACAAAGATGTACTGTTTAGAGTTTTTGTGCGGGTACAGTGAACCCCCAAACCAAGGGAAGACTGCTGTGGTGTTAGGGTGCAGAGAGAGCTCAGGACTACTCCAAGTAAGAACAACACCTGGTACTCACAGCTGTCTGATGGCCACTGTCACTTCAGACAGCCATGTCATGGCTGGTTAGCCTTCAGGGCCCTTCCTGTCCCCCCGAGAAGGAAGTGAAAACATGCTCTTCCTTTGCCAATGTGGCCTCTGGAGGCTCACAAAGGGTTATTTGACAGTTGAAGGTTAACTTTCCTCTTGCAATGAACTATCTCCACAAAATGTTAGTTTCCACTGAGGAAATAAAAACCCAATGAATCAGCTTAGAATTAATTCTTTCACTCACTCTTTCTCATAATTTATTTCTTCTTTAACAACTGTTCTGTACAAGCTTCTGATTAGAGGCTTGCTCCTGAACTGGTAACACTTGTGGGCGAGGTGGTAGAAATTTTAGGAGACACCATCGTTAGGGCCCCCAGGGTTGTTATGAAGGTTATTGGGTCCCTGACCTCTTACTGCCGTGAAGTGTGCGGCTTGAAGCTACTGTGTCCTTTCTTCAACAACATGTCTTACCACAGGCCCACACGCAATGGAACCAGCAGCCACTGTCTGTGGCCTCTGAAACCATGAGCTCGAATAAATCATTTCACTTTAAAGTGCTCCTGTCTAATACAACTCTATGTGTGCATGTGTGTGCATGTGCATGTGTGTGTGTGTGTGTATGTGTCTGTGTATGAGTGTATATGTGTGTGTGTAACTGTATGTGTGTGTATGTGTTTGTGTATGTTTGTGTCTGTGTATGTGCATGTGTGTGTCTGTGTGTGTCTATGTATGTGCATTTGTGTATATGTATGTGTATGTGTTTGTGTGTGTGTCTGTGTGTGTGTGTGTATGTGTGTATATGTGTGTGTAACTGTATGTGTATGTATGTGTTTGTCTGTGTATGTTTGTGTCTGTGTATGTGCATGTGTGTGTATGTATGTGTATGTGTGTGTCTGTGTTTGTGTCTGTGTGTGTCTGTGTATGTGCAATTGTGTGTATGTATGTGTGTGTGTATCTATGTCTATGTGTGTCTATGAGTGTGTGTGTATATATGTCTGTGTGTGTCTGTGTCTGTGTGTGTCTGTGTCTGTGTGTGTCTCTGTGTGTGTATGTATGTGTGTATGTATATATGTCTGTGTGTGTGTCTGTGTATGTATGTGTGTCTGTATGTATGTCTGTGTGTGTATGTGTGTATGAATGTACATGTGTATGTGTGTGTATGTGTGTGTGTCTCTGTATGTGTATGTGTGTATGAATGTGTGTGCGTGTGTGTACATGTGTGTGTGTTATCTCCTGCTTGTGTTGTGTATATAGAACATGCCCAAAACTTTTCTCAAGAGAAAACAGTCAGCAACATTTTGAGTTAACCTAAATTCTTAGATAGGTAAAAAAGACTTACTGTGACTTGACATGTGGACTGATTTTTTTTCCTGTAATTTATCCACCAATTTTCACATCTAAGTTTAAGCAATATGTGGTATAAATACAGGCATATAATGATTTAAGGTAGCCTGAAGTGTTTGGATTCCCCAGCCTTCTACCGAAATCCTGAAGAGCAAAGCTTGTTCAGAAGGACACTGAGCATCTGGTGGGGAACGGTGAACATAAGGACGTCTGAATTGGAAGAGAACTCTAAACGTGTTTCCTCTCATACGTATTAAAAATAGCACTTTCTAGAAAACCAGTTATTGTAAAGGTTAACTTTTTTCACCAATCAAGTTGGCAATGGAAGTTCAGCCGCCACATGAGAGAACATCACGACAGACAACTTTCTCATGATTTTGCTGAGCAAGAAGACGAAGGGGAAATACTTCAAAAGGCACTTGGAAGAGTGATTTAAACAGAGATGCTTGGTTTTTATTCAAAATCACTAAGTGAGATCACATGAAAAACATATCTTAACACAATTTTCACCTTGATTAAAACATGAAACAAGTAGTTCCAAAACCACACCAAATGTAACAAGCAAAGAACTTTCTTTTTCTACTCCAGATGCAGGTAGAATAAATGGATGAATAAATGTGAAACTCCCACATCACCGGTGCTCTTTCTCTGCTTCCGCCCCTGGGATAATCGCTGTACAGTCCTACTATGCACTTTGTCATACTGTGCACTCTGCCATGATGAGCAGAACCACAGAAACCATGAAACAAATGAACTCTTTCTTCCTTCCAAATTTCTGTGAGATATTTCATGTAGCAATGAAAAGTCTGACTCAACATGGTGCCCATTTTTACATGATTCCTCAGGGCGCTGATGCACTCATATGGAAACATAGGTACCTGGGATCTGTATTGTCTGTTACATAATTCACCATTTTCTCTCATCAATGTTGTCCTTTTCTGAATCCCACAGTCCAGTAGCTGACCTGGGAGAATGCCCTGTATTCCTCTCGCTCTTATTCTTCCCTGAAAATGTACCCTCCCCAATACAATGCTAATGTGATTGCTAAAAAGACATTCCAAATCCACCTTTTACTCTCTGCTAGGTTGTTCATTCTCGCTACTCTAATTTTAATTTTCTGTTTTCTTTACGAGTGCATTTTAAGTGGCACTCCAGTTGGAGATGGCAAATAAATACTTTTCTACTACCTCTCTGAGGGCTCTAATGAAGCTCTGTGTGTCTGTCGTCCACCATATGTGGAGTTGGCTTGACTTGATGCTTGACTGATGAACCTTGGCTATCTCTTCACATGGAAAGAATGGGTTATCCAGAAATGGAATAGTCATCATGTCTTTCTGTAATTGGTTTCTCTGTTATTAGTCTCCCAAAGAAAGTACTCAATTTTCCCATGAAAAAGGACTAGCACAGCTTGCCTTATTCCTAGAGTCTAGTGAAGGAAAGGGACTGAGGATCTCGCACTTCCTAACAATATCCAATGCCATTCTGCATTTACCAGTATGATTGCCCTACTGATGTGATGGGCTGACAGCCGACTGTGGGTCTTCTTATTCCTGAAGCTAAATCTCTATCTATTGTGTCTGAGGGGGAAGTCTCCCCCTGGGGAAGGACAATGTATGAGGTTTAGATCCAAGTTAATAATTCATTAAGCTTTGAGTCAGTCTTAAGTGTGATTTGCCCAACACGATCACATAGACTTGGCAGTGTCAAGTTTTGCATTGCTTAGGATCCACCATGTTTCCACCATATCGTTGAAAATCCTTTTAACTTCTCTCAATGTTTGCACGTGCCTTTCCACAGTCCCCTAAATCATTCCCTTGGCCCCAAAAGCCACTTCCAAAATGTGAGTGCACTGGCTTTTCTTATGTTCTCTGTTCTCTAAGGTATCAATCACTTTGAATCCCTTGACTACTTTTTAGTAAAACGTTCAGAAGACACAGAGATAAATGTTCAGCTTTGATCTATTGTATTTAATAAGAAGTAAAAGAAATTTTGAAAGCAATATAAGGGTGAAGTAGGGATCAAACCTCCAAAGTGTAGTGATCGTTAAATTTCATACCAACACCCATTAAGCAATCATGTTCTCTCTAAAATACTTTCTTTTGGCTATCATTTAGGCACACCTCTTCAGGAACAGCCAGATTCAGTTTTAAAGTGCCAGAGTCTTAAAGGAGATCTTATTCAAATGAAGGTCATAAATAATACCTTGTCGAGTTTTCAGATCCTCTAAAAGGAAGGTTTTTTTTTTAAAAAGTGCCTTTTGCCAATAAATATTCAAACGTACTGTTAAAATGATGAAGTTTTAAATACCATAAGAAATTATATCAAGATATAAATAATCTCTATGCAATGGCTAGACAGAATATTTTAGATATTCTCCTTTGGGTATAAAATGAATGGAAGACAAAACCAGAAAGATCACAACCATTCGATATTTAAAAATAGAATTTCAGAATTTAAAAATGGCCCCTTCATATTTGCAACCTCTCATCATAAACAACAAAATCAAAGCAAGGCTTCACTGACCATTTGGTGTCAGATAATCAATTACTGTGCTCAACCCTAAGGATGATGTTTTCTCCTGTTCACATTCCTTAGCTGCCTGCAGTTTTTCTTTGTCTAGGGTTGAAGCCTCAGACTTCCCCTGTCTGTGTTGTTCACTAACAGAAGAACTAACAGTGTTGTTCTTCTCCATGTAATATCTAGGCATACATTTCAGTGATATCTCATAAGTGCCACTTCCCTGAACTTTGTAGAAGACCCAAGCTTACCGGTGACTTCTTATTCCTTTGGCTCTTAAGATCTTTCTGCCCTCTCTTCCACAATGTTTCCTGAGCTTCAGGTGTAGGATACCAAATGCTCATCTCTAAAAACACACATACAACCGAGATTATATAGAATGAGTAGGCTGTAGTTTTATATTAGAAGTACACACACACACACACACACACACAAACATACACACACAAGCATGCTGTATGTGTGTGTAACAACAATTAAAGAAAAGAGAGGCCATGAATTTGAAAAAATAGGAATGGGATGCATAAGAGTGTTTGGACAGAGGGAAATAAAGGGGTAGGGGATTATACAGTTATAAATCTCCAAAAATTAGAAAATTATTAAAAGAAAATGAGGAATTTGACTTTTTCATTTCTGTTAAGCAACTGAGCTTTCTCCTTATAATCACCTTGAGATTTGAAGTGACAGAGTCAGAGGCTATGTGAGAAACCATTCTTGTCAGAAATTTATGAGACATCCCTTCCAACATGGCACATGCTGGGTCCTGTAGGGACATTTCAATAAATTAAATGAAAACAATTGGCTTCCGGAAATAAAATTTAAGTAAACACCAGCATTAAACAGCCATGACAGACAGAGGGGAATTATTACTGCTAAGATTTTTTGCTCCCTTTATTATCCTCTAGGTTTTTCCTGTCAAAAAGTTGGCGTGCACCTTCTGCATTAGTAAGAGATGAGAAAATGTGGAATATAGCAAGAGATTGTGATCATATTATATTGCAAGGGTGTTACTCATTGTGCCAAAGGTTTGGGTCCTAAATCCTGAGCCTGTCCAAAGACCTCAACAACAGCTCCCACCAATCAATGTCCACACGCAATCTGTCTTTCAGCCCTTGCACAACATGTTGAAAGCTAAATGATGCTCCCTCTTTCAGCCTTGCATCCATACCCTAATAAACAACAGCTGTCAAAGAAAGCAGCTCTTAAAGGGCCACCATCGTCTCTAACTAGACATCACTAAGGCTGAAAAAAAGGGGGATCTTATTCAACCAAACTTAAAACCATCACCACATAGGGAATAACTTGCCCTGTTCTTCTATGATCTCTGAGCATCCGTGTGAGGGAGTTGCAAAGAGAAATCTGTTTTGACATTATGGTTTTAATGGTCCCAAAGTAAAATATTTTTTATTTTGACAGCTAATTTGAAGACCTGCTGAATATATCTTAGAATAGACAGTGAAAATCATCATTAAGATGAGTATTTTTATCCTATTTTTCTGTAGGGAGTTATGTCTAAGAAGAAAGTCTGAAACACATTCCTCCAAAAATCAACATTATTTCTAAATTAGAGAGATATCTAAAAGCAGTTCAGGAATATCTGCCTTCCCTTGATCATAGAGTCTCACTCTTCACCTCAACACTCAACGTTAACAGCTACTTATGTTGAAGTAGACAAGACAATTGCATATAACTTCTTTGGAAACAGAATTATCGATCGAATATAAAGACATGCTGAAACAGTCAAAGGAAACACCCATAATTCCCGTTCACTCTGTTCACTGCCATTCTGAAACACCCATAATTCCTATTCCCTGCCATGCCTCAGCCAACACTTCCCTGTCTCTTTTTCATGCTCTCCTGGTTCTGAATTGGTACCTTGATGAGATGTAGGCTCTCCTGGGAAGTGGGTCCCTGAGCACACTTGTGAGTAGTTTCTTGATTACCTTAATTGAGATGGAAAGATTCACCCACAGAGGGCAGCACCATTCTCTGGCAAGGGATGGGACTTTAATACGAAAGAAAAAAATGTCGTAAGAACAAACTTTTGTCCTTTTCAGGTCTTCCTTATACTGTGAGTGCAGTGTAAATGCTGCCCCGAGCTCCTCTGCCCTGACGTTCTCAACAGGCTGGGTGGTAATCTTAAGTTGTGAGCCAAAATAAAGCCATTTCCCTTCAGTTGCTTTTGACAGTGTTTATCAGAGAAAAAGGAAAAGTTATTAAGCTAACTTTTGAAGGACTATGTCATTATCAGATGTTTATTAAAGATAAGATAAAGGTTTCAGTTTCTCTTAAAGTGAAGAATAAGCGTCCTCAGAATGGAAGACCACGGCCTCATTGATGCCACAAGGGTACCACACTGAGGAACATCCATCTTCCCTGAATATTCTCACAGACTGAAAATGAATGTGTAGGTAGATTAACAGGCAGATACATCAGAAAACAAACGAGGAAGCTTTCGGAGGCAGTTTGAGGAACCTACATGACTCCATTTTGAAAGCAGAATCCATTATGTTGTATTGTTTAAAAAAAGTTTCCATTTTACTGTAAGAGCTGAGATGCTGTTTTTAAGTTTGTCCCAACCAAGGACCTTGACTTATTTTTGAGAACAGCCTGACCCTCCCTGATCCTCCATAAGCCAGGCAGAGCATCTGTAATCGCCCGCCCTAATCACATGGTAAACACATAGATTTGTGTGTGTTTAAGATGTTTCCATATTAACATATTGTCACATTGTCTCTCTTCTGTAAATTTGATTTGCAACGACTTGTGATTTTACTCTTTAAAGGGAGTATAAGAAGTTTATTTGACTGCTTTCTTTAACCCGACTTAGGAGGCAGTCACTGGCCAGCTCTTGGGTGCACCCAGTAAAATCAAGCTTTCTTCAAAATTGGGTTCAGAATTGTGGTAATGGTCTTATTCTTAACCAATGGGATTAACAAACTTTGTCATGGTACCTGTCTATTGGATTATTGATGTTTTAAATCTTAAAAATATGTAATCCTGAGTAAGACAACTTTTAAAGTCATAAAAGCTCTACAGATCATCTATTTCAAAGGAGAGATGGCTCATCCCTGAGTGCTAAAATCTCATTTATTTAGGGAGTAAAACTTATCAAGAGCAGAGCATGGATGACTTCCTGTTCTTGCTTCTGATCTAGTGCTTGATACTAGGCAACAAAAGCCTACCTCAAGTGATCTTTAAGAATCACTTCATCCAGACAAAGAAAGGATACAACATTTGGTTGTACCTTGCTTTCCCACTAAGGGCCCTGGAGACATTTAAAAGATAGGATATTTCCTATCTCTTGTCAGTTTTCTTATGAAATAAGTGGCAGTAACCTGAATGGGTTCTTTATTGATCATAAAGAGTATACAACAGTCTTAAGCATTGTGTCCATACAGTGCCATTCGACAGAATAAATGAGTTGTGTCATGAGAAAGGCTTGTTTTCCTTGCTTGGGGAAAGAAATGTTTCCAGGACATTCCAGCATACTTAATAATTGGTACTATTGGACATACCTTAATAGGATTCTCCTGAGTAGTTTGTGTCAGTAAAGGTCTTCCTTAGGACCACTGAACTTGTTTATGACAGAATGAGGAACTCCAGAAATTATATTTTTTTGGAAAAAAATTAGGAATAGAAGAGAAGGGGGAATGCTATGCATTAAATTCAAAAGTTGGGTGAGCCAAGGATATGATGGAAAAAGAAAATGCACATGATACTGACCTCGTATTCATAAAAGTTTCCAAAGTAGACTCTTAAAGCTATCTCCAAATGAAGTTTAATCTCACGGATATATGTCTATAGCAATAAAAAAACAAAAACAAAAACAAAACATTGGTTATGTAATTTAAAATTTTCATTAACTTAAACTGATAGAAATTAAGAGCAAAGCAGCCTTGTTCTATACATCGTTCACCAGGGTTATCAGTCTAAGAACAGCATGGCATTATGGCCTCACAGAGCCAGAAGTCAGCTCCAACCCCAGGTTTTATAAGGAACTCAAGACAAACCAGTTTGCCAAGAATTTAACAAGATTCTTAGAAATATTGACCAGATTTCTCTACTGAAAATAATACTCTAGAATTGTGCTAAATGATGTGTCTATACATGTACATATGCATTCATTGATATTACTTGACTCAGGAAAGCCAAGATAAGAGAAAGCTACTTCTGTTTCAATGCCATGCTTATCAATGTGTCTCTGTATAAAACACAGTGAGAAGGAGAGGAAACATCTACTTACTCTGAAGACACTTTCAGAAGGTTAATTCACCATTTCCACTTACTTTCATTGACTCTGGCTTAGCAATAGAAGTACTCTAAGCTTCAGAGGAAGCTTGTAAATCTAACATTCATTGTTAGTGGCCATGTGCCCATTGAAATAAAAGAGCCATGTGCCCTGCTTGCTCCTTGTCATTAAATTAGATGAACATTGGGGGACGTCACTGATCATTTCATGTAAATTTCTCGTCTTTTTTCTTTATTTTCTTTGAGCTTTGTTCTTAAGTCACACATGCACTCATGCATGCAAAATTCATGCATACTCATATGAAAAGATCTACGATAGAGAAAATCCCATGACTGTTTGCTACTGTAAGCTCTAGAGCCCTTCCAAACTCAGAATCAATTTCCCAAATTGCCCCCACAACTTCCAACTTTCCAATGGTTCTAATCTCTTTTCAGTGTCTCTTGCTTTAAACACCACGTCGTATTTGCAATTACATTTAAAGAGACCATTTTAACCCATAGGAGTGCACTATGGCTGCCTTTGTTCTTCTCACAAATTCGTTTGCCCAAAAGCCATAAAAAGGTCTTTATTAGTGAGCTGGAAGAGGACTGTGATGTGAAAAAAAGTGGTTAATATTTTTAAAAATATGTATTAACTGGAATAACAAACTAGAATCTGAGATTCATCTTAAAGTTAATGGGAAGCAGAGGTCTGATTGTATTAAACAAGCCATTCAGTGCCACAAATCTTTTCTTGTACAAGATTGGCAGACCGACAGGATACATAACAGGCGACCTCTCGGTACACTGTTTGGATATTTTGGATTTCTACCCCTCTTCTGTTAAGAAAAGGTACTAGTTGGTTTTTCATATTGGGAATGTGTTGCAGCAAATTCTTCCTCTACCTCCAGGAATCCAAAATCTCTTTCCGGTCTAGTCATCTCACATTCATACAAAGGCTTTTGGGAAGACTTTGCTGTCATTAGCACAGTTCCCAGAAGAGAACAAATGTGCCTTGCTGAAGTTATGAAGAATGAAATGTGGGAGGGCAGTTTTTTTTATTCTAAGAGTTGGAAGAAGCGTGTTCTCAAAGGACAGCTAAAAATCAAGGTGATACTATTTCACACTATATTTAAGGAATCTAGAATCCCTTTGTCTATATTAGTCTTGTTTCCCTGAAACTTGCATACATTATAATTGGAAAAATTAAAATAAAATGTAATCTCGTTTTTTTTAAAAAAAAAAAAAACTTCCATAATTCTGACAGCTCTGAACCCAGATAGCTACTTAATGTTTTGATTAAAAATTGGCAGGATTAAAACAATATTTTATAAAGATTTATCTCTCTTAGGGAAGAATATTAACATCCCCATTAAAACAACATGAGCTTTTTAAGTGTGCCCCTGTCAGGGAGTCATCTTTCACCTGGAATAGAACTCAGATACATTAAAAAGAATTCTTTCATGTATTTATTGACATAATTTAAAGCACCTGTCTCTTGGGCAGAATTTTTTTCATTTCTTTAACAGCACTGGTTCTCCTAATGGATTTTGGAGTACACTTCAGTATCTAACCGCTTGACTCTACAGGTCCACCTTCACAGTGGAACCTCTTGTCACTGTACCCTCAATGTATATAAAACTGACTTTGCTATCCACATGAAGAATAAATGGTTGCCCACTCCAGACAATGCCAAGAGGGATACAATAACTGCAGAGAAATTTTGACCCCGCCTTCCACTCTCTCCTGATACAACCAACAGTTTGATCTCTAGTCATGCCCTAACTCAATATTCAGGGTTGGTTGAGGTTGAATACAGTGTTCTCTCTTCTTCTTCTTCTTCTTCTTCTTCTTCTTCTTCTTCTTCTTCTTCTTCTTCTTCTTCTTCTTCTTCTTCTTCTTCTTCTTCTTCTTCTTCTTCTTCTTCTTCTTCTTCTTCTTCTTCCTCCTCTTCTTCTTCTTCCTCTTCTTCTTCTTCTTCTTCTTTTCCTCCTCCTCCCCTCCTCCTCCCCCTCCTCCTTCTCTTCTTCTCTGTCTCTCTCTCTCTGTCTCTCTACCTCATGCATGTGTGCATGCACACACACACACATACACACACACACACTGCACAGCATATGCATATCATTCATATACATCTAAACCACAGCCTTGATAAAACACCACCGCCCCTTCAGAATGGTTAACTTGTTCCAAGTTACTTACTTCCAATGAAGGCCCTGCTAGATCTATACATGTGGATATGAATGCTTTAACAGTGAGTTACTTTATGAAAATGCAAGGCTATAAAATAGGCTACTTAAAAACAAGCACAACGTATTCCAAGCAGGACTTCAAATTTAGAGCTTCTGCTCTTCCACAACTGAAAATCTAACTCAGGCTTATAGAAAACATTTGGAAACCAATGGGGAGGATGGCTCCTAACCTTCCTTTTGATATTTTTGAGGTTTTATGGAAGAACATAATCTCAAATATGTAAAGGTTCCAAATACCTACACTTTTAAAACTCTGTATAGTTTTTCAAGTGCTAAAAGGTCCAAAATGCTACAATCTTTCTTTTTTCCTTAGCTTGACAGACTGACTGGAAAGTTATTATTATCATGTTACTATATTTTGTTCTGGAACAAACCAAGAAGTTGTTTGAAAGGCAAAGACTTTACTACATTGCATCTGCTAGTAAAGCCCCTCTCTCTACACAAGGAACTGTTTCTAAATTGAATAAAATAGAGCCTTGAACTATTTCAAAGGTGAAAGGAGAAATATCCTGTTCCTTAAAAGGCTGAAAAATCAGTTTTAGAACAAAAGGCTAAGAGGAAACTCCAGCAGAATCAATGGACCTCTAAATGAAACTGAAACAGACTTGGATCAAAGTATGCATGTAAATATGTAGGTCCATGTGCACAAAACACACACACACACACACACACAGAGAGAGAGAGAGAGAGAGAGAGAGAGAGAGAGAGAGAGAGAGAGAGAGAGAGAGAGAGTGAGAATGATGATGACTCCTATGGATCATCCATTTCTCGTGCAATCGTAAAATCAGAGGCCCTAAAGCCATACTGACTTCAATAAACTTTCTAGAACTCACTGAGTGCTATTCTAACCACAGATATAGTTTAGTGCCATTAAATGATACAAATTACAAATTAGGTCAGTCCAGAAATGAAACATAGAGAACAGAGCTCATATGAGCCTCCTTGTTCACAGATTTTATTGGGATTGCATCACATATTCATACAATCCCCACTTACCCGGTCTCAGCTTCCAGTCTCTCTGGAAGACAAGCTGATAACTTCAAGACCCAAAGCCTCCGCTCTTAAACACACCAGCAGCTTAACTGGTATGGAAACAGTGCCTTCAGGCAAACAAAGATATTGTAAGGGTTTGGAGATTATCTTCAAGAACACAGTGGCAAATATTCAAGCATCAGTTGGACAAAGCAAATGTCCATCTGACACACGTTGTAACTGAATAGCTTGAAAATACAAAAGGGCAATTATTTTTTTACCCAGAATCCCAACTTTGGAAAAGATGAGAATTGTATGTATAGACATCCTGAATGAACTTCATCTTTAGGGTTAAATCATCCTCTCCACGAAAAAGTCTGTTTAGTTTCTTCCCTGATGAATCTGAAATGTTATTTGTGACTTCACTATAACATGGCTAAAATAAAGACAGTGTACCACACAGGCATATAAGTTAAAGGCTCGGGTCTCAGTGTGCTATTGGAAGGTGAAACTATTAGGCAGGCCCTGAGATCATTACATACTCACCCTTCAAAAGAGTAAAGAGGACCACAGACCATATTTTCTCCTCCGGGCTCTAGGATACGACTGTTCATTGTTACACACATCCCAACTATGGAATGCTACCTTCATCACAGTACCAAACTCACAGTTCCTGTGATCTGGGACATGAGTCTGATCTAAAATAAGCTTTACTTTAATCCCTAAGTAGCCAGTGTCAGTATTTGACTGCACTGACAGAAAGATGACAAATATAAGGTCCCAGAAGAAGTTATGATGACAATAGAGTTGAAGATTGCTTGATCGGTTCCTTCCGACCTGAATGTGATGTTCGGAGAACAGAATCTCCTGTTAGAGTTGATGTTATCTTTCTAGAATATTCTATCTTTATTGTAAGTCTTAAGAACCAAGATGAAAATAAACGACAATGCAGTAGTGTGGCCTTGTAGGGGGACATGTTCTCTTTAGGATATATTTCCAGGCACTGTCTTCTCTCCATTTTCTGGGTCAGGAGGGCAGAGAGCTAATTCCTTCCTTTAAAGGTTGTCTTGCTATCACATGAATCAAAACCACATAACCACAGCTTGCTCTATCACCACCTATGTGGAACCAGTTGGTCCATCCTAGCACTAGGATCTATCCCCATTCAAGCCTTCTTCACCACTCCTCTCCCAATACTTGGCACTATTTCTCTTTATTAGTAGATATTTTGCTCCATGTCTTCCTAATGAAAGGCTCAATTAATCAGGGAGGATAGATATGCTGCTATTTGTTTTTTAATTTGTAGCAACAATAATGATTGTTACAATTGTATATTAGAATTTTGAAAATACCAAAATTCTGTCTCACTAATATAGGGTAATTCCAGAGTGTAGTTCTTCTTAGAGAAGCCCTGTAAACCATCTGATCCAAGCAGACCTGGCTGTAAATCTCAATTAATAGTGGTAAAACACACTTGTATGTTAGGAAACTAACGAAGAACTCTGCTAGATGAGAGGACATTTTCTGAATGCTGCTGCGGAAGTCGGCTCCTCTTACAGGATTACAGAATATATCTAAGGTTCTCCTTTGAAAGACCAGCTGAGCCTGCGTCTCATGAACCTAGCATAAGCAGCCAATCTTTTGAGGTCTGGATAAGATCCATTGGTGTTAGGATGGCTAACATTTTCAATGCGAGAAACTTAGGGACTGTCAGGAAAGTGACGGCCAGCCTGAGGAGCAACTGAGACTCTCACATAGCCTTTGGCAAATGCATGTTGTTACAGACACTTTGGAGACTGCCAGGATGCATGATAGCTAAACTCGTGCCTGCCCTATGATTCAGAAGGAGTGCAAACATGTGCGCCGACTGTGTGCAAAGGGGTAGCCATGGCAGCACATTTTTCAGAGCAACTCTATGTTGGCATTAGCAAAGGCATTTCTAAACTCTGGGGCTTTGTAAAATGCAATGTGCAAGAACGATGCAGTTAGGCAAACACCTTTTACAAGTGACAGGAGAGATGCATGTAACTGTGAATCAAAAATATCAGATAAGCTACACAAGTACAGCTATATAAATGCCTAAGCAATGTCTATATAATACATATATTATACATATATATAAATTACACATATATTTACATTTGTAGGGTGAACATATCCTCTTTAGGATACCTTCTCAGAGTGATTTACTTTCCCCCATTTTCTGTTATTCAGGATGAAAGAGTGCTAAGTCATTCCCTTGAAGGGTAGAAACCTATCAGACACCTCAAAACCATGTATATATTAGCTCAAGTTATTCTATATTCTACATTCTGTAGTATGTATTATGTAGTATGAAGAATGTATCATGTTAAATGTTAGATGTTATATAATAACTTGTATATATTATAACTTATGGTATACAACACAACTATTATATGTTACATATTTTTTATGTATAACAAGCCATACTATATATGAGTAGACTCATAGTTGTGTTTTCTTTTGAAACAAAATGCATCATATATGCTCTGTACAATTTTTGAGGTGGTTTCTAGTTCTGCTTCAAGGTTGCAGAAGAAAAGAAAAAATCCAGGAAAACAAAGAAGTAAAAGAAGAGACACTGGTAAAGCTTCCAATGACTAAATAAAAATGGAGACTGCTCAGTAAACTTGGAAATATGCAGAATAAAGAGACAGAGAGCAGACTTTGTGAGAAATTCCCAAATCTCCTCAGACTCACAGAGCACCACGTCCAAAGTCACAATTCTCCATTCTTAATCCTCAATCCAACTGAACAAAAGATGGGTGCATCTCCTAGAGTCAGCTCTCCTGGCCATTTTGGAACCTAGCATCTCTTGTCTACATCCTAATGTTTTATTATCTTTAACCCAACATCATATTCACCCATCCTTAACCTGCCAGCAATGTGTGAAATTTGATCAGACAGAAAGTCACTCCCTCTGCAGTGTGTGCCCTCATACCCTTACCTGTCTAATCTGCAATGTAAATGAATGCTGCGCTATCATTCCTAGATCTTCAGATGATAAAGGGAATGATCAGCAACTAATGGAACAGCATTTTGTGGGATAAATGGATCTTCACACTCTGCTACAGTAACTAAACACATACTATAAGAACTAAGAAAGCTTTCAGGCATGGTCATCTGACATGAGTCCTTAACCCAAGAAATTAACACTCCTTGTAGGTAAATCTGTGCAGCATCTCTAGTGGCAGAAAGCACATTAGTGCATGGAGAAAGTTCTAAGCTGAGTGTTCATAAATGCTATTGGGAATACAATTAAAATATTACCCAAATTTAAGAGTTCTCTACATATTGGGATCTACTCTAAGGTGCACATACGCCATACATGTATGCTTCTAAATACATCCATTAACTAGAAATTTTCTTTCATATGTGCAAAGATGGGCTGTAGTCATACCTCAGAACATAACAGTCTGACTGAACACAGCGATCCTAGGTTCTTCTCCTGTGTCATTAGCTACTATCATGTAATCTAGTAGAGGAAAGGAAACAGTTACTGTTGTCTTCCCCACTTTGGGTTCTTTATTAAGTGTTGGAATTCCATAGAAATGCACCTCATTGTCCTCAGGACTTGAAGTCTTCCTTGGCTCTTGGAGGTCTCAGAGAACTTCTCCATCATCACTATACTCACTCAAGAGTCAACTTTGTAGCAACTTAAGGTATAGCAGTCCCTTTGGCCAGTGTTCTCCACATTGTTATTTTCCTCATGGAACTCCAAACTGAATCACTGAGCCATCACTGTATGTTACACCTACCAGCGATGCTGTCTGTCTGTAACCTCAATGGGAGAATTCCAGTCCAGCCTCTTTTCTCCCAGAAGCCTCTCACAATCTGAGGTAAATGTGTGATCTTACTTGCCAGGTTTCCTTGTTTTCTAGGGAACAGTTTCCAAATTCTAAATGTCAGTTCAACTGGGGATATCAAATTGTCTATCTTTAGCATCTAGCCTCTGACCAGTATTTTTAAATTGTTCACTGAAAGAATGCTGTATATCCCAGGAGGTCTCGCACTACATCGAGTATCAGACTTGCATGAGACTTGCTTTATCTGCAAGGATTTCTCTTACAAGAACATAGAAAAATCAGTCTGTATGCAGTGTGTGGTGGGCTTTCTAAGCTGTATAAAAAATTATTAGAACATTCAAGCTTACTAAATGGTACTGTGTGTATGACATTATGACCTACTTTGAAGGGGTGTGGGGAGACTATCCCCACTACTACGTATGTCTTCACATAGCATTTTCCCTCGGTGAATCCCTTCTGGTGTCAGTAGCTCTTCAGGCAATGACTAACCTGACTGTGTATGGAAATCAGCAGAACACAGTCAATTCTATCCTCTCATTTTGAAATCTGCATTGGTTGGTTTATAACATATACAACCTTCACATGAAAGGTCCAGCCTTTGTGAGCCAAATCTGTAGCTTCCAACGCTTCCTGAGACCAGACCACTATCATCCAATGCAATTCCAACGTCATCTAAATGGAATCCGATCTCCAAGGAAACCTACCTGGATTTGAGGTAAACTGTGGGTGCCATGTGACTTCTCAATTACTCTGAACTCACATTAGGATAGCAGGATTTGTAAATCCTGGCAGGTCCAGAACTGTGAGGTCGAGGTGAGGTGTGGGGGTAGCAGCAAAGGCAAGGGAGGGAAGTGTGGCTGCAGTCCCTTTAGTAGCACAGTTGCTGAGACACCAGGGTTTCCCTTGCTACTATTTCTGTGCTGGCTTTTCCTAACCGTGCTTTGTTTTATTATTTCATCAGCCCTAGTTGCCTCTGGCCCCATTCAAATGGCCACAGATCCTCCCATTAGAAGCACTCAACACCAGTTGCCTCTCCCAGACAGCCTCTTAGGCAGAATCTCTCCCAAATAGCCCTCGGTTTTGATTGGAACGGGCAAATAAACACCAACTGATTATCACAGCTGTATCTGGCTCAGGCCTCAGGAAAAAAACGATCCAGAATTGTCTCGTTTTAATTTTTCCAGATTTCAAGTATTTCTCTTCTGCTTTGTAACGGCAAGGCCCCGGCTTCGGTGGCCAGCTCACAGGAATGAGTCAATAGTGTAACCCCTCCTCACCCGTCTAGTACTGATGAGACATTAAATATTCAACCCTCTATTTTTCAGTGAACAATTATCTCACTCATTGGCTTGATTCACTGATCTCTTAATGACAGCTTTCCTACAGCTTTCTCTGAATGTTTAAAAGCTGAAACAACCCCATCTTGTCAAGCTGAAAACTGTAGCTGGGTTTTAGTAGCAGTTTCCAATAAATAATTTCAAGGAGTTTCAAATTATCCATCATCTGACAGATCTTGGGAAGATTTTTCTCATTTCCTTCAGGCATAAAAAGCCTGTTCCAACCACTTTGTGGTCCCACTGATTACTCTCAATGACTTTCAAAGTTTGTTCCATTCTTCTGCAAGAACCCCTCTTGCCATCAATATTGATGTGCGATTTGAATATACACAAGTCTGGAAGGATTGGTTAAAAGTGATTGACCACAGCCTTGGTCAAAGATGATTTAATAAATGGGCTTTGAAAATTAGAAGATAATGAATCTGCTTTATATAAAACTCTACAAACATGTGTGTGTGTGTGTTAGGAAGAAAGTAGAGAACGGGGTACTTAATTTCTTTTGTTGTTATTGGTGGTGGTGGTTTTGTTTGTTTGTTCAAGACAAGGTTTCTCAGTGTAGCCCTGCCTGTACAGGAATTCACTCTGTAGACCAAGCTAGCCTTAAACTCAGAGATTCACATGCCTCTGCCTCTCTAGTGTTGGAATTAAGGCATGCATCATTATGCCCGGCTAAATGTCATTTTTGTTCCATTTTGAGACAGGGTTTTTCTGTGTAACAGTTCTGGCTATCCTGGAACTCAACTAGTAGACCAGGCTGGCCTCAAACTCACAGAGATCCACCTGCCTCTGCCTCCCAAATGCTGGGATTAAAGACATACACCACCATGCCTGGTTTAATGCAATTTCTTTTATTATTATTATTTTTATTTTTTTCCATCTTTATTAAATTGGATATTTCTTATTTACATTTCAAATGTTATTCCCTTTCCCGGTTTCCAGGCCAACATCCCCCTAACTGCTCTCCCTCCCTTTCTATATGGGTGTTCCCCTCCCCATCATCCCCCCATTACCACCCCCTCCCCCAAAGTCCCATTCACTGGGGTCCAGCCTTAACTTGGGACCAAGGGCTTCCCCCTTCCACTGGTGCTCTTACTAGGCTATTCATTTCTACCTATGCAAGTTTGGAACCCAGGGTCAGCCATGTATAGTCTTTGGGTAGTGGCTTAGTCCCTGGAAGCTCTGGTTGGTTGGCATTGTTGTTCATATGGTCTCTAGCCCCTTCAAGCTCTTTCAGTCCTTTCTCTGATTCCTTCAGGGGGGTCCCATTCTCAGTTCAGTGGTTTGCTGCTGGCATTAGCCTATGCATTTGCCGTATTCTAGCTGTGTCTCTCAGGTGAGATCTACATCCGGTTCCTGTCAGCCCTAATACAATTTCTTAAGAAAGGATGTCTTCACAAAAGAAGGGACAAGTCAAAGACATTTGAATTGGAGAAAGTCACTGAAGGGATTTGTGCTGGGCATTAGAGCCTTTTCCTCAGGGAATACTAGAACGATGTGAAGACATGGGTCAGAAAGGCCTGACTCTTCCTGACACTCCTTTGTGGAAAGAGATGGAGATGGCAGGTTCTACACAGGGATGATGGGTTCCCAGGTATCTCTAGAAAGGAGAGCTTCAGCAGAGGAGTTGCAGGACAGGGAACTGCCATTTTTAGCCTCTTTATCATCCAGAGGACTTGAGGGTCCAAAGCTAAAATTGGAAGTGACAGAAGATAGTTAAAGACACATTCTAACCCTAGCAATTAACTCTTGAAGGGTCCTGGGTAATTTTCAAAAGGCTTCATTTCAGCACTGAAAATAAGATTAGAGAAGGATTAGCTTCTGGTGATATTAATTAGCAAAAAGGCTTGCTAAAATTCCTTTGTGTGTATTTCTTTAAATCTTATAGGGTGACTCACAGGATGTGTCTTAAATTTAGGTTATATCATAAATTAAACAAAATTATTTATGCCCAGGGTTGCATCCAAAGGCAAAAAAATGTTTCCCAAATCAAAGAGCTCATAAGGTTGTTGTGACATACACATATGAATGACCCAAGGGGACACAGCAGACAAATACTCAAGATTCTCCCATTGCACATCACTGGCTAGCGTGCACTCATAAGACATGAACATTCACACACATGTGCACAGCCATGAAAGACAAAAGATGCTAGTACAATGCCTGCTATCTCATCCACAACAAAAAACAGAAGTGTGAGATTCATCAAGCCCTCCCCCTTACATACAATTCTTCAGCATGTCCATGTGGTCACACTACGCTACTCTAGGCTGTCTATTTCTCCGGAGCAGACACTTTCAGTAGCAACATCACAGACAACTGTTTAAACCACACTGCTGCCCAGGTAACTAAAACAGATAATTAGTTCTTCTCCCACATGTTCCATGGCCCCCTTCTAATCTCTTCTCCAGACCAGAACCTGGTTGCTATTTTCTGAAACACACATTGAGTCATGACGTTCTTCAGCTAAAAATTATTCAAATATTTTCATTGTTCTTGATAAGAGTTCAGAATTTCTATGACTTTGTTTACAGAGACTTGTAGAGTCTATCCACTACCATTTCTTCCAACCTCACCTTAAGTCAAGAATTCCTCCTTCTCATCATATGCAATTCCTTAAAGGAGTCCTGTTCCTCACTACAGGGCTTTTAAACACACCAGTCCTGCCCTACCCATTGTCTCTACAAACTCGCATTTAATTTTCAAGTGGCTAATCACTTAATGTCTTTTGTTTAAATTTACCTCAGAGCAGGAGTGACCTCATATTTATATACAGTTATTTTAATTTCTATCCTGTTTTAAAAGGCTAAGATTATTATAGATACATTAAACAGGAACATAATGTGTGTTTTAATACACCAGAAAGAAATACAATGTGATAGAAAAATCAGATCCATAAAGTGGTGAAGGGGAGATTTATAGAGAGAACCTTTTGAGTTGGGTCTTCAGAAACCCAAAGTAACAATATGTTAGGGAAAAAATAATTAAAAGAGATTTGAGGCAGAAGAAACAGACTGAGAAATCTTCAGAGTGTTGAAGAGTGGTGGATTCCCAGCCAGGGCTGGCAGGGAAAGTAATGGAGTAGAGTAACTTGAGATGTGGAGACAAGATCATGCATGAGAGGAGAGAGGCAGTGAGACAGATGCACAGGCAAGTCTGGACTTGGTCCTGCAGGTGGTGGTACTTACTGAGTGTTAACAATGGAGTAGAATGATCCAAAACGGGGGAGAGAAACAGTTAGACAAAGTTGGCCTATAAGCAAGAGACATTAGGTGGCAAAATAAGACTAGCAAAGTGGATAAAGGAAAGGGAAAAAATGGGCCCAATATTAGAAGGTAAAGTTGATAAGACAAGATGTCTGGGTGGCTACTGAGAGTTGAGGAGAGAGAAAAGGCTTGATTCTTTAAAGCAACTTGGAGTGTTTTCATCAACAGAGAAACAGCGTCCTTAAGATAATTATGCATTACCAGAGTTAGAAAGAAAATAAAATTCATATTTGTATTGATTGGATATCCAAGTAGAGATGTCCAGTGGACAAATGGATAGCAAGCGATTGTTTGGGTCTCAGGAAGAAGTCAGTGCCTATGAAGGCAAGACACAATGTCAAGTATACCATACTTCACACTCTATCTAGGGGTGACCAGTACATTTCCATGTATGTGACTGTTCTAGAATAAGTAGCAATAGTGTCTTGATTCTGTGTGAAGTCTGCAGTTGAAGTTACATACAAATTTAATGGTGGAGAAAGTTAGCAATGTCAGAGCCCATGTAATGCGTGGTTGCTGTTTATGTCTTCACTATGATTATCTGTCTGTGACCAAATCACAAAGATATGATTATTACCTACTAGTTTAGTTTGGAGGGTGGAACTCCAGTAAGTTTTCCATTGTGATATATACTTAGATTGTGTGTGTGTGTGTGTGTGTGTGTGTGTGTGTTAACTTTCCAAAAGCGTTTACTTTTTTCTCTATCCCAGTTTCTTCTTTGTAATACCAGTTACCCCTACTACTTCATGCCGCTGAGTGAGGTACATATTATTTAAACAATATTTGCCCCTATATCTGACGTACATTGAGCAAATATTCTTGAAGTTGCTTATTTTATCAGAAAAGTTAGTTCAATGAGTTTATGCATGAGATATTGCTGTGTTCTGGTCCTAAAGCAAAGGTAGAATGGGAATTTAACAGTAAATTCATTCAGATGCTCTCAGGGTACTCACTTGTCTCCTGATAAAGAAGACTACAACCAGTGGAAAAAACAGGAGACAAAAATGGAAACTAAAAATGTCACACTAAATACTGACTGACTACTATTTAGTGTCAGATGGGCAGATCACTACCTAAATAGGATGTCTATGAAGCTTACAGAATAACTCTGTTTTCTAACTCGTATGCATTGGAAGAGCAAGATTTGCCTTCCTCCCACGTAGCATATAAGTAACATTTCCTAATTTACCCCATACTTCTCAACATCATTAAAAATATAAAATATCAAAAGGTAAAATCAGTTTATTCAAGAGCATAAAGCCAGAAAACATTTGAAAGACAACATTCAATATTCAAGACACCTTTCTTTCAATAGATGTCATGAGCACCTTAAAAGGGGGACATTTACATGAGGATGACCTAAGTGGAGATGGAGAGATAAAATTTGGTATATTCTGTGGAATATGTAGAAGTCTTGAAATGAATAGATTTACTAGCATGGGCACATGTTTAAGTATCCATTAGAATATACAGATTCCGTTTAGTTAGTCACAGGTTCGGGGAGTTGAAAAGGTTTGTGAGTCTATTATTCACCAACAAAACAAAGATTTGGAAAATGTTAAGTTTAAGACTAAAATTTCAGGCAAGCTGGTGGGAAGCCAGATACCTTTGATTTTTTTGTATAAAATCATACAGCTTTGATATAAAATATATGCCTCTTTAACTCCTTTTGAGGCATGCCAGAGTGAAATATTGGGAGAGTGTTGATTTTATGAGTGCCCCAGTGTCAAAACACATACAAACATCCTATCTTTCTTCCAGAAAAAAAGAGTGTGATCCTAAGTTCCCCAAGGTTTTAGTGGTTGAACTAAGTTATACTAACATGAATGTCTTCTCAGATAAATGAGTGTTTGTGTGTGTGTGTGTGTGTGTGTGTGTGTGTGTGTCTGTGTGTCTGTGTGTGTGTGTCTGTATGTGTGTCTGTGTGTGTGTGTCTGTGTTGTGTCTGTGTGTGTGTGTGTGTGTGTGTGTGTGTGTGTGTGTGTGTGTGTGTGTGTGTGGTACCCATACAGGCCAGAAGAGGGCATACAGTCTTTTAAAGCTGAAGTTATAAGAGGCTGTGAGGCACCAGACCCAGACCCTGAGAGTCAAATGGCAGTCTTCTGTCAACAGTATCACAGCAGAAACATCTCATCAACCTCTGGTCCTAAAAGGAACTAGTTAACTTGTCTAGGCTTTAATGTAGAGATATTATGCAGTTTTATTAAAAAGGTAGCTACATTTCTGGGCTTTCAAAGTATAGCATCTATGCCCTTTCTCTCCAGGACTTGAGCGCATCTCTAGCTAGAAATATTCATGTCATGGCTTTCCTCCATTGCAGCATGATTTCAGCTCATGCTTTTTGTAGCATTGTCTAGTCAGAAATCTCCACAGGACCCTTAACCACTAGGGAGCTGGAATATGTTTGTTTCCTCAGTGCCAAAGGACACATAAGGTTAAGCTTTCTAATTTACAATTTCTACCAAATTTTAGTGACTCCCTGTTGGCCACACACAGGATAAAGTCCAAATTGCCTAGTGATGTGTTTAGGCTTAGTTTCAAAACCTACTCCACTCTGGCTGGGTCTTCCAATCTTATCTTCTGCCAAACATTTCCCATCCCAAGCCTTGACAAGAAAAGTGGTCCTCTATGCCTTCTAAATGTGGCACATGCTATCCCACTTCAATTTTGCCACACCCTGGTTCCCCATGTTCAGATACTCCACCACTCGTTTTTATAAGTGTAACCAGATTCTACTCACCCTACAGGATCTCATTCTGATTTCTGCCACTTTTGTTTGATGAGTGATTATAGTTTTATTCAAACCACATATTCTTGTTGGGTAAGCCTCTGGGTATAAAATGGTTAGCGAAGGGGGAAAGAAGGTATTTTGGGTCAAAAAAAGGGATAAATGAAAAAAATATGCAAGAATAAATAACTAACATTACAGTGCACAGAATAATATAAAATGGATGCTAGTTTCTTGCTGTGGTGTTTGGACACCCTTTGATAAGTGACTTGAATTAAGAATTGAGGATGACATTAGCCCAAAAGCTTGGAATGCCCAAGCTTGGAAAGCTTGTAAATACAATTCACAGACCACATGAAGCTCAAAAAGAAGGAAGACCAAAGTGTGGATGCTTTAGTCCTTCTTAGAAGGGAGAACAAAATATTCATAGGAGAGAAAATGTGGAGCAGAGGCAGAAGAAAAGGCCATCCAGAGACTGCCCCACCTGGGGATCTATCCCATATACAGTCACCAAACCAGACACTATTGTGGATGCCAAGAAGTGCATGCTGATAGAAGCCTGATATAGGTGTCACTTGAGAGGCTCTGCCAGAATCTAACAAACACAGAGGCAGATGCTTGCAGCCAACCGTTGGACTGAGAATGGGATCCCCAATGGAGGAGTTAGAGAAAGGACTGAAGGAGCTGAAAGGGTTTACAACCCCATAGGAAGAACAACAATATCAAGCAGCCAAACATCCCAGAGCTCCCAGGGTCTAAATGACCAACCAAAGAGTACACATGGAGTGAATGATGGCTCCAGCCACAGAGAATGAGCCTTGTGAGGCAGCAATGGGAAGAGAGGCCCTTGGTCCTGTGAAGGCTCAATGCTCCAGGGTAGGGGAATGTCAGGGCAGGCAGGAAGGAGGGAGTGGGTGGAAGAGCACCCTCACAGAAGCAGGAGGAGGCCGGATGGGATAGAGGATGGCCGGAGGGGAAACCCAGAAAGGGGATAACACTTGACCTGTAAATAAAGAAAATATCCAATAGAAGAATAAAAAAGAATCGAGGATGAGATGGATCAAAGATATCTCTGGCTCTGGGCAGAATAACAAGCTACAGAAAAACTTGAGGGTGGTTAAACCCAAACATTGGAACCAAGATGAGAGTGGCAAGGAGTAAAGTTGGAAATGCCACAAGCTTTCTAGCCAGTAAATATCTGCTCTCTCCGTCTGAGCTCATCAGTCGCCATCTGCACTGTCCATGCAGGATCTGGCATACACTGTCTGGAGTTGCCACTTGTTTTTAATCTTATCTTTGTGGGCAGCAAGTTCTCTGAAAGCAAGAACCAGGTGTCTGTACGTCTCCCAGTAGCCATTAGTAGCTAAAAGTATACTCCAGGTATTCAACAAGTAACGCTGGACTCTGGTTCCTTAAAGGTTTAGCTTTCCACTATATGATTAAAATAAGAAAGAAGGTGGAAAGCTCATGAAAGGGTTCCTCTATCTTAGTCCAGGAAATCTGAACTGCCTATAGCCTCTTTTAGCCCAATGGGAAAGGAAATCTTTGTCCTTTTAGCACTGGTAACATTCTTCTCTCGAGTCCTTTCAGGTAATCACACTAACTTGACTACCCCTGCTCTAGACCCCTGGCCTCCGACCTATGGTTACTTTTATTTCAATGTCTTTCTCAATGACTTCACAGCTAAGTAAGGTACCTCAGAAAAGCCACATAAATATAAATGGAGGAATATAAATATAAACACATCCGTGGCTGCATTTTTGCAAATTCTAATATTCTTTCCCCGGTGTCATCTGTCAATTATTCAGTTGGCAGACTTCAATTTTCTCAAATGTCAATCACTTGGTCTTACAAGTAGCTGTGAGAAAGCCCTGATGTACCACTGCTAGAAGCTCATCCCTTTCCAATATTTAAACAAAGGTGTTGTAAGGAACAGAAGGCCGAACAGGCTAGCTTGTGTCTGGAGAGAATGCTTCTGATATAGATATCCACCCAGGATGTCAGTTAAAATACGGCTGACGCTGGATGCCTGGGGGCCCCCAAAATAAACAAGGATGTAATCTGCTGTATAACTGTTTTGATAGACTGTGACTTCTATGTGGGTTTTATATAAATATGGTCCTGAGGACAAAGGCCTTGTCTTTACGAGCCTACCTGTGTCTGTCTGTCTGGAAACCTTTATGCCTACTGTTTTGGAGCCCATATACAGAGAATCTCTAGTCTGTGTGTGTTTGTGCCTGTCTGTATGAGGGAGGCTGTATGTATCTGTGTGTATTGGCATGTTCCTGAGTGGGTGCCTAGCCTATGTATCAGCCTTCATCCAGAGTGAATAAATTATGTCTCATCAGCACACGGCTCCCTGTAATCGCTCCCACCTTGAACTCCCATGACTGCCATGCCTTCCTGATACATTCAACAGTTTTCCTATGTTTAATCATTTTATCATGTACAGAGAAGGTAGCATAACAATAAGAAAGATTTGACCTGGTTATTCTGAACTTGTTGAGTTGATGGAAGCTGGGATTTTGTGATTTTTTTTTCAATCTTCATGGATTTTAGTTTGGGAGGTTTTGGGTCTCTTTTGTTATTATTTTCTTACAGGTTTTATTTTTAAAGTGACCTTATTTAGAAGAAGCATTTTGATTTGAATTTTTATTTAGCTGCTCTAGTGCACTATGCTATTACACTCAAACAGCCATTTGTCATCACCAGGAATGCTAGCCAATACCCAACACACGTCTTTCTAAAATTTATTGGCATGCATAGTATTTATAAGTGAGATGAGTCTAAGTATTTTTCCATAAGGCAAGCCATGAATCATTGTATGATTTAAAACCAAAGATATTCGTAATCATGATAACCCCACATGTCACAAACAAGCACTTACTATTAAAATTAAGTCTTGGGGACCTGTTACAATTTTGTGCATCTTGGTCTAACTTGAACTATCTCTAAGTAATTTCATTACTAATGCTCACATGTGGAGCTCTCAACTTAACCCTATATCATTTAGTTAAAAGTGTTCCCAGGTGGGTTCTCTAAAAGCCAGGTCTAAAACCTAAAGTCCTGATTTTTATTCCAAGATGAGCAACATCCCATTATATCTTCAAACTAGCTTTCCCATAAAATTCAGCTTAGTTCCCTAAGTCACATCCAGCCTTTTTCAGGATATCTTTTAAAATCATATATTGGACTAGGTCTATTTCAATATTTAAACCTAATCTATCAAATGCCATAAGCACAGAATTCTGTTAGCAATCTACATACATTTCTTCAATAACAGTGTAAAGTTTTCATAATATAGTTTACTCCAACTTTTTTTTCCACACAAAGCTTCAGCAATGTTTGTTAATATGCCACCTAGTCACTGAATGAGAAGGAAATGACTTTCTTTTCTTTCTTTTTTTTTTGGAGCTGGGGACCGAACCCAGAAGAAATGACTTTCTATTTGTCTTCTTGGAATTAGATCCGTCATTCTCGCCATACCAAGAATGAATACTTCCTCTTGGGTAGGTGGCTTTTCACCTCAATTACACACCAGGTGATCTTCCCCTAAATTACTCATTAAATCAGAAAAGGCAAAGAGCATCTTTATAGTGGAGAAATTACATCCATATCACCTTAATCAAGAGATCAAACTCAGCATCACCAGCAATAGAGTGAAACCACAGGTAGACCCACCACATGGAGTTGATCACATCGGCTTTGTATGGGATCTTGGCCTGAACACAGGAAGGAAAGAAGCTCAAATGGTGGATTATTTCACAAAATAACTGACCTTAACTCATCCAAATGACTGTGTTGAAGAAAAACTAAGGAAGGTTAAGGAAGTGTTTCTCGTTGAAGGAGATAGGGAGATCTGACAGCTAGAAGTTGGGTCCCAGGATGGAAAACACTGGAAGTATCAATGCCCCACTTCCCTCATTTTGATCACCAAAATGTTATTGGAAGGCTGCCTTTGCTCTTCTGTAGTGTGTAGTGATGGGTTTGGGATACTACAGCACACTGTCTCTAGTTTATTTCAAATAATTCATAAAAATGCATATACATGAATGTGTACACAGGGTAAGAAAGGACGTCAGCAATTAGTGAAAGGTATGTAAAGAGATATTTGTACCATTTTGCAACTTAGCTGAATTTTCATTTAGCTGAACGACCAAAACTTACTGAATAAATTTCCAAAGTACAATATTCTCAAAGGATGCTTTCAGACTTCACACAATGTTTCAAGACACAGGAAGCCAAGGAAGCGAAGAACTGCCACATGTCCTCTGCTTAGTGTCCCTCTACATTCCTGTGGTGCGCTGCTGTCTCTCATCTTGCGGAATGGTGACACAGGTTTCAAATTATTTGCTAGCACTCATGACATTTAATTTCATATGTTCTTTACAGATTTATTTTGTTTTTATTTGCATGCGCGCGTGCGTGCGTGCGTGCGTGCGTGCATGCGCGCATGCGTATGTGCGTGCGTGCGCGTTGGTACGTATGTGTTTGGGAAAGCCAGAAGAGGCTGCCAGATCTTCTGGAGCTAGAGTTACATACAGTTATGAGTTTCTCCATGTGTATTAAGAATTAACCCCCAGTTTTCTGCAAGAGCAGCACGTACCCTTAACACCTTAGCCTCTCTCCAGCCCCTTAATTCCATAATTTGATGTAACACTCTAACAAAGCTTTTTATCTTTCCTTCTTATATACCAATGCGTTGATTTTTTTTTATTGTGCACTTTGAGCCTGGCTGTACTAACATCATGCAGTAATTCTAACAGGGATCCCTTCATGCTCACTAAGAGGCGGGCACTTGTCCAAGTGTTTTACATATACTCCTCGAAAGAGCAGTCTTATGGGAGGAGAATAGATCGTCATGGTGGAGAGAAATGGGACACACAGAAACTGTTTCTAGTTCTAATGCAGTACTCATTAAGTGTTAAGAATGGAAGTTGAACTCGAACTGCTCTACCTCAGAGACCCCTTCTGTCTCCTAGCAGATCTCCCTTCAAGTATTCATTCTATATACCAATCCTTGAAGTCATGCAGTGGATGTTGGTAACCTTAGCTAATGGTAAGTTTATGACACACA
Organism: Rattus rattus; assembly: GCF_011064425.1. NCBI lineage: Eukaryota > Metazoa > Chordata > Mammalia > Rodentia > Muridae > Rattus > Rattus rattus. The sequence continues at coordinate 59,011,613 of NC_046168.1, read as the reverse complement.
GTAGAGCCTCAGCATAGATGAGATGAGCTCATTGTATCGGTTTTTTTGTTCTATTGTCTTAAATTATTTTCTTTCTTTTTATTTAATTAAAATATAATTACACTGTTTCTCTCCTCTGGTCCTTTTCCTGTGTTTAATCTCTTCCATGTTTCATCCACACTTCCTTTTTGTAACCTCTTCCTCTTAAGTCATTACTGCTATATGTGTACATATATACAAATAGTGTACTGGATGTATTGACTGTTGCTAGCAAGTACATGTGCTTAGGACTGAGAATTTAGGGTTAGACCACCTGTCAGGGAGCTTATCCCTGGGGAAAACTTATTCTTTTCAGAGTAGCCATTGATTGTCTGTAACAAAATCTACTTAATGGAAGAAAGAAATGTTTCTAGGGATGAGGCTGTTGGTTATCCTTAGTGGTTAGTGTTCAATGTGCTCTCTAAGAGACCTAGTCCCTCCAGCAACAGCTGGACCTGTACTTCAGGCGGTGATGAGCATCCATGTGTTGGAAGAAACCTGAAAATCTCCTACAGGAAAACCTTCAACACCCAGTGCTTCAGTCCAACACTAAAAGAATCCATACAAAGCAGTTTTCCCATGCAACGTCCAAGGTTTTTAATTTACCTTCCTAATATGTTCCATGTTCCGATGCTAGAAAAGCTAAAACATGAGAATTACATTAAGAATCTGATTTGGTCATGGAAATACAGTCAATTACTTTATTTTCGAGGACTCAGCTGTTTCATGTAGCTTTTTGCAGTGTATTGCCCTCCCGACACCTGTTATGAATCAGAATAAGCAAATGCTGGTCACCTTGTCCAAAGATGAAGGGCGATAACACACCTTGTCCAAAGATGAAGGGAGATTACTCAGGAATTACACACGACAAGCATGAAATCTACTCATTCTTCTGCACTTCTTTTATAAATGATTTCAAATTTTAAAAATTGCCCTCCAAACTAGGAACCTAAAAGGTAAACGTTGGCCTAGGCCAGAAGAGGTTACAACCCAAAGTGTGTAGAACCAATTAAAGTCTGTCATAGAGAAATGGAAGGATGGTTAAAATGTAAGACATGAGAAATGGGGGTGGGGGGAGGCAGCATATACAGTAAGGTCTGAGGCGAATCTGAAAGAGAGAGACAATAGGTAAGAGGGATTTGTAGACTATCTCTGTGATAGTAGGTGCCCATTGAAACTGAGAGGGACTGAGATAAATATCCACCCAAAGGGCCATGTTGTAGGCAGAGTGTGAGTTGCATTAAGAATCAACCGTAGGTGTTATGGATACGGAATTCTTTTTTCCTGGCCTTTAGATGCTGAAACAGAGATAATGAAGAAGAGAAGATATTGGAGCATTGATGATAAGGCAGAGACGATGCTAGAGCAGAGAAGACGTGAGGCAGAGACGGTGCTGAGGCCGAGGTGCTAAGCTAGAAAGTCCCTGCTAAGAATAAAGTACAACTAAGTTATTAGAGAATGAGGAAAAGGGGGCAAATTTTTCACAGAAGACACAGCTGAAGCGTTGTCTCTTTAAGATAACAAGGAGACTGGCACAACGAGATCACTTACATACAGCAAATAAGTCACTGACTGTCAACTTCAACCAGCGACGCTTAGGACTGTAGAGACACTGAGAGTAAGGGGATGAAGCGACTCAGCCGAGAGCATTTGAGAACTAGGGGAACCAAGAGAGCATGCCTTAAAGTTCCCTGAGGTCCCACAGTGAAGGATAGTATTTGTGCTTCATTCTTTAGTTCAGAACATGTTTTTGATGTGCCCCTGCTGCCTTACTATTGTGTGTATCTTATGTTGATTCTATCTAGTAAATACTGTATAAACTCTGAGTTACACTGTTATCTACTGTGTCAGGTACAAAAGCACCACTTGAAAAAATGACTACATCTCCACCTTGGAAGGGGAAAGGCTAACTCTAGTATATACAGAGGTTATAAAGGACCCGGGTGAGACTAAATGTCTTAGAAAGAAGACCTTGCCTGCTGCTTCTTCTGCTTCTCTAAAAAAACAAATGGTGTGGTGGTTCGAATAAGGATGGCCCCCATAAGCTCATATATTTGAATGCTTAATCATCAGGAAATGGCACTATTTGAGAAGGATTAGAAGGTGTGGCCTTGTTGGGGAAGTATGTAACTGGGGATGGACTCTCAGGTTTCAAAAGTCTGTGTAATGCCCAATTTGCTTCTGTCTCCCTCTCTCCCTCTCTCCCTCTCTCCTTCTCTCCCTCTCTCCCTCTCTCCCTACCTACAGATTAGGATGTAGCTCTCAGCAACGGCTCCCATGCCATTAGCGCTGCCATACTCCTGCCATGTGCCTGGCATGATGATGATGGAATGGACTTCTGAAACTATAAGCAAGCTCCAAATAAATGTTTTCTTTTCTAAGAGTTGCCTTGGTCATGGTGTCTGTTCACAACAGTAGAACAGGGATTAAGACTTCTAGACTCTTTGCCTGGATTTTGTACCCTGCTTTCTGGGTAACACATATATAAACCTCTAGACTTTAAACCTCACACTGATCACTCGAACCATTTTAAGCCTCTGTCTCTGTTCCTATAGATTGTTCTGATCCTCCATTTATCCAGATGTGACCTTCGTTGACAGATATGCCCCTTCCAACTGACTCTATTAGAGACAGCCCACCTTGGACACATCACTCCCTTTGAGAGATGCTGTCTTATTTGGGGCAATATCTCAGGTACAACTGTACATCTAACCATGCCTTCATCTGCTACCCCATGACATCCCTGTGACACATTAGAAACCAACATGTATCGGCTAAACTGTTAAAATATATATTTGCATTGTTAAAACCTTTCTTGTATCCTAACTTAAAGTAAACAACGCAATGGTAATAAGTTGAAATGAATTTTCTTTAATATAAATGTAGCAGTAAATTAATCCAGTTGCTGTATTTCTTTACCTTACGTTAGTCCCCAATAGCTACACAAAGAAATAAACATTTATTTAAAAACTGCATCTCAATAGCTGAGCAATTAGATGATCTATCCTCACTTTCTATGCGAATCTGGCTACCTCCCAGCCATGAGAGGTATGTGATACTTCCATATCATTATTGATAATGCGGCTCTTTGGGCTTCAGCTGTGTCTCCATGATCACTCTTTGGACCCTTTCCTTATTGCTCATCTGAATCTCCCTTTCTCTTTCCTCTGGTTGATGAGTATCCCATTATACCTACAATAAATGTAGAGGGTAACCAAAAAGCTTAAAATATAGTTATTCCCACAGTGTTTTGTAGCTTCATTTTCAGTTATTCATTCCTTTGAAGTTAGTGTTGCAATGTTTTTAAATGTATTGAGGCTCCAATACCATAAGCTAGAATGTTAGAAATTAATGCTTCCAGATTTGGGGAGGATGTTTCTGATTCAGTGCTGGTCTTAATTAAGATAACATTGCTTTACACATTGATATACATTTGCTCCTGCTTTAATGAAGGACTAGTATTTTCCATGGATCCAAAAATTTATATAGTAAGAGAGAGATTGGGCCATGGGAACAGTGTGGAAACATTATTTCTACAAAGCAGTCAACAGGCTGTGTTGGTAGGAAAGATTTATTACAAAGGGACCTCTGTCACATCTTTCTACCACTAAGGAGATCTGCAGCTGCATCTCGTTCTCCATCATTTACATATTCTTCACAATAAAGTAGCCCCAGGGACTGTGGTCACTTGGAAAGAGCAACTGTATTCCTCAAACTCAGACATAACATCAGCAATGTTGTAGTTCTCATGGATGCCGAAGAAGCAGCGGAATTGAGTCTACAGGAAGCTAATTGTCCTAACACATACTTTAGCAATGGGTATGGATTCCTTCAGTTAAACATAAATCAAATCCCTGCCTGGGACCAACATTAGTTTGTCATAATTCTAATGATAAATATACATATTACAATTTCTTACATGTATTAAATGAAATATCACATTTACCCTACATTTTCCACCTCCAACTTCCCACATGCCCTGCAAACACTTTCCCATCCAACCTCCCAACTTTATATCTTCTTCTCTTTTTTTTTTTTTTCATAATCCACTAAGTTCAATTAGGGCTGTCTATGTGCACATGAATATGGGGTCATCCACCAGAGCATGGGAAATCTATACCTTGATGCTACCCTTCCTGAGCAGCTTTCAACTACCATAACTCCTCAAAAGTGAAACAGAAAGAAAAAGAAAAGAGAAGAAATCCTAGAAAACCCCTTCCCAATGTTGTTGGAATTCTGCTTACCTTTATCTTGTGTGGGTGTTAAGCAGGCAACCACAGGTACTGTGAGCTCATGGTGTGATAGTCATGCCATATCCGGAAGACATTTCCCTGCCCCTTCTCCATCCTCTACTTCTTAGATGTTTTGCTTCCTCCTCTTCATCTATGCCCCTCCCCTGATCCTTACCAGCTGGTAGGTGTGGGAGGTCTTTCAGCTTACATTTTCAGTGGCAGCCATTAGTGTCACAGTCACAGGATGCACCTCTGGCAGCAGGTTCTTCCACCTGCCCTGCACTCTCGTTCCATCTACACAGATTCTCTTGTTCCCAGTGTGTTGCCAAAGCAACAGTTGTCTATTTGGAACTGAGCAGCTTAGCCAAAGGCTCGGTTTCTTTTCTGGAAAGTCCCTTGTCCAAGTTCACAAGGCAATTGCCTTTGGGGTAAGAGTTTTCCAGATACTTTTGCCAGTACCAATTCCAATATACTGTCTTCCAAGAGATTCAGGAATCTGTCCAGTCGTATTATCAACCAAATCAGCCTACTACCTCAGCCAAGAATGCAAAGGATTAAAATGTTCCTGCCATTAACTCAAAGCACAGTGGTCTATTTCCTTTCCTTCTTTGACTATATAACTTAATTGTATCAGAACAATTTGTGCTTTAAAATAGTCCCAGCACAAGGCTTCTGACGTGCATGATGTCTTCAATAATAGAGACTTACCTTTCTTCTCAACAAGGGCAGTCAATGGCAATAAATAGCAGTAGTCATTATTGCTTTAGGAGTCTCTTAAAATAAAACTATGAACCTTACAGGTAAATAAAAGGAACTAGAAAACTTCACAGTGAGTGAGGTTACCCTGGTCCAGAAACATAAACATCATATCTTCTCTCTCACTGGAGGCTCCTAGCTACTAATCTTCAGATGTGAGAACATAAGCTGGAGAAACTGGATAATCCAGTAAAGTAGAAAAGGACCACTAATGGGGTAGGGGATGAGCAAATAATAGAAAGGAATTAGCAGGATACAAGTAATATCACCAGGGAAATGAGAGAGGGGGTGTGGGGTCTACTTAGGAGAGGGAGATAAAATAAAGGATGGGGGAGGGGGAAACAACAGTAAGGGCATCTGAAGAAGTCATAATGATTCATATTATTAACTTGTTACCGTATATAATGTATATCCATATATATGTGTGTGTAATTTTTGTATAAAAATACATATGTAGTGCAAATAAAATTTTCTCATCTGTGATGACTATTCTTCCTCCAGGATCATCTGACAAAACATCACCACCAGGCATTCAAAGTCTTCCTTTGAATTGTTGGTCAAAGTCGTCCAAGTGGTTCCCAAAACCTTACAGACTATTGCCTTTGGTGGGTGGGGAAAAGCTCATGAAACCTCAGTCATATACAAAGATCTACAGGCAACCAAGGAATCCTGAGAGCTGCAGAAGTAGTCTTCCTCAGGGAAGAGCACACCAATTGGTTATATAGAACTAAATGGTCAACACTGAACATGCATTCATATAAGTAACATTATAGACTGAGCAGTATAATAGACTCAGGAATGTGTGTGTGTGTGTGTGTGTGTGTGTGTGTGTGTGTGTTCTAAGCAAACAGAAGATGTGAGCAAAGGCTTGAATACAGGCAGGCTGGTTGCTAGGAATTGTGAGAAGACACAAAAATTGAGGATATATATGAAAAAGAAGCCCTGTAATTGAAAGAGTGCAAGGAGGGGTATATGGAAGGGTTTGAGGAAGGAAAGAAAAAGGAAAATAATTATAATCTCAAAAATAAAAGAGATATTTTTAAATAGTCTGACCTTACTTCACCTCACAGCAGCTCTTAGTAAAACTGGATCATATCATCTTGTATGAATCACCTTTTTTCTTTAAACTTCAACCCTGACTGCCTCATGACTTCCCTTCTACTTGGTGGCTTATCACAGTCATTGTCACTCATCTCTCACTGTAGAGATTATGGTTAGTATTTTGGGTTTTTATAAACACGTAGATATCAGGAATTATTACTGCCACTCACTTTCTATAAATGACCTACAGATACCATCAGCATAATGTCCTAAAGTCTCAGTTCTCAAAGTCTACCCATTCTCACTTTCCAAGGAATCTCACTGAATCTCATGAGTTATGAACAGTGTTTGCTCATTCACATCCCCCAAATTATGCTAATATTTTTCTAACATCCAGATATGTTAACAAGACACCCTGCTCAATATTTCCAAGTGTCAGTGATCGTCTCAGAGAAATCTCCAAGTCTCCATACCCAAACTAAGCTCTTCCCCTGCCCAGATAAAACCCTCCCTAAGCCTCCTGCTATGAGGTAAATGCCACTCAATTCACTCTAAGATCTTGGGCTGAAGGTTAGCAGCCATTGTTTGCATCATCATCATGTCTTTTGGATTACCTTTGGTGAAAGGTGTCCAGTCTACTTTTCTTGATCTTCACCTCTACCAGCCTCGGACAAGACAATGTCACATTATGTCTGGCAAAAGAGTAAGTGTCCTGAAGGCCAACTTCCTTCTACTTTTGTCTACCATGTATTCTCCACACAGGAGCCAGAAGAGTCAAGCTTAGCTGTTTACCTCACACTGTACCTAAAATCCAACCATCTTACCTAAACTTTCTCTCTGTAACCCCCAGTGATTTAATCTACTTTATATCCCTAACCTCATTTTTTGTGTGTTCTCACAATTCCTAGTGACCAGCCAGCCACTATCCATTTCTGTCTGCTCAGAAACTAACTTTCTTTCTGAGCACATTGAATGGTTCAGTCCCTCAATTCATTTGGGTGTCTACTCACTAATACTCCCACAGGAAGGCCTGCCTAGCACAATCTAAGAACAATTGGCTTTGTTCACTCCCCATTCCATTCATGCTTCTTCACTGACCCTTTCCTCTCAACAGTCTTTACTAGACTTCCTTTCCTCCTATTAATCACATGTTTTCTTTGAATCATATCAATTCTCCTAACACAGAGAATACTCTTTCTTATTAGTTGTTTATACTACATGTTGTACTATCGGAAAGAGAATCTCATGCCCAGAAATTAGCTACTGCTCATTAATGAATGAATGTTTTGCCAATTATTCCATGTTCAGTTTGAGCCATTTGGAATTTAATTTCTGCCACCATGAGATAAAAAAATTTCACTTAAAAATAAAGTATTTTTGTATCACGAATGCTGCTACTTAACTACATGTAAAAAATAATCCAGTAATAATTCAGTGACACACTGGAGGGACATTCCCAGCATGCTTCCTGTACTGTCCCAGATTGAAAATTGATGTATGAAACAAGATTTCAGGTAGTTTTGAAAAAAAAATGGCCAATAAGTGACTTTAGTTCATAATCTCCTTCCTGATCCAACAGTTAACTGCTGATTCTCAACGTGAAGTCACCGCTTTTTCAATAACACTACTTTATAAATCATTAACTTTCTAAAATTCTCTAGAATCCCATATTGCTATAGAATTAACATTAATTCAAAAATAACTAATGCTTTGGACAATAATACCATAAGATTAAAGAGAGAATCATTTAATCCAGACTGGTTGGTTCTTCCCAGTTTACCTATATATTTTTCCTACTGTAGCAAAATCAAAAACCAAACAAACAAACAAACAAACCTACCTCTTGGATCAAGGATAAATGCAGGAAACATGTACTGACACAGAAAAGGTTTGGGAGGAAAGTGTAGAAGGATGAGATTCAGATGCTTTCTATGTTTCTTGAGATGTCTACTACGCATCTAAATAGACATTGTAGAAATGAGTCCAAATTTAAAGACAAGATCAGGAAGAGAGTCAATAAAACTGATGGTTTAGTTCCACCATCTTTGATGCTCCATTTCATGTCATGGCTCCAAATTATCCATTTGGAGTACCCAATCATGTAAAGGGTATTTCAGTTGGATACGTTTTCAGAAAAACAATTAGCTGAGCACATTCGTGGAATAGCCACAATATGATAACCTGAAGGGGTACAATAGCTATATGTATATATGTATATGTATATACATATATATACACACACATGCGTATATATACGTATATATATGTATATATGTATTTATATATAGATATATAGATATATGTTAGCATCCCCAATTTTAGTTTTCACCCAATCAAGTCACACAATTTTCAAAACAAAAACTGATGGCTCTAAGTTCAAAGCTGTTGCAATAAAGCTGTAATGTTCTTCTCTCTACCTAACACCAAGTTATCTGAGAGATCAGAGCTTAGGTCCAGACTCCATCTTAGAGAACCCGACCTAAGGTTGAACTCTCTAGCACCAGTTTCTAGGTTGCTCCCCAGCAAACCTGGGTCTAGCATCAGTTTCCAGGTCACATGCCTGCCCCTGGCACCTCACTTCCTAACAACCACCAATCAGGAGGAAAGCAGAAGTTAAGTTTATGGTTTGGCTCCCAGGACCAGCCAGTTACTTTAAAGAGCAACAAAATTCCATAATAGACCCCCAATCAGATGTGTGCAAGGATAGAAACCCCCTTGCTTGCCTGCCATTTCCTATAAAACTTTGTCTTAGTGAGGGCCCAGGCTTCACCCCCTCCTGCCTCACAGTGTGACCCATGCTCAAGGTTGAATAAAAAACCCCAGTTCCTTGGTGATCTTTTGGGGTTCATGAAACGAGCACAACAATCTATTAGGAGGATTTTTTTAAAGGAAAGAAGTTTCACCCTGACTTTGGAGAGCAAGATTGTCAGAAAACATAAAAGCAGAACATGAGTGGAATTGACACTGATTAACAGGGAGCACGGACTACAATAAAACGACCACAGCATGATTCAAATTCACAGTCGGAGGGTGACGAGGGATCCAAGACAAAACATGTCTTCAAACTTCTAGATACCAAAACCAAAAAGGAGTCTGCTATTGTTCCTCCTGGACACCCAGTGATCGATGGAAGGCTTTGTTGACATTAAGGAACAGAAAATGATATCAAAAGAGAGTGGAAAAATTAGATAGTGACACAGTTTTAGAACTCAGACAGAGCCAAGAAACAAGTTACTGAACTCGGCAACACTGAGCCCCGGTAAGGTGATGATAAACTCAGAGACAGCCCACTTTATACGTTGGAAGTTAATTAATACATATTTCTATTCTGTACCTATAGCATGTGATGTTTTCACAGCAGAGGTAGAGGATAGACTACAAAGCTCGTTAATTAAAATATGATATTCAAGAAGATGTTAGTGACCAAGTCCCACTCCACATTCTTTGTACTAATGCCTTTCATCCCTCAGGTCCTAGTGGAAGAGAGATTAAATCTCTAAAGGTGCTCTGACAGGCCATGTTCAGGTAGGACATTTTTCTTAATAAGCCCCACCCTTTTATAGTCGAAGACAATATCATCTCAATCATTGTGTTCTTTCTTTGAAATAATCTAAGTGCTGGCAACTTCAGATGGTTTTATAGCTCAGTGTTAGATTTAGGGGAAAAAATCCAAAGGAAATTAATTACTTGGAGCCTTGACAAATTTAGAAACTATTGAAATAATTGGCCAAATTGATGGTATTATAAAACATGGATAATCAGCAGAAGAGAACAAATGCCTAAGGGTAGCCTTAGAAGTCTTCCATGAGTCGTATTCGTTAGCACGTCTTCTTGGTTACTGTGGATGTTAGACATTTGGAAGAAGACGAAAACTAGGGATGGACATTAGGAAGAATTGGAAAATGTGTAAAAGTGGGTAGATGGGAAACCTGATCAAAGCTGCTGCTTCTTCTACTTCCTCCTCTTTCCACTCCTCCTTCTCCCCCTCCTCTTCCTTCTTGTCTTCTTTAAACCTTGACATCAGGAAGATTCAATACCAGTGTTTTCTTAAGCACTGAGGTCAATAGACCCTCCTCCAAAAACCTATTAGGATCCTGCTCTATAAGACATAATAAGGAAATAGCTACCAAGGGGGAGGTGGGTGCTACTCATGAAAGAAGTAATAAAAGATGATGAAGAACGCTGATGTGTTCTAGAGACGCATCAGGAGACACAAGTCATATGGAATCAGGTGAATCGAGTAACGTGAGAACTATGAAGGAAATATATTACTTTCAATAGACCATTTCAATGAAATTTAATCTCATTTCTTTTAGCAAGTCTAGATACTTCTTTTTTTTTCAGAGCTGAGAACTGAACCCAGGGCCATGTGCTTGCTAGGCAAGTGCTCTACCACTGAGCTAAATCCCCAACCCCTAGATATTTCAATGTGAGATAATTCCATTTCAACTGAAATTCTTCCGACTTTATCTTGGAAACAAGGCATAACCTGTGCGTTAATGAATTAGAAAGCAAAACAAAACTAAAACCCCAGAACAGTTTTCCTACACTCCAAAAGTCTTGGTGGAAACCATTGCTGCTGATCTAAGACATCATAAACTACTATTCACCTAGTCAGTGGGTTACATCTAAGTCGATACATGTTCAGCCTGTGACCTCTCTTGACCTGACTCTTGCAATACCTCTCCTTTGGTTAGCCAAATGCAAAGCTGGTTTGATTACAAAACACTTCCAGTTTGTATGAGCAGAGAAATTGTTGATTTGGGTAATAGCAGAATCAAATACAGCAATGCATATGAAAATATGCATCTAGACTACACTTTATGTCGCTTCCAACCCCGACCAGCAGGAAAGGAGCGACACCACCACGTTCTCCTCAGGAACCTTTTAGCATGCAAGCAGCAACAAACTCTCTCCAGCCCCTGAGCGCACTCCCTGATAACCTCCCTCAACTCTGCCTCAACTGTCCAGTCTGCGTAACCTCCGTTCATAGGTCCACATCACATGACCTGATCTATTATCATCCTGCCCCTGCGCAGCTCTCACGATGGGGCGTGGCTTACTTTCAGGTGCTAGTCGTATGACTCGGCAGCAGTCCCGGGCACCATCTTGGGGTTGCCGCTACACCCGCTCCCCACAACTTTACTCTCAAAATCATTCCATCCAGCAGTAATGTTACTTTTTTCCAATTATCAAAAATTGACTACATAGGTTGGTAATGAGCGTGTTCTCAGGATTCATCCTGCCCACTCCATCTCATTAGATGATTATACTAGTCACACGCAGACTTTGTGTATGGTGACCAGTCTAGCACTGTATGAAGAAAGCTCTTCCAAATGATTGAAGACTTACATAAAAGTTTTTCCTTGATAATTTTTTTCTTTTTTACAAACTCCTTTGACAGGGAATGAAGGATTATACTTAGGACATTTTGCTTCCTCGGGCTTGTTAGAACACATCAGTCACAGATATTGAGAGAATACGATGCTCACTGAAAACGGAAGGATCTAACCTAGGACTGACAGGCAAAGAAATCCTACACTCTTCTGCTTCGTCAATCATCAAAGTAATTATTATCTTACATAGTATTTGCACACCATTTTACTGACTAGATTTTTCTCCCACAGTTACATAAAGGATGAAATGAGTATCTTACCCACGGGTACTTTGTAGAAAAACAATGTAAGGGTGACAAGCTTGGTGATGAGGCCAACTCCATACACAAGTACACACACATACACGCACCACACATATGTGCATACATACTGATCTTTACCATTACATGACATATTTTTATTTTCCTACTTTTGCTTAGATTTAACACCTCTTGTTGTGCAAAGATACACTTCATTCTTCTCTTTTCCACTGCAGATAATCAAAGCTTTAGCAACTAAACTTCATTTATTGAATAAAAATGTGTAGGGTTTTGGATTTATCCTGAAGAATTTTTATTCAAATACTTCAAATGGTTAAATCAGTTTCTTTGGCATAGGAAACAGCACCCACTGAATCAATCTTGAGACTCATTTGAAGGGTTAGCAATGACTAGCCCTCTACAATGATACAGTTCTATTGGCCAACTTTTCATTCCCATTGAGTTTTCAATGTCTTCAGAAATGGTAAAAATGCATGTCCCTAACTATACTAATGATACCTTTGCCAGACTGCATTGAGTAGATTGCAAGGAGCAAAATCAAGAGAGCCCAATGATATAATTCAATCTTAGTAAAAGAAGCCCCTCTTATCCCATAACAGAAAATCTATTTATCATTCCTTAAAATTCCACATCAAGACTAATGATCGCAGACCCTGAGGAGGAAGGCTGTCCTGTCAGTGTAAAGTCAAGAAGGGCCACATGGCAACACCTCAGCTAACAACTGAGGTGTTTACACTGTGGGTGGAGTGTGTGTGTGTGTGTGTGTGTGTGTGTGTGTGTGTGTGTGTGTGTGTTCATAAAAGAGATTCTAAAATATTAAGATTTAAAAAAGTATTTTACCAGAGGCTGAAAGTATGAAGGTAACACTTTTCACTGTCCTACAATGAGGATCCACCAGTTGTCTGATTTATCCTATGAATCTCTCCTTGTTGCGCCTGAATTGTGTGGTAAGAATAAGGAGTTGTTTCTGGATATCTGGAACCCACTGTATTTGCCTGCTGTGTCCCTGTGAGGACTCATCTGGGAAATTTGTGTGCCTGTGTTCCCTGATGAAATGGACATGACTCTGCTTTCTTCTGTATTCAGTTGCTGATGTTTTCTGCATAACTGGAATAAGCTAGTAAATGGCCCATGTTTAAAATTGCAGAGGACTAAGACACAAGGCAGGGTAAATACTTTTCTACAAATACATTCAAGCATACTTCACTAATACCAAAGAAAGGCTGAGGGGACTTTAAGAAAACAAACCCAATAGTCTGATAATAGTGAGCCAAGAGAAAAATATTTTTTTTAATTTTTAGTATTATACACGTTTAGGTACTACATAATGTCTCAATGACTTTCCATCAAAGGCTCCTGCAGAAATGGCAAAGTCTGCCTGACATAAGTCAATTACAATTGATCTAGGGGATCAGATTAACTTCCCAACTCAGCACATTCTGGGCTGTCAGGCACCCAGGTCCTGCTGCAGAGTTTCATGGGACTCCCAAGTGGGTCCTCTGCCAGAATCGATTGACCCATTGCTGACTCTGTACACAGAGTCTGTGGCATTAACACTTTCAATCTTGTAAGAGCGCTTGTTGGAGTCTGTTCCATCACCGAGTCTTACAGACGCCTGTGGATCGAGGAACAGGACAGAAAGAAAGGGGGAGAGGAGGGGGTGAAGGGAGGGAGGGAGGGAGAGAGAGAGAGAGAGAGAGAGAGGAAAAGGAGACTGAGAACCTGTCAAAGTTGGTCAAAGAATCCCAGGGCTCTCGCAGAATTCACCAAGGTACATCCTTAACCTTGTTTTACATGAATGCATGAGGATGTCTTTCTGAAAGGTATGTCCCAAACTTGTCTGGGAGACTCCTACAACTCAGTGTAGGATATTTTTTACCATTTTAAACGGTACATACTGCATCCAAGCCATCATTGCTCCTTGTTAACTAGGAGTCCAGCTACAGGAATCATCATTTCCTGGAGTGTTGAGCTGACTTTTTTTTCCCTCGCATTCTTGATGCTACTCCCTCCAGTGGCATGTTTTTTGTTTTGTTATGTTTTGTTTTGTTTTTGTTTTTAATCAAGGGGTGGGGATAGGGAAACAGTATATGAAGCACTCTGAAGAAACGTCTCCTGTTTTAACATCTTAAGTTTTCCACAGATTTTCTTTCTCAGCACTGCTCTTCCTAGTACTCTGGGCTATCTTTATCTAATTTTTTTTTATATATATCATTGTCTGGGGAAAGGAAAATCCCAGAGCTCTGCAAGTATATCACACTACATTTGTTTCTGTTTATTGAGGTCTGTTCCTCAGGATAGGTGAAGGCATGGTTATTTACGGCCCCATGCGCATGTATATACAATGATTCTTTACAAGTCTCCCCTGCTTTCCCTCTCCTCTTCAATGGAGCTTGAAAACCCCCAGGCAGATTATATCAATGCTTCATCAGACTTCCATTGTCCAGGCAACAGACAATAAGCTGAATAGTTCCAAAAGAAAATCACTACCTGCTGATAGGCAGGGTAGATGTTACTTACCAGATGTCTGGCTTTCATTGTTGCTAACTTGTTTAATTTCTGCACCGAGCAATGAAAGTGTTTTGATCCTTCAAAGCAGAAATGTGCTCTGTACCAATTGATTCCAAATGGCCTCTCTTTAGATTGAATTTTTATTTTATTTGGTTGAATGATTTTGTTTCATTTAAACCTGTATTTATGTGAAAAATTCAAATAATGCTTTCCAATTTGCATTTCAAAAAGGGAGAATCTTCGTGTTTATGAAATCACTTTTGAGTTGCAATTACAGTTCTTTGTCTCTGGGATACACAACATGTAATTGGGTCAACACTGTTAATGAAGGACTGGTGTTACTGTTAATGAGCGACGAGTGCTAGTTTCAGTGTTACATTGCCAGCAGGTGGTAAATACAATATGTTAAAATAGATAATTATGTTAATGTTTCAAATATCAACAGACCAAAGAAGTCATGAAAAACATGTAACTAAGAGGTTAAAAGGGACAGACACAAACTTCACCGGTCACCCAAAGGGTGGTTCCCCCTTCCTAGGACTTTTATTCTGTATCTGAGTGGCCACTTCTGTTAGTTCACAGCTCATCAAAATGGCAAAAAAAGTTAGCTGATTGATTTTGGCTGGCGTGGGCATCCAGACAGTATGACTACTAATAGACTCTAGTACTCAGAACTTGAACTGTTAAGGTGGTGGGAGAAACTTCATGAAGATATTCAATAAAAGCTTACTGCCCCACCCTAAGAAACTTCATTGTGTGGAAGACTCATAATGAATAAATAATCTGTTTTCTGGTTTTATTTTAAAAAGAAAGCCTGCAAAGACTAGCAACACATACACGCACACACACACACACACACGTACACACACACACAAATAAGCATAGTAGAAACAAAATGAAACTTGAAAGAAAGAAAACAAAATATGATGAAGTAATTGATAAGAACTTCATAAAGAAGCAGCTTTATGGCTGCCAGTGATACTTTGTCTTCTTTTAACAGAATGTCTAATTACTAGTGACTTTAAGAATGGAAGCATTCAGATCTGATACATATAAAACTTGAACTTGAGGAAAGCTTTGCTTTGGGGAACAGCTCAATGATTCGCAAACACTCTGCATCTTTCCAATCAGCTTTCTCTACAGGAATGTGTAGATGGTCACTGGGCACGTGGTCAGCTTTGCATGCCAGATCCATACCCATGGTATCTCTAGACAGAAGATGAAGGGGAAAACTTTTCTCTATGTCCTTCTCAAAAAGAAGAAGAACCCAGCCCCAACTCCCCACAGACATTCCTTACAGACTGTCCTTAATCGCGACCTTTTAATCAACTACGTTGACAAGAATGAAATAAGGTTTGCCGTGAAAATGTCATGAGGCTCTCCCGCCTCGCGTCCGGAGGGTTCTGAGTCTGTGGGTGACATAATTAAATGAGATTCCTGAGGTTGGATGAAAAGTTAGCGATAGGTGACTGAGGAATCAAAGCTGAGCTGAGACGTCTATTCCCTGAACATGGCCGCTACATTCGGATAGAAATCAGAGGGCAGAGATCTAAAGATAAAATAGAAATAAAACACCAAATTCTCTGCAGGTAACTTCTCAAATAACAAAAATCAAACCATACCCCTGAGGAGATTACTAGGCAAGGAAACATTACAACAGCTTTGCCAAAGCACCCTTCGGCTAGCAATATGCTTTTGTGATATAGTGCCGGCTGTTACTCTCAGATGAAAAACTCCTAAAGAAGTTGAGAACACCAAATGTTAACACCAGGGAGAATTTTCAGTTTTACCTGGATGACTAGATTCTGTGAGAAAATCACAGAACGTTAGCCTGGTAGATATCGCTTTGCCTCTGGGACCAATCACAATTATCAGAAGAGTCTCTCCAAATTAGGTATTAGTCAGCTTATAGTAAAATTCCTGAACAAAGTTACAGGAGTTCGGGCTCATAAAAATGACTGAAAGTGCATTTCAGACACACACACACACACACACACACACACACACACACACACACACACACACACAAAGAAAGAGAAAAAACATATATGCTATTGCAGTTGTCAGCTTTGCCTAGCTATATAGGGCAAACTCTAGATGTTCTATGCATTACAAAAGGTCCATTTTCTCACTCATTACATTAGCCAATAGTAGGTGTGTCTTTGTCATCATTAGGTTTAATTTAATGTTTCTCAAGATTTTATTTTTATATTTGTGAGATAGATAGATAGATAGATAGATAGATAGATAGATAGATAGATAGATATAAATACAGATATAGATATAAATATATCATAGGACAATACTTGACATCAAGGGGGAATACAAATATTCTCCTTCCATTAAGAAATAGGAAATGCTGTCCTATAAGTTATAGTGAAGGCACACAGCCATGAATATCAATAATTGAAAATACCACCCACCATTAGGGACATTAGTTTTAGGCCGTTGCAGGAACAACCTTTTCCTCTATTTAGCCCAGAAAACCCTTTAGGATACATCTCATACCAATTTAACCACCTCTGGTACCATAGCATCTCTCAGCTTTCCCTAGATAGTCAGATCAATGACCTGAATGCTAGAAATACACACGGAAATACCATGCCACTGAGCTCCTCACTCAGGTTCAGGATGACCTTGTCCACAGACTTGGAAATGTCATTGAATGCTGATGTGAGATGTACTGGATTTCCACAGCTATCACATCATAGTTTCCCAGAGGAGCCATCCATGGTCTTCTCTGAGGTGGGGATGAAATACCCTGTGACCAGGAGACCCTCCACAAGGCCAAAGTGGTCATATATAATCTTGACTAAGAAAGTGGTGCTGCCAAAGGTGGTTAGAATGAACTTGACGGAGTTGTTTCATGGTTTGCACCTATCTCAGAGTTGTGGGGATACCAGCCAAAGCTACAGAGATGATAACCCTTGTTGACATCACTCTTATAGGGAGCCCCGCTCCGGCAGTTAATGCAAGAATCTGTAAGTGGAAGATGAGAATAAGTGAAGTGACGTGCTTGTTCTAAATAAGGCAGTAATCTCACCTCTCTAGAACTCAGGTAATAGCAAAGTCAAGGAGTTTGGAAGAATGTAAGAGAGGATGGGGAGATTCACAGAAAAGTGACTTCTTCTGGATGTCTCATGGCCATTGAGCTCATGAATGCCCTGCAGCTGGGGTTATCTGCTCATGGCAGATAACACCTCTAGGTGATAGAATTTCAACACAGATTAGGAAGGGGACCAGGACTCCCCCACCCTTCCCTGAGGAACCACTGCTAATTAGTGAGTGTCGAAAAGAGTATGTCATCTCCCTCAGTGCTAAAGCCACTGATACTTTTTCCTTGCTGTAGGAAATAACCTCCTACTCATGCTTAGCCAAAAAACTAATGAAGCTCAGCGGTTCACACACAAAAAGAAGAAATAAAGGCAAGAGAGGACTTAGGAAGCCAGACTCAGCAGCAAGGGGAGAAGGGTATGAGACAGCAATGGAAAGGGAAAACAACTAAAATTCATTATAGAAATGTGTGAGTCTCTCAAACAATAAAGGCATGTTTAGTGATACACAGCCCTTTCCATGCAGTAAAAACACCAGTGGACTTCAAAGTAAATTCAGCACCAGAATCATTCCAATTGATGTTGGTAGCATCCTACTCCAGGAAGGTGAAGGTGTCCTTCCCATTGATGACGAGCCTTCTAATTCCAGCCTTACCGGGGTCATGGAACCTGAGTTGCTGCTATCACACTGAACATGGACACCATGTAGTCGAGGACGCTGAGGGTATTTATGACAACACAGGAGTTGAAAGCAGCCACAGGGACATGACACAATTTACCAACTCCACTCCAACCTTCTCCAGCCGGTGCCAGAGATGAGGTGGGATTGCATGAGATGATGTGGCTGGAATTTGAATGGGGAAACTGAGCATTTCAAATGTTCTCTTTCTTTTCAATTCTAAAACCCCTCACTGAAGTATAACCATGTGTACTGAAATCAAGTGTGTGTATGTGTGTGTGTGTGTGAGTATGTGTGTGTGAGTGTGTGTGTGTCTGTGTGAGTGTGTATGCATGCATAAAGAAGATGATTAAAAACTACTGTTTTCACTGATTTTTAAAAAAAATATGACTGATAGCAATTTTAGTAAATATCCCCTAAAATGAACTTACAATGATAAATAACATTGATAAATTAGTTCAATGGCCGCCTTGCCTGAGACACAGAAATTGAAATATCTTGATGCACTAAAAATCTTCCCAAGTACCAATTCATTACCACGAATTTAACAAGCGCTTCTCTCTCTGCTAAATATACCTTCAGTTTGAATATTGATTTCCGTTCCCACTCTTATTACCCTCCGCCAGACTGTAGTCATCTGCTTGGAATACAAAAAACATACAGGCGAGCTGAGCAGTCTTCAGTCTCTTGTCTTAGCTCAAGTCAACCTGTCTCTTTAGAGCAGCTGGAGTGATTTTTCCAAAGCCTGTGAATCCACTCCGACCATTGTTCTGCTGCAACCTCAAAATATAACTGTGTTCCACTAATCCCTACGTTCAGTGACTCTTGCCTCAGAGGGCAAAATCATTAACGTGACTTCTAAGACACTAGACGATTTCTGTCACCTGCCTGCTTTCCAAGGGTCATCTTGTGCATCCCAGTTCCTAGAACTTGCCATAACTGCTTTCACTCGAGATCTGTCCTTCTCTATCCTCCTGTATGGGTTCTTCCCTCTCACCTGTGCTTCCCACCTATTGAAGTCTATTCATATGACCTCATTAGCTCCCCTTAGAAGTTGCTTCCAGGGCTGGAGAGATGGCTCAGTGGTTAAGAGCACTGACTGCTCTTCCAGATGTCCTGAGTTCAAATTGTAGCAACCACAGGGTGGCTCACAACCATCTGTAATGAGATCTGATACCCTCTTCTGGTGTGTCTGAAAACAGTTACAGTGCATTTATATATAATGAATAAATAAATCTTTAAAAAAAATTAAGTTGCTTCCACCTAGAAAACCTTCTTTACAACTCCTTTAAGATCCAAATAGGAATTTCTTTTAGCTATTTCCATTGTACACTGACTTCTTCTACGTTCCCAGACATATATATATACCCAGTGAGTTATAAGTCAATGCTTGGGCTATTGCATGCCTGGGATTCCAGAATTCGGTGTAACTTTTTATGTCCCATTTTAACTTAATGAGTTTGTTAACAATGAAACTTTGATAAAGAAGTACTAGAAGTATTTTGTTCCATACATGAAAATGCATAGGCAGAACTGACCTGGAGCAGTTACTGTGGAAGGCAGCGTGCTCTACAGCCTGGTGTGATGGGATAAAAAGTCTGAAAACCCATGCAGGAGGGACCAAAGCAAAATGTTAGCAGCATCAAAGTGTCTCAGATGCCTGTCCCAAAGGGTGGGATTGCCAAACTGGGTCAAGGACATTGGTGACTGCTGGGGAAGGGAGTCACTTTTCTTTTAAAAGTGAACCTACTAGGAGTTTCCTCATGCCCTAGTAGATGACCACCATATCCATTGCTGTAATGGTAGCCCTAACTGGACTCAGCTAAAGAATAAATAGACATAGTTTTTAAAGGAAGAAAACAACCATGTTTACCCACTCTTGTCTGAATAACAAGATCTGAAATCTTGGGTTTCATGTATATGGTGCTGAGAGGATTCCTAGGCTTAGGCTTGAGTAGCTACCTGCATCTGGTGCCCGGGAACTTTTCCTTTCACAAGGGCTTTGTTTCTCCTCCTTGGCTGTTTCCTCATTCCGGAAATAAACGTAGCATTCACTCGGTAAGCATGCCATTTAACAAAGTACTCGAGATGGGTTATTTAAGCAACAGACATTGATTTCAGATTGCTGGGACGTCCAAGGTCAAGGTAATGACAGATGTGGATCTTGGTTAGAACATACTGCAGAGAGCAACCTCGCTTTTCCTTACATGGCTCCCTTAAAGAGTGGGAGCAAATGAGAGAGACTGCGTTCCGGCCTCTTTGGGTCCTAGGAAGGACACTGATCACAACCTGATTTGAGCTATGCCTAATTACTTCCAAAGCTCTCATCGCTAAATCCCATCACCTTGGGACTTAAGGCTCTAACACTTAACTGTGGGAAAGGGCAGCACAGAACATTCAGCTCCCTGTAAGGCATGTGAAAGTGAGAGCGCAGTGCAGCAAATCTACAATGCCTTCCTGCCCACCCATGTGGGATCTAGCAGAGGACATCCTGTGAATAAACTAGAAGTAATTCTGCTCTTCAGGGGAGACTATTGCTTGGAGAATAGAATCCTGCAGCAAACAGTGTTGTCATGACATCCTGGGTTTCCAGAAGCTGCTCTGTTGGGTTCACAATGAGCATTCGGGGTTTCCAATTCTCCTTGTTCCTCCACTGGACGAGATCGACAGTCCAGAGGATTATCAGATGAGTTCTTAACTAGATCGTTATTGCTCTTCATGCCCCAAGGCTGACAGACTGCCTGGCATGCAGCTCATGCCACAGTAGTCCAGGCGGAGTGTAGAGATGGTAGCGTGGCACTGAATTTTATTTGTTACCTATTGTAAAAAAAATACATTTCATGTTGGGTATTTCTGTTCCAGTGAACATTATTTGGAGAAATGAAGACTGAATGAAAATCGGTAATTCCAACATCACCCAGGACATGTAGATAAAGCTCGCAGACTTGATATTTAACTTATGCTAGACCATTCCAAGAAATGTTTCTGGCACAAAACAGACATAATTCCTAGGACAAAATAATACCAAGTGAAATTGTATATAATTAGCAAGGACACTGTTTCCTGCCTGTCCTGTTAAAACCTGTCCCTGTCTGTATTTAGCCTTTCCTCTGAACATGACTCATTTATACGAACAGGTCCTTTGTCCTGGACATTTTTTCTCTGATTCTGTAATACATTATTTCTTTTTTCATCCACGTTTTAATATGGTACACTTTACTTAAGTGGAGCATCTTCTTCGTTCTTGCATGTGTAGTTCAGTGCTACAAAATTGTATTGTACAACCATTTCTACTATCTTAAAAAGTATTCATTTGTGTATACTTGTATGCAAGTGCATATGTATGCATTTATGCAATCATGTCTCAATGTGGGAGGCAAGAGGACCAACTTTCAGGGGTCAGTTCTCTCCTTCCACCAGGTAGGTCTCAGGAATCAAATTCAGGTCATTGGGAGAAGTGGTCAAGAGCCTTTATCCACACAGACACACCATCTCCTCCCTTTCTCCTTATAAAACTGAAATTTCAGTCATCAACAATAAGCCTCCTTATCCCACTTGGCCTGAAGTTCCTGGCAATAACAATGCCATTTTCTATCTTTATGACCTTCCTAAATATCTCCTAGTAGAATCATATGGTGATTGTTTTCCTGTCACTCAATTGTTTCACTTAATAGAATATCCCCAAGTCTCATCTATGTTATAATATGTGCCATACGTTTCTTCTTCAATAAAACTAGATGATATTTCATCACAAGCGTGTGTCACATTTTATCTCCTCCTGGCTGATGATGAACACCTGGGTTGGTTTTTTTTTATTTTAGTTTTTGGAGAATGATATTGTTTTAAATTTAGGGATAAAGATGTCTTTAAGACCCTACTTTCAATTATTCTGGGTTCATAACTAAGCATGAAAAAATGAGTGGCTGTTAATTTTTAAATAATTCCCATCGCACATAATGTTGCCTTCAACATTGACAAAGTATTCCAGCTTTTCTATAGACAATTAACACTTGCAGACCCCTATCAGGTGTGCTAGGCGTGCTGAGGGCGAGGGAGAGCTATCTCGTAGTCGTTATCTCATGTTCTCTTACTGTGAGGAATATTGAACATCTCATATACGTGTTATGCATGCTTATTTTTGTATTTTTTGGAGAAATCTCTTTTCAAGTTCCTTCCTGTTTATCAATCATGTTGCTTGCTATCATTACAATTATCATTGTTTTCTATAATTCTTAACTTTTAGGAGTTTCCTCTATATTTTTTAACATTAACCTCTCATAGAGAATATTTTAAAATTTACTTTCTCCCATTTTGTGGGACTACATTTTTACTGTTTGTGCCATATTCTTGGCTTTTATAAAGTATGTCCCATCCATCTATTGCTTTTTTTTAATACTTTGGCTGTGTACTTTTGGCTCGTATCTAAGAAAACATTAACAATTCTAATGTTCTGAAGCTTTTGAGATGTTTAAGTCTAAGAGTTTTATAATTTAAGCCTTACCTTTGACCTGCGATTAATTTTGAATGAATTTTCTTATACAGTGTTCAGAAAAGGTCTGATTTCATTGCTTTGTTGACTTTTTAAAATAGCATTTTAAATTCAGAGTAAACTTTGAAAATACACAACACATAGAAGTTCTATTTGTGTTTCTCATACATACCAACAAGTTAAAATGTGTTGGCCCATCTTCCAATGAACAGCACCTCTGCGGTTGTCAGCACAACCTCAGGCTGATAAACTCCTCTTCCTGCCATCAGTGTAGGGCAGAATTGACTGGGTATCAATATCCCATGGTCAACCCTTCATCAGTGATGAACAAACTTAGGCTTGTATTGTCTCTCTCTTTGACGTGGGTAAATCTTCAACATCCCTGCATAAGATTAAGATGTAATGTACAAAGTCATGTGTTGGTAGCTGCCCATACCAGCTGTTGTCTGTTAGTAGCCGCCCATACCGCACCCAACATGGGGCCAATTTCCTGTGAGTGAGTCAACAGGGCACAGCTGTTGTCCACCCCGAAGGACGCAGTGCACATGAGCCAAGCACGTCACAGCCTGCTCTCGGGGCATGCAAATTGGGCATTGGGGCTTGCACCAATCGGGTAGCGACACGAGTCTCCTAAGCATATATAAGCAGTGCCTTTTCCTCCCTCGGGGTCCCCTGTCCCCTGTCCCTGTTCAAGAGAGCTGTACAATAAAGGCTTGTTCGCAGAAGAATCCTGTTGCCGCGCGTCGTTCTTGCTGGCGAGACGTTGGGCGCGCGACAGTCATGGCTGTCTTAAAAGAGCACACTGAATAGAAGAGGGCATGTTCTCTGCCCTGCCTTACTGAACATATTGTATGGACTTCCCATGAAATTGAGCACACTTGAATATGAGTGAGAGTCAGAGTTTGGCTGTGGGGGAACTCAGCTCAAACAAGGAAAAAGAAAAGATGTTGATACCCTGTGGAGCCCTTCCTCTGCTCTTCCACGAGTCTTTATTTCTTCAGCCATCTTTAGCTTCATGTCATGACTCCTCCCTTCTTTCATTCAACTTGTACCTAAGCATTTAGGGAGAGTAGAATACTGCTAATACAAGCAGCTCCAATTCCTCAGGCCCCACCTCATGCAAACTCAGTGTCCTCAGATGTTACCAGCTTCTTCTCCTGGCTGGAAAGGGCAGAGATAACAGAGCTTCTTTTCTGTTTGCTTAGAGCTCCTGACATAGGAATGACTACATTGTGGCTCCCAATAGACTCACAATATGCTAGGACAAGATCCACTTATAATGGCAGGGAATAGCTCAGAGAGCATTGACTGTTGTCTCCAGTGCAAGCCATCAAGGAACCCACACAGTCCCCTTTAACAGCATCAGAAACTCATTGCACCAAGATTTGTCCTTGATCTAGTAAAAAGCTGAGAGCATGAACCGCATCTCGGGGTATCATACTGCCTCCTTACTTATTCCCGTGATTGGAAAGGGGGATGCATTGTCTGTCTATTAGAAGGTTCTTCTACACTCAAAATACTCTGTCATCACTAACCCAAGTATTAGACCACACTAGAGGTTTTTGACTTCCAGGCTGCCTTCTGATGTTACTAGTTGATGGCATCTACACAGAACAAAAAAAGGAATGTAGGGTCTGCAATGATGGCTCAGCAGCTAAGAACACTGGTGGCTCTTGTAGAGGACTCAGTTTCCTTCTTTCCTTCCTTCCTTCCTTCCTTCCTTCCCTCCTTCCCTCCTTCCTTCCTTCTCTCTTTTCTTGTTTACTTTTTTCCTTTTCATTTCTCTCTCCTACTTGTATCTTCTCTCATGTATTTCACCTGATTGTAGTTTCCTCTCCCTCTCTTCCCCCAGTTTCTCTCCCTGCCTTCCCATCCCCACATCCCTCTTCCCCTCCCCTCAGAAAAGAGTAGGCCTTCCAGGGACATCAACCAAATATGGCATAACAAGATACAGTAAAACCAGACACATATTCTTATATCAAGGCTTCATGAGGCAACGTAGTACGAGGAAAAGGGTTCCAAAGGCAGGCTAAAGAGTTCGAGACAGCCCCACTCCCACTATTAGGAGTACCACAAGAACACAAGCTACACAGCATAACATACATACAAATGACTTATGTCTGACCCATACAGACTCCCTGACCTCCATGAGCCCACCGGAGGAGGACTCAATTTCTATTCTTAGCACTTAAAATTCCCAACCATATGCAAAGATCACTTGCAGGGAATCAGATACCTGCTTATGGCTTTCACAGGTATCAGGGACCCACTTGACACACAGAAAAACATCAAGCAAAATAGCCATACAATAAAACTAATTAATTAACAAATTTTAATTCTCAAAAGTAATGTGGAGCGTTCACCATGAATATGAAGCATTTGACTTTTTAAAAGCTTTTTTTCTCTTTGCAGTATATATCTCTTTTTTAAGAGTTAGGAACTGGGGTTGGGGATTTAGCTCAGTGGTAGAGTGCTTGCCTAGCAAGCACAAGGCCCTGGGTTCGGTCCCCAGCTCCGAAAAAAAAGAAGAAAAAAAAAAGAGTTAGGAACTTTCTCGAATTCTTTATAAAAAAGACCACTACGTACTAATGTGTGTCCTGTTTTGTAGCTTGGTCAAGTATAACTTTCTATGCCTTTAATAACATGCAAATGCCATATGCAGCAGAATATTAGAACTTACTATTCAGTTAAGACAAAAATGAAGAACACACAGAACTTGAATGCCACTCGCTTTCCAACAACTTTGTCTCTTTGGTCTCCTCTGGATGGCCTTTTATTGACTCAGTGTCCCTTAAAGACCTTACTCCAGCCCATTTGCCAACCCCACTCAGAAGACAACTGTTCAGTGTTTATAACACAAATACTAGTGCCAGATAATTTCAAAGTGATTAAAATACACCCTTGTTTCCAAGATACCTATCAGTTAACGAAGCAGTTGGGTCCCTATAAGACAATCCGTAAGAAACTCAGAAAATTCTATTGAAGGAGCAGAGGAGGGGAGCCCTCTACTGGGGGGGCTGGGAGTTCCACAAAGCAGACCTTCACTTCTGAGGAAGATTGCCAAGAGAATCCTGTTCCAAAACACAATTTAAAAGCTTCTCTGTGTGTCTGTTGTGCTTATATTATGCCGACACAAGATATGCATTCATATTTAACATGCTCATTTCCCTAGGGACAATTTTGTAGAGTATGATGTCCAGGCTAAGTTAGAGAAGTCTACCTAGATAACATAAATAGTCAGTACTTTACACATGCACAATTTAAAATACATAGAGAAATATTGATCAGCCAAAAGTGGCTGTTGACCAAGGATCAAATTCAGTGATTATAGGTCAAGTAACGGAAAAAGGATACCAAGCCAGCCAGGTGTTACTCTCAAAGGAAAACTCATACACACAAACAAACAAACATATAATAAAATATACTATGTAATAATAACCACAGTTCTAAGTTAAAAAGGTCATAGAAGACATTTATCAGAATGTTGGTGATAGTTATATTATTTGCAGGGAATTATTAATGATTTGTTTTTATTGTAACTTTTGTTCATTTATTCTATGGTACTGAGGATTGAACCAAGACCTTGAAAATGCTAAACAAGAAAGTACTCTACCTCTAACATTTCTTTTATTAAAAAATTTTGAGTTAAGGTCTCACTGAGTTGTCTAAGCTAACCTAGCATATATTCTGTAGTCAGGCAGAACTTGGACTTATGATTCCCCTGCCTCAGCTTCATGAGTGGATACACCTGTGAGCCTTTACCACCAAGACAGGCCTCTTGTTTAAGTTGTTATATTTTGCATAGTTAGAATATAAGCCATTCTATGCAAGGGGCTGAGCTGAAGACCCAAATAGCTCACTAAAGTAGAAACAGGCAATTGGGGCTTGGATCATCATTTCTTAATGAAATATAAATCACCACTTTTTCCCTTGTGCTTTCAATTTTCTTGAATGTAATGTGAGAGGCATTAATCTTGTCTTCTCTAAATGTGTTCTAGACTGCTTCAAGCATAGAATATTGAGAGTGGGCACTAAAGTATTTTAATGACAAAAAATAATCATTTAACCTTGCATTGTAACTACCAGCAACTGGGCCAAAAGACCTACCACATGGTACAAGATTTCTATTCCCTATCTGTCGATGTTCAAAAAACCCACAGGATTGATAGTACACTTTCCTGATGAAATCTGTGAGCAGTCACCTTCATAACGCTACTATGCCAACAGTTACATGAGACTTCATTCTCCTCTCCAGTGCCACCATTGACCAGGAGTAACTGACTTCCAAAAAAGAAAATTATATCAAGGGAAATGAGGTGAATCCACGCAGGAGAGAACTATTTAATAGCATTTGTTAATTTCATGAAACCCAGGGGCAGCTAGAAATGTTCAGCTTGGGTCACTTGTGAAATGATCAAATTGCTCCATTGACCCAGAGTAACCTTCCCCTGCTTTAGAATCAGATCGTGTCCAGGTGAGTGCAGAGAGCAGTCAATACAGCGTTCTGCTGCAGGCTTGTCCACTTTCTTCATTGTCTCATGAATCTAAGATGTCCATTGCTCAGTTCTGACCAAAGAATATACTGTTTCCGGTCTTAACCCAGTCTATCCAAATCCTTTCCTCTACATCTATCTCTCAAATCCTCAGGCTGTCAGGAAGTTGTTCAGATTGCCACTGTTTATCATAGTCCTTTGTTCTGATATGTCATGATACACCATGTAAATTTATCATTGACCACAGCCATTTTTATACCTCCATACTGGAAGTTTCCTTTAAGGTAAATAGTGCATTTTATAAGTTTTTGCAATCTCTCAAATCCCTAAAAAATGTTCGGCAAATCTCTTTTAGTGAGTGATTAAATGCATACCTGTCTATAAGCTCGTAAGAAACCATATGTGGACAAGAGTGCCAAGCTCAAAGGAAAACACCTATTTCAACCTACCTAAGTGATGCCTATGAGTTGTTAGGGACAAATTCTGATAGTGTGTACCCCAGAAGTGGACTAGAAGTAGACTTGGTGTAGGAAGACAAGACATCTTCAGAGGCTGCTCAGAGAAGGTGGGGACAGATGGTGAGGAGTGGATTCCACCTACAAAATGTGTGTTATTTGCTGGTAAGTACTTTGGAAAAGACACGTTAAAATTTTGGCCCCTAAACTCTTGGTCAAATTGACTAATGTTTTCTGGCTTCCATATGGAAAGGCAGAAGCTGACCCAGTTGATCAGCTAACTTGACTCTTCCAAGAATGATGATTCTATTTCTGCCTAGCCCTGTCTGTTTATCCAGAGCCTTTACTGTGACTGCTAAAAGTAGCTACAAGGGCAGTTGACCTTCCTTCAACCTACAGAGACCATCTGCAAATGAACAGACTTCAGGGACAGTGGCCATGAACCTCCAGTTGTCCTCTCCCAGCAATCCATCATTATTCCCTTTCACAACTCTCATAAGGATGGCAGAACTCTGTGTAGACTGACTTCACAGCTAACATTCCTCAGACTGAAATATTTTTAACCTTGCTTGGCTTCCTGAGATGGGAACCAGAGGGTGATGTGGGTTCTGCAGTGTGTGCTCTATAGGACGGTTATAGATGCAAACTTGAAAACTGCCTGGCACAAAAACACTTATAGATGAAACCTGGCAACCCAAGAACTCTATGATAACATTTATGAATAAGCCTCTTACTTCAAAATAGCTTTCACTAGAATTCAGCATGTAACACATGTTTAGCATACCTGTGCGTATGAGCACATGCATGAAATACAGAAAAAAGAAAAGAAAGTAACATTAGTTGAAAAGATTTCGCCATATTTTATTGCTTGGGGAAAAGTTGTAAAAAAAAAAAGCATAGCATGAGGGGAACATTGTTCAGAAAAGGAAAATATTCAAAGAGCATATTATAAAATATAACATGCAAGTAATTGGGGTTATTTTAGATGAATCACTGTTTTGTTTGTCAGCGATTTTCTATGCTATAATCATTCATTGATTTTAAAACAGAATTCTCAAGGAAAAAAGAAAACTCTGAGATTTGTCTCCTGCCATAGATATGTATCTCTTCATAGATATGTGGCATCCATTTTTTGACACTGGGACAGCTGGTGATCTTGGAAAAGCCAGAGTGTCCTGGAACATGAGTTACAACAGTCCTTCCTTATAGACTTAGGGCTTTCTTCTGCCTTCCTAAAGCGTTAGTAACTTAGAACCTTACCCTCTTGTTCTCAAGCACAGAAGCATCTAACGTTATTCAGGAAACAAGAGAACTGGATCAGTGCCTTCACAGCTTTCCAGCTGTCTGATCCAAGAAAAACAAAATTGCCATGAAGATAAAGGGAAGGAAAGCATAGGTCGTGGGTGATTGGCTCTTCTGTTCCATGGGAAAGAACAAGGTGACACTGGGTGACACGGAACAATAGGGCATCAGAAATGCCATAGGGTTCTCCAATTGTTATTAGCCTCTGCCACCTCCTGCCCTGTGATGTTACTAAGGCTTGTTTCTTAGCTGGCTCTCAGAAATTGTGTTGGAAGGTGATATGCATTCAAACTAGAACCCGTAATCACACCAGGTGTGCTTAAAATTATTAGCGCTATTCATCTCCCACAGTACGAACAGAGGACTTTCTGAGCTGGCGTTGAGAAAGCACTCCGCTGCTGATACATGCAACTTAGCTGCAAACTTTTTGTTGGATGAAACAAGGATGGAGCCATCGCCAAAGGCACTCGTATCGTCCAACGGTTTTACACTTAGAAATTACTCCTCCTTATACTTCTATGTGATTTCTACAGCATTCTGGAAAGCCAGTTTTTTATTTCACTGTGCATTGATAGCCTGAGAGAATTTGACTTGCTTGGTATCACACAGAGTTTGCTATCTGCTATCTACAGCGATGATAAACATGATGACCAAAACAACATAGGGAAGGAAAGAATTTATTTGGCTGACACTCCCATGGCATAGTGCATCATCTGTCATGATAAGCCTGGGCGGGAGCTCAAGGCAAGAATCCGCAGGCAAGAATTGAAGCAGAGAACATGGAAGAGAGTTACATACTGGCTTACTTTTCATGGCTTGCTTGGCTTGATATGTTATGCAACCCAGGACCACCTGCCCAAGGGTGGCCCTGGCCCCAGTGAGCTGGACTCTTCTTCACCAATCACTATTCAGGAAAAGGTCCCATCATGTGAGCTGTTAAAGTTACAAGATAGGCAAACTACGATTCTGTGAACCACAGAGGTTAGGTGCAGAGTAAGGGACTATGACGGAGAAACAGATCTCCCTAGGAAAAGGAAATGGAATAGAGTTATGAATGTAGGGAAGGGTGGTGGGAATGAAGTGGGGGAATTAGATGTAGAGGGGGAGATATGGGAAGAGATAACTGAAATTAAGGGCAATTAAAGAGTTGCAAGGAAGCCTATACAGTAGGAACTTCTAAATTATATACACACACAAAACGGTAAACAAAGCCCCAACAGGCCATCTCTCATCACCAAACAAAACTTCAGTACTTGGAATGGGTTATGTCTAAATGAGTTTTTGGCCAAAGGGTGCCGAGGAGAACTCTAAACACTCGGGGCTATTGAAAAGCTATAGGTTGCTCTCCGTGAACTGACAGTAAGACCTCACTGCTGAGGACAACACCTACACAACCCAGAGAAATGAGCTGGTGCCTACCTTAATCCTTCACCTCTACTGGCTAGTATTTTTTATGCTAGGCTAGTACTCTATGTACTACCAAAGGAGAAATGTAAACACTAAGTCAGCTACAAAACCTTCAGTCAACAGTGGTGTCCTGCCAGGAAGACAGGGTAGTGTGACTATGTCACAAAGTGTGTAGAGTAACCAACCAATATCTGATTTGACTTAAGGTCCACTTCACAGTAAGGAACCTGCTTGATTGACCAAAAACTTAAGGCTAGGTAGCCCAGGACCTAAGGTAAAACCAAATGCTACTGTGCTACAAAAGGAGCATAGCACTAAAATGGCTTCTAAAGACATTCTGCTGTGCTCGTCAATCAGTGCCTTGCTCGGCCAGCATCGGAGAAGCTTCCTCCTACAGTGGATGGAAGCAAACACAGACCAAGAGCCAGACAGTGAGATGCAGAGAGTGAGAGACCTTGGAACACTCAGTCCCAAATGGGATGTCTCCACCAAACCCCCCACTTCTCGGTTCAGGTAACCCTGGGCAAGAAGAAACAGAATCAGTGTAAGAACCAGAAGAAATGGAGGAGATCAAGGAAACAGAGCCCGCTAAGTCAACAAGATTAGGGCACATATGAACTCACAGAGACTGGGGCAGCAAGCACAGGACTTACAAGGGTGTGCACTAGATAAGGTCCTCAAGCTTAAGGAAGAAGTGGACCCATGAATTACACCGGGGAACCAAATTCCTCTTAAGTGTCGGCTGCATGCCTGGCATTAGATGGCCAACAACAGAGAACAAACTCAAAGGAATCACTGGAGTTTTCCTATCTCATAATGTCCTATCAGGGTCTCTTATTTTGTTTTATTTTACTTTTTAAATTTATTGTCTTATCCTTCAGGCATTGTGTGTGTGTGTGTGTGTGTGTGTGTGTGTGTGTGTGTGTATACATATATATCTATATACTTATATGTGTTATATCTTCAAGTTTTGTATTTTATGTCATTTCTGAGTGTGGAATTGAGAGTATCTGTACATCTGTACCTGTTTCTTGGGCCTTTCCTTGGGCTCCTTTCCCTTCCTTTTATCCTATTCTGATTTGTTTGTTTCCATTTTATCTTTTTTAAATCCCATAGATGACAAGTTGTTTTATAAGAAGAGACAAAAACAGAAAGGTCCAGAAGGGAGGGGAGGGAGGGAGAAACTAGGAGGGAGGGAAAGCCTTAATTAGAATTTATTGTATGAAAAAAATCCATTTTCAATAAAATTAAAAAAAAAACCAGAAGATTCTAGCAGTGTCTAGAAGCCAGGGAGCCCTTAGAAGGACCGTGGCAGCGTGTCTAATTTCAATGCATTGAATCTGCCACAAAATGTTAAGTCAGAGATCATAGGAAGTGTGCATCGATCTAGATTGTGGGGTGGGGTGGAGAATATGCCCAGACAAGCTCGAAGGCCAATCTGATGGGAGCAATTCCTCAACTGGGGTTTACCTTGCGCTGGTGGATGAGTCTAATTTATTTCAAGTTGACAAACGCTAACCAGCGTATCCTCCAGCTAAAGCATGGAGACTACCGCGCTCTGGCCAGTAGCTGCTTCTCGGAATCTCACAAGAAGCAAAATAGTGACAGTGTCATGTCAATCTGTTTACCAGACGATATCCACAGAGATCTGTGGAGTTCTGGCCTGGCTGGAGTGGCCAAAGGCACAGAGAGGGTAGGAGCCAAGGTCTGGAAGTGATAGAGGTAGGTTTGAGCAGCTCCCAGCAGTGAAGGCTTCAGGAGAGAACTCTCTTCCTCAAAAGTGTTACAGCTCTTGTATGACAGATTCTTGCACACTTATTCCTGGTAGACAGGGTCTTACATACATTTTGGGGGAGCTGAGGTCTTAAAGCAGATGCTCTCTATGGGCTTGGTCTAAGATGTTAGGGATGCCTTATCTGTATGTGGAGGGGCTTGTGGTGCTGCCCCTATGTGACTGACTGTCACGGTCCTCTGCATGGGGTGCCATGGTCATGTGACAGGAACCTGGTCCACAGTAGGTGAAATACCTATCGTCTTCAGGCCTGAAGGTACCGGGGTTTCTAAACTCAGTCTACCTTACCAAGTTTCCTGGCCCAGTTCATGACCTCACTGTGTTAAGGGGCTAGAGAGATGGCTCAGAGGTTAAGGGTACTAATTACTCTTGTAGAGGCCCCAGTTTGGTTTCCAGCACAAACATAGCAGCTTATAACCATCTATAACTCTAGTTTTAGGGGACACAATGCCCTGTACTGGCCTCCTTGGGCACCAGGCACTCATGTAGTATGCAGACATAATGCAGGCAAAACACTCGTACATCTAACACAAATATTTTAATGCATCTATGATATACATTATACATATATGATATGATAATGTTAGAGGCCCTTTCCTGGTAGGTTTTAGGTTATTTGGAATGTAAGAAGTGTTTTTTGTTCTGTGAACTCTTCAGTATATTGAAATATATATCCAAAGCAGAGAATCGCCAGGTTAGATAAATAAGTGTGATCACCCACTGGGTATGCGTGGTGCAGAAACTGTTCTGTTTCATGATGCCAGCAACCGTCTTCATGAGAGGAGAATAGTAATCAATGCTTGAGAAAAGCATCAACTGTGAGTTGAATAGATGATTGCCTGTCTAGTGTCATCCAACAACCCTGATGGCTATGAGTAGGCAGTGACAGAAGTAGTAGATGAGTGAGAATCCTGAGATGCATTTTGGGTACCTTAGGATGATATTACCAGAAACAAGGAAAGCAGTAGAAGGAATACTGTGTGGAAGCCCAGTGGGAAACCTCAGAACTCAGCTTATACAAGACCTGAGTTGTTAATATCTCAGCTCCAGCCTTGTCCTGTAATCTAATAATTTATTTACTCCAGACTAGTAGAAGCAAATAGAATGCTGCTTCTGAAACTCTTGAGGGGAGTTATGAGAACATATCCAAATGGGAACCCTTATTACCATCCATTCAACGTGAATTTATTCTGTCAGAGTCACAGAATTCTAGGTGCCTTTGCCAAAGTGTCCCTCCATTAACCTCTCCAGACCAGCTGCTGGGGTTGTGAGAATAAAGAGGCAGAATTATACCCAGTCTACACAGAAAACATGTCTATTCTGGGGAAAACGTGTATGGAGATTGATACTGAAGAGGAATCAGGATTTACGTTTGCTAAGACAAAAACAAACTACCCAGGAAGCTACAGAAAGGTGGCCGGAGAGCACGGGAGATTGACAATCAGTTGATGCTCTGCTGGGACAGGATATAAGATAAAGTCAGAAGCATAGCTCCAGCCTGGGGTGTGAGTCAAGGGATATGATAGGCACAGGGCAGGAAGTACAGGGGAAACAGAAACTCAGGCGGGATGGAGTTAGAGGAAAGTCCATCAGCAGAAGAGAGGCTAAGGATGTCAGTAAACTCACTGGGGGAGTTAAGATGCTCTGCTGAGATCAGAGAGAATCTCAGGAGGATACTTAGCCTCCAAATAGTAGTACCCATTGCTCACTGATGGCTGTCTAGCAGGATGCTGTGGGAATTCCCGAGAAGCCCCGCTCAGATAGAAGCAACATTCATCGGAGGGAGCCTAGGCCCACTGTCACAGAGATTTTTCTCATTGGATCAGGAGCAACAGTGAACACAACAAGTCATCTTCAGGGTAGCTCACTAAAGCTACAGCTTCTGCTGTTGCTGTCTGCCACTGAGTGAGTATCCTGGCATTGGGGTTAAAGTTCAAGACTCTCTGAACCACCAACCAAAGAACATACATGGGCTGGACCTAGGCCTCCCCACACATATGTGGCAGATATGCAGTTTGGTCTTCATGTGGGTCCTGAACAATTAAACATGTGGGATGTGTTCTTCTAGCTGGGCTGTTTTGTCTGTCCACAATGGGAGAGGAAGCACCCAGCCTTGCAGAAACTTGAAGTGCTAAGTGGAGTGATATTCAGGGTCAGGCACCTACTCAGAGGAGAAGGAGAGGAGTGTTGGGGGAAGGATTGTGGGAAGGGGTGACTGGAAGGAGGAGGTAAACAGGATGTAAAGTGAAGAGGTTTAAAAAAATTTTTAAAAATTAAATTAAAAAAAAACAAAAACTTAAGCTGGGCAGGATAGCAGGGGTAGTATTTACAATTCTACAAAATTGCTTGTACACACACAGGACCTCATTATACCATTAATGGGAGGGGAAAATAAAAAAAGGTTTTATGGGGTCTCACTGCTTATATCTCTGCTCTCAGTGTTCAGGAGGCAGGGGAAGGAGAATGGAAAGGTCAAGCTAACCTTCATAGTATTATCACCATCTAGGGGTCCTGACCAAGTTCATTTTCTCTGTCAGTTATATAATTAAAAGGCAAGAAAAAAAATCTGATTGTGATAAGTAGGGGCAGGGGAATATCTCAAATACGGCAGACAGAATCAGTGGGTAAAGAAAGGGTTATTTAAGGGTTTGGAAAGCCCACATGCTGCAGACATACAGAGAAAGACCCTTTGGGAAGTTGAGGAGGAGCTCAAAGGACTAAAAATCTAGTCTCTCCTTTAGGACTGGAGGGCTTTAAAGGGGCCATGAGAAATCTTCCTCCCATAATTTAGGGCTGGTCAGTTTGAGCAACCACAGGAACACTGATAGGCCCACAACTTTGAGGTAACCATGTCCTGAACCTGACTTAAACATTTGAAGCAGTATATACTGGCCTTTGTTTTAAGGTGTCCGGGGCAGGAGGCTGAGGAAAAAGACAGCCATCTTGGAGATTTGCTACATTTATTACCTAGTCACGGCCCCTCTTCTGTCTGCATGTGGAGGGAATCTATCCCTGGATATGACCCTGAACCAGGAAAGTAGAAAGAATAAACACACCCAAGAATAGTTCCCAATTTCTTAAGATTAAGATAAATATCACTAATGAACTATTACTCAAACATGTTGCATGCTAACAACTGAAAAAACACAATCCCAAAATTGCGTTTATAAATCAACCTCAAGAATTTATCAGCTAAGTTCCAGCTCCTTAGGATGCAAACACTGCACTAACTCTCAAGTCAGCTGCTTCCTCTGCTAAGGTCCTGGGCACAGGTGTTTGTTAGATGTGACACAGAATCCCTGAGTGTCCTTCTAACTTCCTTAAGGAATATAAACAAAGCCCGAGGGTTCGAAATGAAAGCAATTACATTTCGCTCCTCCATGCAACCTGTGGATGCTCGACACCTGGCCCTGTGTTGGGAGCGATATTAAGTTCCACAGGCAAATTAGGGAGAAAGCAGCTAGCACTTTCATGGCAAGGTAAAGAATCAACTCTGAAAGGATACATCCTCCTCCAGCATTGGCCCATCTGTGGTTCCTTGAAAGACAGCTCCCACAATCCATATGCTGCTTCCACTGCATGAGATCTGTGCCAGAGTGCCAGGGTATATGGAGAAAAGCAGTTCTAGCTCCCCAAGGTCTTCTAAGGAAAGGGATGGAGAACCCAGTGGGGAAAAAAATGAAGCGCTGTCAGGGGGCTTGTTGGCCTGTCTGCAAGCTTTCTACAGTGTTCGCGTGGTCAAGTAGTTTGTGATTAGATGCACTCCAATTCCTGAAACAGCAGTGTGATATCAATTGGTACTTGGGCTTCTTCGCAGAGGGTGAGTCCTAACTTCCATGAAATGCAGCAGACACAGGGATCAGTTACTTGGAGCCTAAAGTGTACACATGCGTGGAGACACACACACACACACACACACACACACACACACACACACACACACACACACACCCGGTGAGGGTGTGCAGTTGAAGACAAAACTCTGTATGTTCTCTTCACTGACAGCAAGGGGAGAAAATTAGAAAACTCAAGTATTGTGGATTTTAATTTACTTTTTACATAGAAAATATTTTCATATGTGTGGCAAATTACCTTAGGAATAGGGCCCAAATTTAAGCACAACATTCATTTAGTTTGCATATGTGCCTTATACTCAAAGCCTTAAAGGTAATTTTAGGTAGTGTTCTTAAACACTCTTGTGTGTCAAAAAAAGTTTATGTAGGTGTATCTTGTCAGCACTCAGACTAAGATTTTGGAGCACTTGAGAGTTCAGATTTTCATATTAAGAATGCCAACTCTCATTAGAGAAGTACTAAGTTCTTTCTTTCTCGTGAGCCCATGTGGCTATTTAAATTTAAATTAGTTAATTAGTTAAATTTGCGGATTTAATTCTTCGGTCAGGTCAGCCACCTGTTTAGTGTTCTGGAGCTGATAGTGGCTAGTGGACAGCGCCCCAAAAACAAAGACAGCACATCCCCATCACTAGAGAACACTCTCCTGAGTGGAGACAGTACAGACTGATGAGAGCCAAAGGAAAAAATCTAGCAGAGCAGTGAGTCTATTTCCCATTCCAATGTCCACTGAGAATAAAATGACATTTATCATCTGACTTTTTATTGCATAGCTTCCACTCAACTGGATTCCATATAAATCCTAATAAAATTAGCACTTTTTTTTACAGTTGTGAAAATATGTAAAATATTTGTCTGCTTATTGTTTGGTTGTTGATGAGAAAGCGTCCGATTGTCTGTCTGTCTGACCTCTCATTCACTTCATAATTCAATCTGGCAAAGAACCTTTGATCCTCCGGCATGAGCCTCCTAACTCCTAAGTTTATTATAAATATAATCTTCATTTTTAAAACAACCCAGTTTATATTCAAGTAGCTCCTCAAATGGGGACTCTCAGTCTGATCGCCGTCTGTGAGCAAATATAGTCACCATTTCTCTGTCTTCAATCCCACTGCCTAGCTCCCTCCCTCTGGTTCTTAGTGAAGGGGCCACTCAGCAGGATGACTTTTAGATGAGTTCACACTCAGTGGTGTAGCCTACGTGGAAACTGGAAGACGACTGGTTTTTTAAATAAACATGATGAAGACTTTTATATCCAGATTGGTTGTTTGTGTTCTAATACTCACTGGCCAGTAACACTTACAACACACCAAACACATCTCTCTCCTCAAAGTGATCATAGATAAGAGATAAAATAAGTATTCAAAGTCAGGAACACAGATCCAAGTTACCCCATATGCCATGCTTCAGCCTGGCAAGTTCCATGAAATTTTTATGGCAACACAGCCAAGGAAATTATAAATCACTGACTTTGTAGATTTGGATGAGACAGAAATCATTGTTTTATTTTTTCAAGTATAATGATGGGAATATCATTTAGGAGGGCCTCAGCAGAGCATGGCGATGTCTACTGTCTGATGACATTCTCAGCTTTTTGCTTAGTGGCAGCTGGGGGTCTGTGTGTGTGTCCCAAAAGGATTTTCCTAGTAGTCACTAAGATGTTGGCTGCACACAAAGATAGCTAATAAAAAGCTGTTTAGAGACCAGCCAATGATAATTTGAGTCTGTACTTGAAATATTCCAGCTTTCTGCAACCATTGTCATCAATCAATCAGCCTAAAATTGAATGTATTTGTAGGAGTTACACACACACACACACACACACACACACACACACACACACACACACACAGAGATTATTATGACCTTAAGAAATACATATGTTGTAATGCATGTGTGTATTATAAACAAACCAGAAGTATCCAGTGATAGGGCTGTCCAATTTTTACTTTTCTTTTGTCATACTTTATTTTACATAGTAGTACAATTTAGATGTTTAGTAACACTATAATGGAATGATTTGACAAACTTTTAAACAGAAGCAAGACCAGGAACATTTCAGGCCACAGAACCTACTCCCCCAGAACAAATCTGGAAAAGGAGAGCTCACTTTTCCTAAGAGGACCACTCCTCATCAATGTGTGTAGTGACTAGTAATGTCTGATTCCAGTGCAGTGATATCAAGGGAATCAAAACAAGAGCCCAACTCTAACAATTTCTGCCTCAAAGGACTGGCATGTGTTGGGTATCTTTAGAATATAAATATGGGGAATATATATATATGTATATATATACATATACATATATATACATGTATATATATATATATATATATATGCGCTATGATCTTTATTTTATTGTTTACTTGTTTATTTTTCTTTATAAGTTTGGATCCTTGCCCCCTTTTCTTCTTCTTGGCATTGTTTCCCTTTTCTCTTCTTAAAAAGGAAAAAAAATAACTATTTTCCATCCTTTTCATAGCATCCTTAGACAGGTCCAGATAAGAACCTGGACTAGAAGCTGCCTCCACATGACTCTGAAAGAAAAAGTAAGAATTTTTTTAAAACGAAGATTCAATTTCCAAAAGGAAAAAGAGTGTCGAAAAATCCACAAAGTCAGTGATGGAACAGCCAGAAAATACAAAGAAAGAGGGAGAAAAAAGTGATACACTAAATAAAAGGTATCCAGGGCTGTACAGAACTGCAGCAAAGTAGACCCCTGCTTGGGAAGACAGCAGAAAGCAGGAATCGAATTCAAACAGTATACTAATGAAACTAGTAAA
The DNA here is from genome assembly GCF_011064425.1 of Rattus rattus. Lineage (NCBI taxonomy): Eukaryota > Metazoa > Chordata > Mammalia > Rodentia > Muridae > Rattus > Rattus rattus. Next base: position 58,973,096 of record NC_046168.1, on the reverse strand, counting down.
TAAAACTAGAAATTAATAGCATGGAAAACTGCAGAAACTGCACAGATACTTGAAGGATGAGTGATACACTTTTGGATGACCAGTGTGGTAGTGAAGAATCAGTGGGGAAATAAAGAATTCCTAGAATCAAATGAAAAAAACTTTAAAAACGTAAGAATAGTTGGAGTAGTGATCAGGAAATTCTAAGAGAAAATTTAAGTTTAGATATATGATAGACATCTTATAAATAACCTAATGGTATAACTCACAGCATTAGAAAAAGGAAAACAAATGAATCCTAGTAGTAATAAGTGTGAGAAATAATTAGTATCAGAGCAGAAATTAATAAATTAAAGACACAGAATAATACACAGAATCAGTCTAATAAATACTTGTGTTCTTTGGAATGATGAACAGCTGGAGAGAGAGAGAGAGAGAGAGAGAGAGAGAGAGAGAGAGAGAGAGAGAAAGAAAGAGAGTTGGGGAAGATACAACTAGGGATAAAGAGGTGACAGTGACAACCATAAATATACTTAGGGAATATTATAAAAAAAACTATATTCCAACAAAACCTATAGGATAAATTTCTAGGCACATATGACCTATCACACTTAAATTAAAAGCATAAAAGTTTTAAAAGTTTAAAAGCATAAAAGTAATAAAATTCTCCCAACCAAGTAAAAGCCCAGGATTTCCAAACCTTCAAGAAGACCTGAAACTAGTCCCCTAACTATCCAGCAGAGATGGAGGACACTCTTGATGTATTCTATGAAATGAACATTGCCTTGATACCAAGTAGAATATGACATAACTAAGACAAAAATTATAGGTGAGTTTTTCTGATGAGCATAAAGTCAAATTTTCCTAATAAACTTCTTGCAAGTCAAATTCCAGACACATTAAAGAGACCACATGCCATGGCCAAGTTGGTTTCATCCCAGGAATGCATGGATAGTTAAACATACATAAATCAATAAAAGTAATATGTAACATAAATCAGTGTAATGACAAAAATCATGAGATTATCTTGCTAAGTTAAAAAAAAGGTCTTTAACAAAAGTCAGTTTCTCTTAAGGATAAAAAACTCTTGAAGAAATGGAAGAACACAAAATTCAAAGGTTTTTACACAGCAAAGGAAACACTCATTACCAGAGGGAATAGACACCCTCAGAATGAAATAATGGACATTTAAAAAACATCTAGACCCCACAAAGTACTCCTAATATTAAATGACAAAATATCCAACCATTCAATCAATAAATTAAATAGCTCTCAAAGGAAGAAGTACAAAGGACCAATAAACACTTGAAATTATGTTTAAAATCCTTAAAAAAATGAAAATTTAAATCTCTTTGAGGGTCCATCTCACCTAGTTGGAATGGCTACTAAGCATTTCTCTCTATCTCTATCCCTTTCTCCTTCTCTCCTTCACCCCCCTTCCCTCCCTCTCCCTCTTTCTCTTCCCATCCCTATCTTTGAGTGTGTGTGTGTGTGTGTGTGTATTTAGTTGTTTGTCATCCCAACGAATACAACTGTTTGTTAGACTGATTTTATGTATTTTTTGAAGTCTTCACATTATTAATTTCTGCCCTGATACTTATTATTCCTTGTCATCTACTACTTTGAAACTTCAATTTTCTTCCTTTTCTAATGCCTTGAGTTACACCATTAGGTTATTTATAAGAATATATAAGAATATATATATATATATATATATATATATATATATATAATGAAAACAAACACAAATGCTGTCAAGGATGTAGAAAAAGATTCATACAGACTATTGGTGAAAATATAAACTGCTTCGGCCTCTCTGGAGATAGATAAAAATAGAGATTTTTCAAAACAGGGCTGGCTATATTTTCAGCTGAAGCACTCTGAGTTATACACCTGAGTGAGTTCTAAGTTAGTTTATCTGCAAAGATACAAAGACACCTATACATACAGATGAAGCAATATGTACAGTAGCCAAGCTATAGAACTAGCTATGAAATGATCTTGAAAAGAAAAAGTTTAAAATTGCCCCCTAGACAAAAGTTGAAGCCAAAAATGGGCCCTGCAACTGCCTGTTCCACAAACTAGCTGATCACAGAAAGAGTAATTGCACCAGCTGGTTCAGCCACTTTTTCCAGAAACTAACTAACCATAACAGCAGCTGACCATAATAGCAGGAACTGGTTAACCATAAAGTTAGATCAAAATCTTAAAGTACAATCATGAGAAACAGGAGGTTCTTCCTTGTGATTCGGTATGGTTTTTCCTTTACCCCTTCTTCCAACCATTCAAGGTTGAACTCCTCTACCCCTGCATGAGATACGAGTCTCGACCCCAGTGCACTGGTTTCTGTCATCCCTATCAATAAACCTCTTGTTGATTGCATCAAGATAGGTCTCTTGTGAGTTCTTAGGGGGTCGCATCATCCCGAGACTTGAGTGAGAGTCTCCCCACTTCGGGGGTCTTTCAATCTATGTTCATCAAAAATTGAACAGAGAAAGAAAGTATGATGTGTACCCACAATGGAATTATATTTGGATGTAAAGATGAATAAAATTGTGACAAGACTCATGGAAAAAATGATATAATTAGAGATCATTTTGTTCAGCAGAGATAAGTCAGACTAAGGCAAATGTCATACGTTCATCTCATGTGTGGAGTTATACAAACATGTGAAAATGTGTGTATATGTGCATGTAACATGAAAGTAGAAAGATGACTATGAGAGAATAAAAGCTGTCTAAAGTAAGGGGAGAGATAAGACAGTGCGTGTGACCAAAAACAGAAGGAAGGGTTAATGAGGAAATGAAGAGAACGAGGAGGTAGAAAGGGTGAGGAGAGTGGGCAGGTGAATAGGAATCAGGTGTGAGGGCACATATGTGAAAGTTTCACAATGAAGCCAACTGCTCTGCGTGCCTAATTTAAAAATATAACACATTTTATTGTTATCAATTAAAATTTAATTTTAAAAAGTACTTTACAAACTTAGAAGTCATTTAAAAATAATATCTGTGCAAGGTACTGTCACCTGTAATCTCAGCTACTTGGGAGAATGAGAATGGGAAGTTGTGTGCTCCAGGTCATCGTGGGCGGCATAGCAAGACCTTATCTAAACCACAATTCATTAAAGGGAGCTGGATGTATAGCTAATTAATGGTATATTTCCCTAACATATAGGTGACCCTGGGATCCATCTTTAGATCCACATATGGTAGGTAGGTAGATAGGTAGGTAGGTAGGTAGGCAGGCAGGCAGGTAGGTAAAAGTAACAATCTGGAGGGGTGCAGAAGTGATGTAGATGTCATGATTATACATAAAATCCTCAAAATAATAATATGCCCAATGTAGTCAACACTTATGTTAAAAGTGTCCCCAATTCTGACTACTGACAATGCATCTCTTTCTAGGTAAAGGCATGAAGGGCTGGGTCAAGGCTGTTTGCTCAGTCTTCTAACATAGACAGCCTGCCAAAGCCCCAAGAAGTACCATAAGTTGCCTATGGATATTACAAGAAAGAAAAATATTGCCAGAGTAGCAGTATATGTACTATATGAAGGTCCTGGGCATGTTCCATCTCGGTGATCTCCAGATGAAGAGGCACAAGCAACTGGTAACACCTAACCTGGACCTGAGAAGACTTACATCTCCAGACAGCTTCATCACCATGATGCAGGACAACCTCAGTGGAGCCTCAGTGCCATGTCTGTGAGAACTGAAGGGAATTGATGATTTCCAAGGTCCTTCCACTTCAACACTCTGATGAATCTGTATCATCAGGTCTTAGTTGTTTACAAGAACATTTCTTTTATCTGAAGGGCTTCAAGAACAATGATCTTAAAAAGCACAGCTAAAGATCTTTAACCAAAACCTTCAAGAGAAAAGAAGGAAATAGCAAATTTTTAACCAGAGATTCATCGAATACAGGGAAAGGGCACCGGTGTGTTACAAGCCATTCCAAGTCCTACCATACTTCACGACCTGATCTAATTTCAAGATGAATAGTATAAAGCTGAATCTATATTTCTGATTACCAAGTATGTGCAGATATCAACATTTTGGCATCTAAAGTGAAGACTCTGTTTGTTCGTTGTTATTTCTTGATATAATAGCAAACCTCAAAATTTGTTCGAAGAATTCGATGGTCTATTTTTTCTTTAAATGAGAAAAGATATAGCTCAGGGTGTAAGCACTTTGAATTTGTTTGGTGCTTAATGTAAGAATATAAATACTACATTCCCACCCTGTCCCCAAGATAGAAATGGTGGACAGAGGAATAGAACTCAAATATGGCTGCAGACTGACATTTGTTACCAGTGAACTCACAAATGTAATAATCAAAGAATACAACTAAGTGTCGTATGAGTGTGTCCTTTCTCTAATCCCAAATGAAAACTTCATTGTTTTTGTCTCCATGAGGGAGGCCTGCAACAAATTTTAATACAGGCTAATAGGAAAGAAAGGAAGGAGGATGGGGCCATACATGAACCCAACTCTTACCTACTGCTGTGAGGATGGCAAATGAATGGTGCCAACAGGTCACTCAGAAGACGGTGGCAAACCTGGATCAATAGCTGTATCCTTGAAGAACTATACATAGCCATGAGTCAACAAGATTCTCCTAACAGTAACAATAATGAATATGATGATCTGATACCATGACAGACTTTGTGTGCTTTTTCTAGTATACGGAGGCCATACTCATTGTGAAAGGTGAGACTATTATATTCATTAACTGCTGTAGGATCCTAAGTAGGCTACTGAAAGAAGAAAAATATCTAACTCACTTGGGCAAAAATCATGGAAATGTCTTAAGAAAAGACTATTTTTTGAGCAATACAATTTCCACAACTCCTAGTACTTGAAGTACCCTTGATAGAAACCCCATGCTTACAATATCCAAGATTTGAATGAGTGACTGAAATAAAACTATTATCTAACCTTGCTTTCTAAAGGTTGAGGACTATTTGGACCACTTGCTTAGAATAACCAAATAAATGACACTTGGAGGAGTCAAAACCATAAAATCAACTTTCAAGAAGACATTGGCTTTGAAGTCACAGGATCATCTCAGAGGAGGAATGCTACAATATCTGAGAACAGACCTTTCTCAGGGTTTTATCCTGTGGGGGTCTCGGGGACAAAATATAATATTCAGCAGTTATAAAGGAAGAGGTAATCTGTAGGGGTAGAAACTGACTCAGTGACAGTGGGATGGCACTTAACACTGATATATAGAGTATTCTTGTAGATACCATTTATCTTTTTCGTTAAGCATAATAAATGTCTTCTTGCTTAAATGGTGTTTGCTGTAGAAAAATTTTGAGATTTAGCAACATCTGTCATCCACAGAAAAGTAGGTAATTGGTCAAAAAATAATGTGTAGATCCTACTTTGCAAGAGTAGCAGAGATCATGTTAGGGGATAGGTCCTAATGTACTACAGTCCCAGAGTGGAAAAAACACGGCAGGAGCATATTATTAAAGCAGGTGTGCTCATTTGGAAGCAAGACCCAATAAAATATTTAGGGTATGAGGTGCAAGAATTGACCTTGGGACTGGGGTTTGGTGAGAGCTACATGCTGAATTACTTCACTAGCCAATCTCAGGTGAGAGCCATACTTTCCCAAAGAAACACATGGGAAAGGAATCCAGTCACATAAAGACAAGAATTGAATTATGGGCCAAGTTAGATGAATGAATGGCCCTCAGATTCCTGGGTTGCCGCAGACATGACAACACTTGCTTATAAGCACACATCTTTCTCGGTGACAGTTTTTTTGAGATCTAACTATTAAATACTTATATTTGGAGACATCATGACAACCAGATAAACTGGATTCACCGACAAGGGAAAAATAGAAGGACCTTTGAACATTGAAACCTACTACTTGGACCACTGATAATGGCACATTGAAATGCTACTCTAGCCATTTCAAAGGCAAGACCAGACTGCACATTCCACAAGCGTTAGTAGCATCGCCAGTTCTACATAAGGAGAAAGGAGTGAATGGGAGAGAAGAGAGAGGAGGAGATGAAACACTTACTTCTCACAAGGAAGCCTGCTCACTACTCAGCTTTACCCTATATCATCATCAATACCTTAATAAATGGATAGTGATAGAATCAGGTTATAAAAACTAACAATTTGAATTGTCAATAACTGAAAATAAATAATAGAATAAAAAAATTAGACTTCCATGTTGCAAAACATTTCTATGCAATGCCTTCATGGGAGGCAGATGGAAAAGAAGTGTTCTATCCAAACTCACTTGTTCTTTCACTATTATGAATAACTTCTAGTGAGTATTTCTATCAGTTGTTCCACTGATCTTCATAACATACATGAAATTATGACTACAACAGATGATATCAGTTCATCTGACTGCTTCTCAGTTGGTCCAGGAGCCTATAGCTTACCTGCTTACCTTTCTTTAGATTCTTATATAATATTTCCAGAGTTTTATTTCCCTAGCTTCAGGCTGAATGAAAAGTTTATCCATAGGAATCAAAAGAAGAGAGTTGGCTCTTGGCTTCTTGGAAATAAACATTGAGACGTGGACCATGCAATGCCACAGTAGGGCCACTGGGGACCAAGTAATGAGCTTTCCACCAGATGACAAGTAATGCGGTCAGCCTTCCAATCTCTCCTAAAATTATTTTCAAGGCACATTTCTAAAAATGGTGTATCAAAAACCTTGTAAAATGCAGTAGAAAAAAATAAATATCTGGGTAGAAATTGAGCAAAAGATTCTAATAGACCATGAAAAATGCACAAATAACAAAAATTCAAATGATGCAAAAACTCAATAGTAATTAATAAAAGGAAAATTAAAACCATAATGAGACATGATCATGCCTTAAATTGAGGGGCTGAAGTTTGGGGCTGGAGGGATTAGAGGTAATACCAAATAGTGACAAGAGTGTGAAGCTCCAACTCTTGTGAGTTGTTAATTAGAAGTTGAAGTGGTACAGCCATCCTAGACAACTGAACATCTTGTGTAAGATTAAACATGCATTTATCAAATAATCCAGTAATTTTATTTCTTTTTTCTTTTTTTTTCAGAGCTGGGGACTGAACCCAGGGCCTTGTGCTTGCTAGACAAGCGCTCTACCACTGAGCTAAATCCCCAACCTCAGTAATTTTATTTCTAAAGCAGATTAAAAATGATAAAAAATCTTAATTTTGTATAGAATTGTGTTTAAGTATTCATAGTAGCCTTACTTATGGTCTCTAAGTTTTTTAAATAACAAAGTATATAACGATTTATGAGTAGTCAATGCTTTGACCATACAGTAGAATATTACTCAGCAGAACAAATAAATAAAGCAGAAAAAAATTTTTCTCAAATAAACAAAATCGCTGAAATATGCCAGGCTCAGTGGGATACATTCTATATGATTCCATTGATAGCAACTGGGGAGTGCAAAGCAATACAGAAAGAAAAAGGAGCATAAAGTGCAAGAGCCCAAGCTTTAGGAGAAAATGAATTTCAACAAAAGTGTGATGGAGATAGTTACAGCACATTTTTCAAGTCTATATTTATGAACAATATAAATATGCTAATAATCACTCGACGGTGCATTTAATTCGAAAAGAACCTAAATACCAACGCTTTCTCACATGTATCTTTTAAAATCTCAAATATAAATTTCCATCCAGTTTAAGTGACTTCAGACTCCCATACCCACTAAAGTTCAACCAACCTGACCTTTGAAGATTATACCCATTTATCAAAATAACCCTGAGCCTGAATATATGTTTCTTGATTAGTGACATAAATCCTCCAATACGACCTTGGTTCTATGACTAAGTCTGTTTTCTGCATCATTGTTTCTTCCAAGAATGGGATCTGCCAGTGGTGTGACGATCTTTGCTTCTTTATTGAAAAAGAATGCAAGGATTCCAGTTGTAGTCGTAGAGGCACATGTCTATACACTGGGAAGAAACTGGACCTCCCCACTCAGAGTCCTGATCCTGAGCTGTAAATGTCCACTAACCACTAAGGTGTTAAATCATCCATTGTTTTTGTTTTACCATCAAAGTCTCATTACTCAATACAAAGTAATGAAGTCGTATTTATGAGAATGAAAGCATAATTGACCTTGTGAATATATGTGCTTAAGAGATAGGAAGAGTTACCTACTACCTGAAAAATATGTGCTAAGAGATAGGAAGAGTTTTCTACCACCTTAAAATATGTGCTAAGAGATAGGGTTTCCCATTACTTTAAAAAGGTGCCTGTATTGAAAGATACTTATTTTCCTCACATAAAATCAAGTTCACATAAAGTTCTGTTGGAATGAGAAAGAGAGAGAAATCACATTTGGAAATAAAACTTTGCCCATTTACAATTCATTTGTAAAGATTATTTTGTTAAAAGTGCATATTCTTAAAGGAGAAACCCAAAATCTATGCCTGACTTAGAAGACTATTAGGTAAGTAAGTTGTGGGTTATTTGTGGGTGTAAAATATGTCATTTGCTCTGTTTTAATTTCTGCTGCTATGACAAAACCCTTAACCAAAAATCAATGTTAGGGAGAAAAAGAGTTCATTTGGCTTATGACTCAAGGGTATGGATAGTCCATCATTTGAAGAAAGCTGAAGCAGAAACTCAAACACTAGTCATATCACAATCATAGTCAAAGAGAGAAACCAATGCATTCATGCTGCCCATTTGCTCTTTCCCTTTAGCTTTCTTTATTCTTATACAGTCCAGGATCCCCTGGTAGGGAATGGTGCTGCCCACAGTGGGCTGGATCAATTGACAATTGCTCACACAAACTATTTCAGGTAAATTTGTTCTAGACTATTCTTCAGTTGAAACAATAAATGATCCTAGGCTATGGCAAGTTGATATTTAAGACTAATAAGAACACCATATCAAGATCGTTTAAACAAACCCAAGAGGGGAAAGAACACATTATCATTTCATTAGATGCTGAGAAAGCATTTGACAAATTTGAACACCCTTTCATGATAAAAGTTATGGAAAGATCAGGAATTCAAAGCCCATACATAAACATAGTAAAAGCAATATGCAACAATCCAGTAGACAACATCAAGCTAAATGGAGAGAAACCTGAAGCAATCCCACTAAAATCAGGGACTAGATAAGGCTGCCCACTCTCTCCCTATTTATTTAATATAATACTTGAAGTCCTGGCCAGAGCAATTAGATAACAAAAGAAGGTCAAACGAATAAAATTGGAAAGGAAGAAGTCAAAATATCACTATTTGCAGATGATATAATAATACATGTAAGTGACCCGAAAAGTTCCACCATAGAATTCCTAAGCCTGATAAACAACTTCAGCAAAGTGGCTTGGCATAAAATTAAATCAAACAAATCAGTAGTCTTCCTCTACTGAAAGGATAAACAGGTTGAGAAAGAAATTAGGGAAATAACACCTTTCACAATAGTCTCAAATAATATAAAATACCTTGGTGTGACTCTAACGAAGCAAGTGAAAGATCTGTATGACAAGAACTTCGAGTCTCTGAAGAAAGAAATTGAAGAAGACCTCAGAAGATGGAAAGGTCTCTCGTGCTCATGGATTGGCAGGATTAATATAATAAAAATGGACATCTTGTCGAAAGCAATCTACAGATTCAATGTAATTTCCATCAAAATTCCAACTCATTTCTTTATAGAATTAGAAAGCAATTTGAAAATTCATTTGGAAAAGCAAAAAGAAAAAAAAAGCAAAACCCAGGATAGCGAAAACTATCCTCAATAATAAAAGAACTTCTAGAGGAATCACCATCCCTGACCTCTAGCTGTATTACAGAGCAATGGTGACAAAAAGTAAATAAAATAAAATAAAATAAAATAAAATAAAATAAAATAAAACAAACAAAAAAAAACTGCATGGAATTGGTACAGAGACAGGCAGGTAGATCAGTAGAATAAAACTGAAGACCCAGAAATGAACCCACACACCTGTGGTCATTTGATCTTTGACAAAAGAGCTAAAACTATCCAATGGAAAAAAAGACAGCATTGTCAATAAATGGTGCTAGATGAACTGGAAGTCAGCACATAGAAGAATACAAATTGACCCATTCTTATCTCCTTGTACAAAGCTCAAGTCCAAGTGGATCAAAGACCTCTACATTAAACCAGATACACTGAAGAGATACAAAGAAGAGAAAGTGGGGAAGAGCTTTGAACACAGGCTCGGGGGAAATTTTCCTGATCAGAACACTAATGACTTATGCTCTAAAATCAAGAATTGACAAGTTAGACCTCATAAAACTGCAAAGCTTCTGCAAAGGAAACTGTTAACAGGACAAAATGGCAACCAACAGATTGGGAAAAAGTCTTTACCAATCCTACATCTGATAGAAGACTAATATCTAATTTATACAAAGAACTCAAAAACTTAGACTTCATAGAGCCAAATAACCCTATTAAAAAACGGGGTACAGAGCTAAACAAAAAATTCTCAGCTGAGGAATATCAAATGTCTGAAAAGTACCTAAAGAAATGTTCAACATAGTCATCAGGGAAATGCAAATCAAAACAACCCTGAGATTCAATCTCACACCAGTCAGAATGGCTAAGATCAAAAACTTAGATGACAACATGCTGACGAGGATGTGGAGAAAGAGGAACACTCCTCCATTGTTGTGGGATTGCAAGCTGGTACCAGCACTCTGGAAATCAGTCTTGTGGTTCCTCAGAAAATTGGACATAGTACTGTCTGACGACCCAGTTATATCACTTTTGGGCATATATCCAAAAGAAGCTCCAACATATAATAAGGACACATGCTCCACTATGTTCATAGAAGCCTTATTTATAATAGCCAGAAGGTGGAAAGAACCCAGATGTCCTTCAACAGAAGAATGGATATAGAAAACGTGGTACATTTACACAATGGAGTACTACTCAGCTATTGAAAACAATGACTTCATGAAATTCTTAGGCAATGGATAGAACTAGGAATATCCTGAGTGAAGTGACCCAGTCACAAAAGTACACACATGGTATGCACTCACTGATAAGTGGATATTAGCCCAAAAGCTTGGAATACCTAAAAAAAAAAAATTCCATAGATCATATGAAGCCCAAGAAGGAAGGCCAAAATGTGGATGCTTCATTCCTTCTTAGAAGGGAGAACGAAATACTCTTATGAGGAAATACAGGGACAAAGAGTAGAGCAGTGACTGAAGAAAAGGTCATCCAGAGACTGCCCCACCTCGGGATTCATCCCATTTGCAGTCACCAAACCCAGACATTATTGCTGACATCAAGGAGTGCTTTCTGACAGGAGCCTAATATGGATGTCTCCTGAGAGGCTCCACCAGAGTCCTACTGATACAGATGAGGATGGTTGCAGATAACCATTGGACTGAACAAGGGGACCCCAATGGAGGAGTTAGAGAAAAGACCGGAGGAGCTGAAGGGCTTTGTAAGCCCATATTCCTATATGTATGAACAATATCAATGAACCAGGCCCCACCAGAGCTCCCAGGGAATAAACCACCAACCAATGAGTATACCCATTGGAAGGACCCATGACTCCAGCCTCATATATAGCAGAGAATGGCATTGTCCAGCATCAATAGGAGGAAATGTCCTTGGTCCTGTGAAGGCTCGTTTCCCAATGTAGGGTAATGCCAGGGAGTCGACGTTGCAGTTGTTGGGTGGGAATGGGAGCGTCCTCATAGAAGCAGGGGGAGGGGGGAATGGGAGACAGGGGAAAGGGGATAACATTTGAAATGTAAATAGATAAAGTTTCCAAGAAAAAATAAAACAAAAAAAAAAGAAAACTGAATGTCATCAGTGTTGGTGTGTGTATGCATGTGCACATACATGTCTCAGTATGCACATATGCGCGTGTGTATGCCTGTGCGGATGCACATGCACATGCATGCATGCGTGTACATGCCTGTTTATGCCTATGTGAATATGCATGCATGTGTGCATGTGTGTGTGCCCAATGCCTGTGCACATGCCAGTGCATGCGTGTGCATGTGTGCATTCGTTCATGAACGTGTACGTGTGTGTTTAGACAGCAGTGCACCATCATTTAATAAAAAAGATGGTTTAAAGCAACAAAATTAATTCTCTGCTTGAAAGTTAAGCAAAGCTCAACAAGGATAGTTTCTCTGCAGTTTACACAACCTTGAGTAGCTCTGCTTCCAAGCTGGATCCTCCAATGGCTGGCAGGTTGTTCCTTGGAGCCTGATCAAATCCTTTCTTCAGAAACAAACGTTAGTTCTTTTCTACATGGGCCTCAGTATTTGGGCTTGCCCAAACACTAACACCAATGCTGTTGATATATTATTTGACCTGCATCCTATATGTCAAGCTATTCCCTAACAAGTCCAGATCTTTCACTATCTGCAACCAGTTACTACAGATTTCAGTAGTGACTAAACGGCAAAGACCACAATGCCCGTTTTCAATCTTCAACAATAATTCTAAATGTCAAGGCTTCCCTTAATATGGCCCCTATACCAATAGCATCGTGCAAAAACATATCTAAAATGCAAATTCTCAGGTTCCATTCCGTCCTTACCGACTGAGAAAGTTTGTTTTAGATTTAGATTGACCTTTTTTCTTTTCTTGCCCTAAATTTTGCAGAACTGATTGATAAAACCACAATGGATTAGTTACAGTAATCAGCTCTGTTTATTTACAAGAGAAACTAACAAATGGGCACTGAGGACCTGCATTAACTTGAAGTGACAGACAATGTTTACATATGAGTTAATGCTAGAAGAATATTTATCGGGGCTCCTACATAATGGATTTGAATCTCTATAGCGGTTAATCTTCAGTAAACATGATTTCAGGACCATGCCATTTTTTACTTGTTATAGACTTATTAAATCCCAATTAAATCCATATGTAGAACACTAATTTAAAGTACGACCAGAGGGACTGATGGCAAAATCAATCACTGGCATGGAGCCCTAGTGGCACTTGAAGAAAATGGTGGCTTCTACTTGTTGTACAAAATAGAAAGAAAGAAAGAAAGAAAGAAAGAAAGAAAGAAAGAAAGAAAGAAAGAAAGTTTTTAAAGGCAATTAATGTTACTCAGTCACAAAGCAGATCTATAAACAATCTCTCAGACCAAGCCCACGGCCAGTCTTCTGAAAGAAAGGACAAGAGGTAAAGCTTACACCAATTTTAAAGAAGATGCTGAATATGGCAATATCTTGCCATTAAAGGTCACGAACAATGTATGTCACTATTGATTTCTCTAGGTGCTACACACAGCATGCTCAACAGCAGACAAAAACAAAACAAAACAAAACAACTGACACAAGAGACAAATGATACTTCCTACCTATGTCAATTAAAGGGGCCCTCAGAAACTCAGAATCTTCAGTACCCAGAAGCTGCTCCGAAGTCATAGTCTATGCGACGTTTTAAAGAATACAAGTATTTTTGAGTCTACTGCTAGACTCATTTATGTTGTGTCCTTTCAAGATAAAGTGGGTATTCAGTGCATATTAGAAACACTTCTAATTATTCAAAAAGCTAGATTCTTCTTCTTCTTCTTTTTTTTTTTTTTAAGTTGCTTCTAAAGGAGAAAAATCATTAATCATGTGGCCGTTCCCTGTCTCTTTTTCTGGTAGTGTCTGGTAAGCTCAGAGCCCACTGTGATCTTTTGAAATCAAACTTCTCTCTCTTCTGTAAATTCCTCGGGGATTCAAAAGGGTTCCCTCCCTCCCTGAGGGTGCTTGTTGCTGACACCAGTAATTGCGAGTTTTATCAGTTTCATCCAAGGCCTCCCTTCCATGAAATATGAAGGAGCCCTCAAAAGCTCTGTCCTATCCACAATACCAGTGCGGGCTACAGAAAGATACTCACATAAAATGAAACCCAAGGGGAGAGGCCCCATGAAATAGCGCCTCAAATTACACAAAGAAACCAGAAGTCACGGAGCAGCAACTGTCCCAACTTTGCTCCCTCACACTTTCCAAAGATGTCTCCGCCTAGTTCCGCCTCCACACCTCTCTCGGCAGAGGTCGAGAAATGCTGTGCTTTATGCCCCTCCCCACTTCCCGCTCCTCTAAGATTTTATTCTGCTACTCATTCTTCTCACCACTTCTTGTCACCAACAATATGAAACAAACACCCTATCGGGTCACGCACAAGCAACATAAATTTGCAATGTATAAGAAGTGTCTCCAGAGAAGAGGAAGAGGCAATGGGCAGGAAAATGAAATTTGCAGAGTTCTAAAAGATGCCAGAGTCTCTAAAAGGACCCGGAGCCACTTGGGAGTCAAGATCGATTGAGGACTGGAGAAAGAGGGAAAGTGGCCTTATCACGAGGGCAGCAGGAAAGAGCCTATAGGATTTCTGCAGTTCACCAGTGGTGACCATTCCCCAGCTCTTAGAAACCTTTGTGACTTCTGCTGGCCAATATGAATAATGATACCTCCCCTGTCAGCATTTCAGCGATCGAATGAGATCTGTATGTACGGTGTACAACTCACAAGGGTGACTGTTGAAGAGTGAGGCCCTTCATGTGTATTATTTTATTTCTTTCTATGTACAGTGGAACATGAATACGAACGACAGACAGAGAGCACCTGCTCCTCCTGGGTAGCATTTGAACAATAGAGATGTGACTGCAGATATGCAAATGAACCTATCAACACCCACCTTCTGCCCTCTTATTCCTAAGCCCTTAAAGACTTGTGAGACACTGGTGTAAGTCATCAACTCCATACAGGAAAAGGAAAAGATGTTCCCCCAGTCGTCTCTTTCTTCATTTTATTTCAGGCTGTCTGCGCTAAATTGGCGTCTGAGAGACAAAACATGGAACAATAATCCGTAAATTAGGAATTCCGTGACTGGTAAGGTTGGCAATTACCCATTCTGCTTGTTCCATTCAGGCCTACCCTCCTCAGGCCCCCTGCCTGCTCTCAAACCCCACTGACATATGTTTTTTGTGTATAACACAGTATGGGGAACAATAATGTAATATGATTCCTAACTAGCTTATGTCTTCATGATCATCATTCCCAAACCAAGCACCTAGGCCGGTTCCCTTCTCCAGATGGAGAGACTGAGGTAAGAGAGGCTAAGGAAGAAATGGAGACCATAGGGAGCCAACTCTAGATTTTCTTTGTAAACTGGGCTCCTTTGGGGGGACTTACTTGGACACTTGCCTGGGGGAACTCTAAGTTGTTGGAGGCAGGCCTTCCATCCTAATTTGCATGGTCCTTGTAAACTTGGGGATCTTGCTTTTGCGTGAGACTTTGGGCTTTAATCAAATTCCCTCCATCAAGCTTAAATTCACCTTGAAAGTGGGACATACTCCTAAGAGTAGCCCACCATGGAGGAGACAAATGACACTCTTATGTCACTGAGTGTCTCCTAGAAAAGAAGACTGAAGATCGAAGATAGGATGTTGATGCTGCGGCCTACGGATAGGTGTCCACCATACTTCCACAAAATCGGAAAGATGGGGTAGAAGAAAAGTAGAGTTCCCAGCCAGTAAGACTCCTCGAGCACAGGTTAGCTAGAGGATTCTTGAGATTAGGAGAATTAGCAGCCTGGATCAGGAGATCTGGCAAGCTGTTGGGAGCCCCCATTCTAGGTCCAGGGGAGGCTTGGTGGACGCTATATCTTAAGAAGAGCTTTCTCAAACTCTATTCCAAAGGCAGATCATCCTTCAACATTCCACTGGGGCAACGCAGGCTTTCTCCAGTTGGGTCATCCTCAGAGCATCTGGGTATCCCCTGGAGCGGGAAATGCAGAATCACTACTCCCCACACAGACCTAGTGAAGCTCACAGAGAAGCTCAGAAGACAAGGGATCTGTCTGCAACAAAGCATCTGCGAAGTCCGGTGCTCGTGGTAATTACATCTCTAGGGGAAGGAAGCAGCTCTTCTCTTTGTCTGATGGATAGTTGTTTGTAGGACACTGTGATGGCCATTCCTGGTTGTCAACTTGACTACATCTGGAATGAACTACAATCCAGAAGTGGAGGGCACACCTGTGACCCATGTCTTGAGTGAGGCTGGAAGGCATAGACTTTTGACCTGGATCTTGACATTGGATGAGACATGCTTTTGATTCAGAGGCATACTGGCCTTGAAAAGATTAGGCAAGGTAGTGTGTGTGTGTGTGTGTGTGTATGTTTAATCCCAGGAGAGAGAGCCAGGCAAATCTCTGAATTCAAGGCCAGCCTAAGACAGAGAAAGTTCCAAATCTAGGCATGATAGTATACACCTTTAATATGGGCCACATATCTTCTTCTGGAGGCCTACATAAGGACCTTGGAAGAAGCAAGACTCACTCTCCTTCACCTGCTTGCACTTACTTGCTAGCACATCTGTTGGAACCTACTTCTTCAGGATTTCAACTTATACAGAAGACCAGCTGAAACAACCAGCCTCGTGGGACTGAGCAACTGCTAGATTCTTGGATTTCCCATTCACAGCCACCCACTGTAGGGTTAGTTGGGCTTCAGACTGTGAGTCATTACAATAAAGTCCCTTAATATATAGAGACATTCCATAAGTTCTGTGACTCTAGAGAAGGCTGACTAATATTCATTGCCCAATAGTGGGTCCTTTAAAGTATCCAGAAGGACTCTGGAAACACCATATCTCATGGTTGTTCTAGATTACTCTATAGCTAACAGCTTCCCAGTAAGAAGGTGAACTATTCAATGCTGAAGGTCCAAGCTATTTGGGTGCATGTCCCACCTTCTCAAGCCCTTCCATATCCCCCCACACCAGTGGTCTTACATATGCTTTTGCTTGGCAAAATTGCTGGGTATCACTAGCTCTTTTCTTCTGTCCAATTTTCTGGGTGAATTCAGTGCATCATATTTGCTGCCTTCATGGGTGAAGGGAAAGAAAAAAAACTCTGTCATGGTGATGAAGACAAGGAGTTGGAGGAATGACTGCTGTTTTCTCGAGTATCTCCAGTCTGTGTGAGTGCCATCTGGGTGATTCAAGAACTACTTTCTCTTGGCAGAAAGTATAGCCAAGATTATCCATACACACTTTACTGAGAGGGAAGAAACAGCCAAAAGGGACAGACACAGTATGTTCTATTTAACGGTAGGTACATCAGTGTTACAGCACAGGGGAATGCAGTAGACTCTGTAGTACGCAAAGGCTCATGGGAAGGAAAATAAAATGTGTCAGGGATTTGGAAGTGAGATAGTCCAAGTTCAAATCCCACTTTCCTGATTATCAGATGACTGATATTAATTAATTGTATAATTTATTTTCAACCGTTAACTTCACATGAACTAGAACCACCTAAGAAGTAAGTCTTAATAAGGGATTATTTAGATCAAATCATCCTGTGGCATGTTGGGGCCTTAGGGATTGACTGTTAATTGCTGTAGGAAGGTCCAGTCCACTGTGAGTAATGCCATTCCCTAGACAGGGGATCCTGTAAGCCAAACAAACCCTTTCTCACCAACAGTGTCTTTGTCTGAGTATGTGGATGGGCATTGAAGCTTTCCAAGTGGAAGAATAGACAGGGCACATTTCCCAAACTAGTTAAGAAAGAGCACTTTTGATGTATGGAATATTCAATTGACTGAAAAGACAAGGAATGCCCTTTGGAAAGCACTGACAGAGGCACAGCAGGATGCTGGGTAGGAAGGGCCTGGATGACTTTTCACCAGGCTGACCTTCCCTTCATACACAGCATACCAAACATCTCTACCCCCCTCACTGATAGAAAGGCAAATACAGCATGTGCTGTAAGGGAACTACAGCATCACAGCACAGGGGACCTGCAGGAGATTCCGGTGGAGTTTGAAGCCTGAAGAAGACAGAATTTTTGTGGGGCTGGAGCTCTTGTTCCCACTACTCAGGAACTAGCAGAAGATGAAGCAGCGCAGAGGACCCAAACAGAAACCCGTGTGGAGCATTCAGATATCTGCTTTAGTCCTCTGATTTGGTTTTCTTATAAGTGAAGCTAATACCGGAGCTAGAAATAGCATGCCTTCCCTCATCTCCATAATTTCATCTTATATGGTTTTCACTCCAATCTTGCCATACACTGGGTTCCATCGTTATCAAATTTTATCCACACAAACTGTCTCACTGACTCCTCAGAGCAAGCCCATCTCAGTGGGCAGTGCAAATGCAATTATGCACAGGTGCATTGTCCTGCTGAGATTTCAGAAAGCTTTACTACTGTGTGAGCCTGCCCTGTGTGCATGAGTGTGCATGTGAGTGTGTGAGTGTATGTGTTCGTGTGTGAGTGTGTGTGACTGTGTGTGTGAGTGTGTGTGTGAATGAGTGTGTGTATCTGTGTGTGAGCGTGTCTGTGTGTGAATGTATGTGTGAGTATGTGTGTGAGTGGGTGTTAGTGTATGTATATGAGTATATGTGTGTTTGTCTAGATGTGTATGTGTGAGTGTGTGTGTATGAGTGTATATAAGTGTAAGTGTGTCTGCATGTGTGTGAGTGTGTGTAAGTGTGTGTGTGTGAGAGAGTGTGTATGTGCGGATGAGTGTGTGTGTCTGTGTGTGAGTGTGTCTGTGTGTGGGTATGTATATGAGTATGTATATGAGTGTGCACGTGTATGTGTGAGTGTGTGTGTATGCCAGTGTGTGTCTGTGAGTGTCTCTGTGTAAATGTATATGTACATGTGTCAGTGTGTGAATGTGTGTGTGAGTGTGTGTGTAAGTGTGTGTGAGTGTGTGTTTATGTGTATGACTGTGTGTCCATGTGTGTAAGTGTGTCTGCAGGTGTGAGTGTGTGTGTGTGTGTGTGTGAATATGTGTGAATATCTGTATGTGTGTGAGTGTGTGTGTGAGTGTGGAGTGTTTAAGTGTGTGTGTGTGTGTGTGTGTGTGTGTGTGTGTGTGTTCATACTCGCTATAAAACCTGGCAGGTTTCATCTGACTTTTCCATATATATACATACCATGCACATTGTTTATATTTACCCCCATTACTCTTCTTTGTTCTCTGTGGTCTCATTTCTACCCAAAAAAATTGTCCCCTTTCTTATATAAGTATAATCTATATCTTTGAATATGAGAGAAAACACAATATTTGTCTTTCTGGATATGGCTTATTTTGCTTCACATAATGATCTTTAATTCACCAATTTCCCAGCAAATGACATAATTTTATTCTTTTCTGTGGCTGAATAAAACATCATGTGTATGTGTGTGTGTGATGTTTTTAAATCCATAAACATGTTGATGGGCATCTAGGCTTGTTCTCTGTAGGAGGAAGGGGAAGCCTTGAGTGAATGAACTCCTGGGACACTAATGTGTATTTCAGCATGAACACGGCCTGTCTATGACTCTGAGACCAACTGGGCCACAGTAATGGGCAAAGCCATTACCCACATGGACCAGGCTCAAGAGCGATGGCCATGCTTTTCTTAGGAAAGTAAGTGTGAGCTTTTATGTGCAAAGACGAGCAGCAAGTGCAGCCTCCTTCTCCTGGATGATTACAGCCTGAGATGGCTCACCTACAGAAAGCTCCGAGGACTAGCTAGCCCCTCCCCCTGTGCTGTACTTAATAAACATACTGAGGTTCCAAGTTGTAGAGGTAGCTAGAGAAACCCACAGAATCACAGCTTCACTGTATGTGTCTCTGCCCCTTCTCCATCCCCGTCCTGTCCCTAGATGGAGTTTCTGGACCCAAGTCATGTGGGATGTGAAAATTCTCTATCTTGGTAATAATGAACAGTATCCCACCAAACATGGATGTCTCTGTTGTATGCTGATTAGATTCCTCTGGGTACATACCCCAGAGTATATACATGGATTTGTACATTCCTGGTTTGAATCACAGAATCATAAGATCATAACTCCTTTCCCGGATCCACATATTCCTGAATTAGGGCCCACCCCAAGGAGTAACATCCCTGCTGCTGTCTTCAGTAATCCTACTGTCCTAGAGAGAGGGTCAGAGTAACAAAGAATTGAAACACTTGTGAATAAAAGCTGTGCCCAGGGACTAAACCACCATTCAAAGAGTACACATGGGCAGACCCATGGCTCCAGATGCATAAGTAGCAGAGGATGGCCTTGTTGGACACCAATGGGAGGAGAAGCCCTTGGTCCTGCCAAAGCTCGACCCTGCAGTGTAAGGGAATGTCAGGGCGGGGAGGTGGGAAGGGGTAGGTGGTTGGGGAAGGGGAACACCCTCATAGAAGAAGAGGTCGGGGAGATGGGTTGGGGGATTATGGACAGGAAACCAGGAAAGGGGATAACATTTGAAATGTAAATTTAAAAATATCCAATAAAAAAGGAAGAAAAGAAAAAGAAAACTGTGTATACTGTAGTAGATGGTGCCTGGACAGTAGAAGAAGGTCAGTAGGAGTGAGCGTATGAAGGTGATATCTGCACCCCCCCAAAAAAAATTAAAACCCGCCAGATTCCCTAGGATCTTCTTGCCAGAGTAAGCAAAAAAAAACCTACAAAAACTCTGAAGAGAAAAGCTGCAAAAGAAGACACCGAGAGCAGACTGGAAGAAGCAGAAATGAGCAGAGCTTCCTGGAAGAGGTGTAGACCAGCTGAGTCACTTAGAAAGGGCACCCTATGAACTGCTGAGCTGCCTGCAAGTTGTGCAGTGAGCCCCAGGTTCCCAGGTCTTGCGAGCTGTTACCTACGCAGGGCTGTGCATTGGTGACGCAACTGTCTTTGGGTCATTTCTGCTCTTGTGAGTAACTTCTTTCCCACATTCCTGTAAGCAACCCCAATAAAACTCATTGCTTCATAAAAAAAATCTGTGCCCCTGAGCTCAGACACATCGTAGTAGGAGATTTCCACAGGTGATCGACCTCAGGCTGTACCAGGATGCGCACCTCTTAACTGAGCCGAGCACTCCCTCTTCCGTCGGAAGAAGCTCACAGTGATGGAAGGAAAGTGAATTCCGAGGGAGGTAGGCCGATCCTTTGGTTGCAGCATCTCTCTAACAAAGCTTTTATCACAGCAGTGAATATTTTGAATGCTCTAATGTATAATTGCTGAGTGCATGGTTCTCGAGCAGTATGCTTCAGACACTGGAGACAAGCGGTGTTATTTATCAATCCTCCCCAGAGAGTAGAAAGTTTCTACGGAATCAAACCTGGAGTTATCTGTTCCTAAGCCGCTGCTCTTCTACGGTGAAGTATCTGGAGTCATGTTTTATTAAATGCCAAAAAAAATCACACAGCACTGTCTGATGTATAAACCACGGGCGATCTGACTTCCTGGAAAGAATTATTTCTCTTCACTTCAATATGATTTTTTTTAAGACCACCCAAAAAAGAAGCCCGAGTCCAAGTCTAGAACATCACTTGGGGACCTGAAGCAAATGAGGAAACAAGTTTTAGAAATAAATTGATATTAAATAATTCCAAATAAGCAACCGGTGTGGCCACGTGGAGGTGGTGACAAATGGTATCATCCCTGCCAGCATAGCCTATTGTTTTCAGTTGTACCTGGATTTATTAGCTGTACCACAGTAAGAACCTACTTTTGTCAATGGCTTGAAGAAGTATACTTCACTCACACATCACCCACAGGTCACTTTCCGGAATCTTATCCTGTTTTTTTTTTTTTTTCTTTCTAGCACCCAGAATTACAAAAAGAAGAGATATCAGACTAACTAGTGGAATAGATGATGTCTTCCGATGCTTCGTCTCACATAAGGCTTATGGCTTCTCCGCTTATCTGTCATTCTGTTTGTTGGCCAGAGTGTGTCAGGTGAACAACAAGCAAACCAAGAGCACTAACTCTTCCCACAAGAGGGCAAGCCATATGGCCACAGGTAGGCATGCGTAATCAAGAAAGAGGGAAGAAACACTGCGTGCACTTTGAGTACATGGGTTTTATAAATAATATGTCACCTTAATCACAGTTGAAAGAAACATTCCCCTAGAACTGAAGGAAAAGGAAGGAAAAATCAAAGGGAAGAGAGGGAGGTCATGTTGAAGAACTGAGCCCTGTAAAGTGTGCCTTAGATTGAAGATGCCTGAAAAAAAAATCTTTTAAAGGCTTTTAAAGTCTTGTGCGTTACTCATACAAGGAACAGGACAATGGGTGTTCAGTGACATGGGGCATCTAAAGCAGAATAATCAAAATTCATTGATATTTGGATACTTAATACTGTTTTCAAGTTTGCAAGCCAACCTGCTTACCCTCTTGATTGTGCTTTGCGGAGATCAATATGAAGACTAATTGGGATTTCGGTGGCACATGCAGCTGGCAAGGTTGGTAGCCAGAATGCTGGGTTCTAAAGACACAAACCCTCGAGCCCTTTACGTACTGAGTCATCTCCTTTGCCCACAAGTGAATGTTATAAAGGGTTTCCTAGAAGGTGGCCAATGCGACTGAAACAGAGCCACTCTGACCAAGACAGACAGTCCGAGAAGCTCCCTGTGCCCCATCTGTCTTTATGCCATTGCTCTTGTGTTTGACCTTGGAAGCCTCTACACCCAGGGCTAGGGTGCTCTTGAATATGATAGCAGTACGTGTAAGCAAATGGTTTGAAAACCAGTGCCTGACTGAAGCACTAATAAGAAGAAATAGAACAAGAAAAACCACAACAAATGCCCTACCTGCATATTTTCCATCAACATACTACCTATTGAAGCAGATAATAATTTAAAGTCTTATAACAGACCGTTCAGATACAAGCTTTGTCCTCTCTAGTTAGCTACGTGATCCTGTAAAAAAAAAAATCTAACCTTTTGTGTGTCTGTTTTTCTTCTAGAACTAAGGTTATCACCATACTAAAGACATTATGCTCTATTTTCTCCCTGCTCGGCAGGTTGCAGAATATGCTTTGGAACAACCATGAGAATGGGAGCTGCCTAATGCATCAAAGCCAAGCCTTCATCTCTTGGAATACTGCAGCACAAGCAGGAGCATTGGGTTCTTCCAACCCAGACCCACTTCCACGGGCACATAGAAGATCCACAGAGAAGTAGTTGACTTTAGGAGTAGAGAACGAGACGCAGAGAGTGAGTTTGCTCAGAACGTCTTTTAAAGCCAGAGTTAAGGATAAGATGGGAAAAAAAAAAAAACCAGGGGTCGGAGGGAAGATGGGAAAGAGCAAGAGAAGGAAAAGAGGAGGAGGAGTTATGGGAAAGGGAGGAAAAGGGAAAGGAGGCGGAGGGAGGGAAGAAGGTAGAGGGTGGGAAGAAGGTAGAGAGAAGGAAGAAGGCAGAGGGAGGTGGTACCCATAGTGATAGGCTCGGTCAATTAGAGCCACTACGAGAGCTCCCAGAAGCCAAAGCTGAGCTACAGTTTGAGCACCATAATAAGGTCATGAGCTGCAAAGCAAAGCATAAAATTATTAACAGTTCTTGCTGATTTAAAAGGTTTCATAACTAAAGTGTTGGGATAGTAGGGACAACTTCTGAGAAGAGGGCCAAGAAACTTTAATAAATTCCCACCTCAAGTGAGTAGCACACATCCCTCCTTAATGGAAGATGGTTGTGGCAAAATCCTCCCAAGGGTTATGGGATGAGATGGGGGTGAAGAGTAACTTAAAGAAGAGAAGCCTGACAAATAGCACCGTGGCCAGGTGACGAAGGTAGGCACCGAGGTGGTAAGTCCAGATGATACCATGTTCTCTCACCATGGTAAGATGTGATGTTGAAGAAGGGTACCACTGAACTGATTCCCTTATCTCTGAGCTCTTCCCCAATGCTTCCAACCTCAATCTAATCATGAAAAATCAACTGCAAATGGAAGGGCATTCCCTTCCAAATGTCTAGGCAGCATTCCAATTGCCAGGGCTACCAAGCACAAGGAAAGCCTGAGAACTCATTAGAGTCCAGGGCAGCCTAAGAATTCACGATGAGTCATTTAATCCCTGCACTGGTGATGAAGATCCCTAAGCAGGGATCCTAAAGCCTAAGCAGTAAGTCCTAAAACCCAGTGAGATTCTCTCTCAAAAGAAAAAATGGCAGGAGGGACTACACTGGAGAAACTACACTTGAAGGCGACCTTTGATTTCTATGCATCAGCTCATCAGCTCATACATCAATATATACTCCCATACACACACGTGCGCGCACCCACATACACATACACACAAATCCTAAGTAAACACATGGAATTTAGGTGCCATGTTGTTGGTTTTTAATAGATGGATAAATCTTGAAAGAGAAGATAGTCCATAGAGAAAGCCTAATAGATGCCGAATTTTAAAGACAGGCACAGTAACGAGGATGAACACCCTGCCAAAGGGAAAAGTCATTCAGCCTGTTCACCCTTTGTGCACAACCCTATCTGGTGGTGAACCATGTTCTACTACAGCTGATAGCTATGGTTTAGACCGGCAATAATGTCTAGACAAATCTGTTGTGCAGATTCTCCAGGAAGAGACCCAGGAGTGCCTGCATACATTTCATAAAGAAAGTAGTATATCCCTGAAAAAAATCAGCCACTGAAAAACATATATTAATGATCAACTTGACTTGAGTCAAAAACATCCCTGTTCCCAATTCCAACCGCAAAAGGCAAAAGCTGACACTGACTGGAAAAGAGAGAAGAAGAAGAAAGGAGTGGGATCCTAGGAAGACAGATGAGAAATGGAATGAAAAAAAGGCAGTAGTTCTCGTGGTCTCATTTCTGTAAATATGAAACAGAACCCAACTGAAGCCATAACTTAGAAGGACATTAGAGTTTACAAAAGTATTACACTGGAGATTTAAGGTAACACATGACCCGAGGCACGCATTATAGCAATGACTCTATAATACACAATAACTGTATAAAACGGATTGTTCCTCTTGCTTCCAAGCAGCTGCTTTATTGTTCCAATTAGGTTTCATTTTGCTATTCTTCAAAAACAATTATACCTCCCAGAACCTGTTTAACAGGTAAAAGAAGATATGCAGCTACGTATGCATAATACATACATACATGTAGGTACAGATCTTGATAAGTAGTATAATGTGTCATCGGATGATGCTAAATGATCCTTACGAAAACACAGCGTCACCATCTCATTTGATTCTCTGAAGGATTCTGTTTAGGAAGTGGCACTGAATACTGAAATCCTCCTTTAAGGCTCAAAGAGGTTAAGTGGCATGTTCAACGCCATAGTTAGTAAGAAGTGCTGGCAATATCGTTCAGGTAATAAAACACCCAAGCCCACAAAAACATCCGAAGGATGATTAGAAGCTTATACTTCTCACAGTTACATTCCCAAGCACAGACGATGTCCCCAGAACTAAAAGGAGACTCAGGAAAACAAATCGTCCTTGTCTGACTAAGAAATACACTTGGTCCTTTCTGAGGGTGAAAAACAAACTTGCCTTCTGCAAGCTCGCAGATGAAGCCGAAATATTGGTTCAAGACTTACAGTTCATTAACTGTCATCCAGAGCAAGGAAGATTGGTGGCTTGCTTAGGGGACCGTTAGACAGGAGTGTGACAGACATGCCAATGGGTTTAACTCTTTAGCAGGAGGCCAAGTCAACAGACCAGGAAGCCACCAGCCGAAACAAGGGAGGCGAGAAAGCTGTCATACTCAGAATAAATGGCTTTGAGTTCTCACATTTAAAAAACAAAGAACTCTCCAGAATATTGTATTTAGAATGTTTTTTTATATTCTTTCTGGGTGTTTCTATTGTAGGATAGCTATTTATAAGCCCCGTCTAGAAGATTTATACTATCAGGATTAGATACTATAAATTGAGTATTATAACCATTGGCGCTACGTTCATACCCTTCAGATCTATAATCAATATTTCATACAGGTCACACGGAAGGACAAAGCATTGAGAATGTGTGGTAAGAGGGGACAGTGAACACATTCATTTAATGACCAAGTGCTTCTGTTAGGAACTGGTTTTATTTATTTTGCCTGTAGCAAGTTGTTCACTTCGAAATAAATTTCAAAAGATCTGACTTATTGGGACCAAATATATTACCCTGGAAGAAAATATATGGAGTCAAGAATAGGAGTGCATGTCTGGAACCTAAGCACTCAGGAGGCTGAGGCAGGAGAACTGTAAGTTCCAGACTTGCCTGGGTTACATACACAGTGATAACTCTGTCACCAAATAAAAAATTTTGAAAAAGGTACCTGGAAATGTTCAGATGAACTTGTCTTCTATTGTCCTCCTACATGCGGCTCTGGGAAACGAACAATGGCTTAGGTCATTGTACTGCTTTGATCAATGTGTTGCTTACTTGGATGAAACCAAGTCTTTCTATCCATGGAAGTAATCTGAGTTTAATATTAAGTGATACTGTGTTAGATTGATTCAAAAGCAAATTAAGTCAGCTTACACTTTCCAGAAAAAAATGTAGACAGTTAATATTTCCCCCTGCTGGAAATTGCAAACCCGGGCATATGCTGTTATTTATAGTAACAAGCAATTATCCTTCACAATGGAACTCAAAGCAGAAGTCTGGTTCATTAGTATGCTCTTATTTATTTTTCCTTGCTGGAGACATTATTAGTTGCTTTCAGCCCCTGATAAAGAAGAGTACGCATGGGCACAAGTGTGGGGAGATATGTGCACATGTGTAGGCAGTCATTAAGAATGGGATGTGTTCGTTTTTACTAAATAAAGGTACTAGTATCTAACAAGTGGCTACAGCAAATAGTCTCAGACTTTTAGTAGAAAGATAAGATTATTATCAATATACTTGTCCATGGTTACTAATATGATTAATTAACCTTACAATGACAGATGTGTAAATGACAGCAATCATTTGGAATCTTAATAATGCTGCCAGTGATCAATTATTAGATGATCAATCATCTCAGAGTCAGGATAAGATGTGGGATGCTTTCTCTAATTTCAGTAATACGAGTATATATTTTATACTAAATGCCATTAATATCGATGGTTGACCCTCAAAAGTCTTTGCCTCTCCAACCTTACAATTGGTGGTAGAACTATTGACCAGACATTGTCTGTTGCTAACTGTAGCAGCTCATTCACGGATCTGGTGATCGGTATTCTATTAGTATTACCTGCCACCTTTTCAATGAGTCATTTCTATGGTTCATGTCAAAACACAGTGCTGTAGAAGACCAAACCTGCTATGGAATACTTTCAATTTTTCTCACAAACGATGATTTTAAATGCCTCTATGCTAAACGTTTAAATTCATGGTGTTATTTCTTATCCTTACAGCTCTCGTCTATTCAGATGAGTTCCTGGTGATCTATCATTTCCTCTAGTGATTAATTACAGTTATTCATTTGCAGCTCAAATTCTTTCCAGATTTTCATTTATTCTCCTTTGGTTCGTTCACCAATACATACATTGGCTCCTCACTGTTTGAATCGAATCACTGTCATTTACCTACAAAGGGGGAGGTATAGTTCAGTAACTGGGCAATAGTACTAGTAATAGCATGTGCTAGACCGTGGGAGCCCCTTTCAGTCCTCAGTCCCCAAATGATAACATTTTAATGCCAGTTTTATTCCCCTCCCACGTTACCTCCTATTTTTCAGAATTTGTCCAGTGATGCTCATCCCTTTGTTTTTCCATAGGCGATCTTAGGATAATTTTTTTTATTTCAAAGCAACACTTGTAATTTAAAAATGAAGATTCCAGGAGAGAATTGATATTCTATGACACGAAGCCTACGTAGCAAGCTTGTATGTGTGCCACGAAACTGGTTCACGTTCCACTAAAACAATTCTGAGGTTGCTTCCAGAAAGGCATGCCCACTGAATCCACATACTTCAGCTGTCCTTCCATCCAGCTAAAACTTGTTGCCAACTAATTATGAATAGACGTATCGATGAGCCCTCCAGGTGAATGCATTGATGAGGAAAGGAAAATAAGTCAGGGAAGAAGTCAAAAGGACAGAAGAAATTTGGATCCCTAAACCACACAGATACCAATCCTCCAGGAAGAAGTGTGAACCAGAAGTTACATAATCGAGAGGTTAATCAAATTAACTTTCTATATATTATTATGCTATAGACTCAATTTTAATGCCAGGTAGCACAAATATAATCAAATCACTACTATATATCTTTCCAACTATTCAATTATTCTCCCGTGTCTTCTAGTATGGTTTTAATATTTCTTCTTCTGGTCATATAATTTTCAATCACAGTTTGCTTTTGTCCCTTGGCTTCTGTACAGGTGCTGTTTCTTCCTTTATGTTTTTAAATGGTGATTGTGTGTTAACGGAAAAGCACAGAGTAGCTGGTACTGTTCTTCACTTCCTTCTTGCTGTGGGTTTTCTTACTGTCGCCTATTTCTGTTAATTACCTTGAATTATTCACCATACCAAGTCTAAATTTGTGTAGGCTCACTTTGCATCTTTAGATCTCTAGTTTCTTCTTCTTACGTAATGGCATCAACCAGTCCCAAAGACAAGTCACGTAGTAGTCATTATGGAAGACTTCTGTGTCTACCCCCTAACCACTGAAAAGATGTTTTCTGCATCCAGGGTGTGAATGTTGGATTATAAAAAGATGTATTTTTATCTCTTGCAGATTGATATGTTGGGAATGTTTTGAGTAGTAATAAGTATTAAGTTTTATGAATACTTTTAAAGTCTGTTTCTATGAGAATAAAACCCATTTTCTCATTTGTCTGGGCTTGTAATGTGTTGTTATTTTTATAAATTACTTACTTAAGGTATTTGAATTCATCTTCATAGTTCATACATCTTATTCATCTACAAATCTATGTAATCTTTATCAGTACTTTAATATCAGTATTCGCTCATGAAAATTGAAATTTATTCCTTTTTATTCTTTGTCTTGAATCCTTGAAATGTTCTTTAAAAGCTTGGTTGAATCCCTTACTAGTATTAGAAAACTGATTCTATTAGACTTATCCATTTCTTCTGCTTAAATTAGCTCAGTTACATGTTTTCTCTTTCTCTGAGGTGAGTCTTGATAAATTATATTTTCCCAGAAAACGATTAGCTTCAACCACAATTTCAAAATTATTTACATAATGTTACTTAAAGGCGCGGTGTAACTGTGTTGAAAGAGTCCTTGTAGCTCTGTGGTGATTTCCTTTGATTGTTTTCTTATGTGTTTGGATTATCTGCGTCTCCTTCTGAGTCAGGTAATCTCTTCATTTCCATGTAAGTCAACCCGTGTATTTGGTTTTTGTTTTTCTTTCCTTTCCTTTCAGAGATTCTGGCATTGTGAGGCAGAGTCCAGACAAAGTTCAAAGTCAAGGTCCTCCTTCCTACTTACACTTCCCTAATGCTGGGATTACAGAAAACAGAGACACTACCTCACCCAGCTAATTTTATTCCTAATTGAATGGTAGTTTCTACATGTATGTTTAGTTTTCTCATACTTACTTAATCCATTATTTTCAAATTCCATTCATAACAATTTTCTTCATCTTATTGTGTTGCTTTTGTATTTTTTTTTTCTCTTCATGTAAGTATCTAAAACGATGGGTTTTACTTTGGTCACTTTTTTGTTGTACTTTGTATAGCACTCTATTTTGGGTATTCATGGTACCTTATATTAATTGTGTTTAAAAATATTCAATTTTAAACATGTTATCCCTCCCATAAAAGTTTCACAGTTTTTTCCTTTTAATTTATCAGTTAAAAGGCATTTTTTACTGACTTGCTTCTTAAACTTTATTTTTATTGCCTTGTGAAAAATGAGCATGTTCTTATTGTTTACGTTTCCTGGCGTTTATTGGTATTCTTGTCAATAAGCTATCTAATCCATTATTAAAAATATTATCTTGGTATTGAAAAAAGTGTAGCCACCCTGTTTAGAACAGTGAGTTTAAGATATATGTAACTTATCTACCTGGTATTCAAACTATTGTCTTTCCCTTTACTCTCCTTGATCTAGCCAAGGCTGAAAGAAGAGAATGAGAGTGGGAGAGATGACAAAGCTGATAAGACACTTGCAGAATAATCACCACACAGGGATCCAGACCCTCAGAACCCAGAGAAAAGCATAAAGACTGGGAAAGACCCGAGTGCGCAGAGGCAGTCTGCAAGCCAATGCTCTGGAAACAGAGACAGAACAGTCTCTGGACCAGCTAAGTAGGCAAGCGTCTCCAGAAATCTCCAGGTCCAACAAGAGACTCTGTCTCGACAAATAAGATGAGAAAGACCACGGGAGACATGGATGTCAACATAGATACACGTGCTTCTGCATTCATGCAAACCTGGGCGTACACACACACACACATAAACACACACACACACACACACACACACACACACACACACACACACACAAACACACACACAACACACACACACAACAACACACACACACACACACACACACACACACACACACACACACACACACACACACACACACACACACACACAAAACACACACACACACACCACACATGCACATACAAAAAGCTTGTTGGTTTTTTTTTTTTTAAAAAGGAAATGACTTGAATGAAGTCTTATGCTACATTTCTTTTTGGCTTCTGTTGATGATATTTAATGCACTTGGAAGCCATATTGTTCCACATGTGCATAAACATAACTGTCAAAGACTCATAAGATGTTCAGAATCAACAAACCTACCACAACCTCTCATTTATTTCTGAATTCTCCCATTCCCAATACTAAGATACCGCTTACTCGGCTTGCTTGTGTAGTTCCTTCTTTATTCCGTGCTGTTTGGCCTTGTTTGGATGTTTGGTTAGCTGGTGGGGCCTAAGGGATCTGCCTTCTTTAGTGTACAGCGGCCAGCTTATACTGAATTTTATTGAATTACTTTGTTCACTTGCCATATCATTTTTTTTTGTGCACTTGGGAATTTTGTCTCTTTTCTAAGTGAACTAAGTTCATTTACTTTAATTAATACAATAAGTATGTCTTATCAACATTTTATTTGGATTTTTGCCATTGTCTGTTTGCCTATTTGTTTGCTGTCCTAGGGGTTTTTTGTTTTGTTTTGTTTCGTTTTAGTATGGGTCTTTTAAAATTTGAATTTTTATAGTTATGTGTAACTCTCTCAAGTCCTTTATGTTTTTACCCAACATATATGAATTCCTTATTCTAGGCAGAGAACAAATTAACACATTTCCTCTTCCCTCGGCCCCTGTTCTTCAGTTGTTAGTAACTGATGGCTGGAGGTTCGGAGAAGTGAAATGTGCAACTCACTAGCTTGGCACGCACGCAGTCCTAGAGCAATTCCTAGCAATGAAGGGGAAAGGAAGGCACTGAAGGAAAGGAACAGGAAGGAGAAAAGGAAAGGGAAGGGGGAAGAGGAGGAAGAGGAGGAGGAAAGGGAGGAGTAAGAAGAGAAGGAGGAAGAGGAGGAGAAGGAGGAGGAGGAGGGGGAGGAGGAGGAGGAGGGTCAGGGGAAATAGGGAAGGAAGAAGGGGAGACCATTTTTAGTGTTTGCCGTCCTATATTCCAGTTGATCAGTTCTTGCCACACTGTCAGATTTAAAGGACAGACATTGAGTAATATTTAAGGAGACTCTCAACAGCCTAGTTCCTTACAAATCCCCCCTAAGTCGTCGTTACTTTTAGCTTCTTGTGCCGTCAGAGCAGATGTGACATGTCAACACTTTGCAAATTTGTGTTTTGTTTCTGCTGGTGAAAGGCTGTAAGCCTCCAAGTCTTACTGAAATTCTCCTGCTCATCCCTTGGCTAACAAATCGGTCCTCTAGAAGATTCTTCAGAGAGGGCTCATGAAAACAATTTCCTCGGGAGTTTTTCTTGTATATTCATGAAGTCACTGCACAGCCATTGTATTCGACTGCAAATGAAATTCTCGATTTGCCTTTTCCCTTTGAGTGTGGTTGAGTGTTGCGTGGTTACAGGATAACATGGAGCTGTGATGTAGAGGAACAAATACCTGCTTTAACCTCTACTTCTTGTCAGTGTAGAGAAAGTTGGGAACTCTTACATCTTGTAAATGTACTTGGTGGTGTGTGTGTCTCCATGTTGGCTGACCCAGGGCAATGGTTTTTTTATTCATACTTTCCACACAGTTCTACAAGGCATTTGTAGCCTAGTAAATTTTTCTAAATTTCATGCTTTAAATATTTCGTTTCCATTTTATCTGTTTCATCTTAAAATATACTAGTTGTACAAATACGGTAGGTAGGCCTTCTCTCTTACCTTCTGTAAAGTTCTATATGGAACAGTGTAAACCGTTTGATGTGTACTTGTTTGGGTAACTTCCGTTCTTTGGGCTTTTCTAGAGCATAGAACGCTCTCCATTGAGTCCTTGCATCTGTCTTCGCTGCCAGGATGACTTAGGTGTCTTCTCCTTCTCTGTAGCCTGACCTCCCCCATCTTATCTTTCCACATTTTCCTGCTATCACTTCTTTGGGTTCTTATACTTTCCTTTGCAATTTTTTTTAATTGACAAAAATGACTATTTGGTGTGGCTTTCATTTCGACAGACAGTGAAATATTTGAGCACAATGTTGTGCTTTGATGCAGTATTTCTGCAGCTAAAGATCTCTGTTGGAAAATGTCTGATGCTCGTTGGCTCTTTATTCTTAAAGAAATCGTGTGCTTTTTATGCAACTTTCCTGACTTTAAATTCCTGGGCCAGTTATTTCCAGGCAGTGTCTCTATTGTATCTGTGTCTCCGACAGATCTCTACAGCACAATCTCCAATGCCTCGTGACAGAAACTGTGGTTCAGGAATACAGCTCCCCTTGAAACCTCAGCTGTTTCTCTCTCCCAGCCATCCTGTTACACACCTGCCAGCCTCTCTGGCTGACCCGATTCCCACATCCCATTGCCGTAACTACAAGGTGTCGTTTCTGTACATCAAAGCAAATTCCTCACCTCTGGGAAAACAGGATTTTTTTCCCCCCTGAAATGGCTACCTTCTTCTTGCTGTTAACTTCTTCATGCATGGTTTCTTTCTATTCTCAGCTACTTTGGGTAACCACTAAGGGGCCGGAGAGATGGCTCAGCTCAGCGGTTAAGAACACTTACTGCTCTTCCAGAGGACCTGAGCTTGCATCCCAACATCCAAGTCTAGCAGCCCACAGCTGCCTGTAACTACAGCTCAAGGAAAGCAACGTCACTGGCTTCCATAGGCTCACACGCAATAGCACCCTATGTGCACATAATTTAAAATAATCAAACTAAACTATACCTGTATATACATACATGTCAGAGAGACAGACAGTCTGATAGATGATACCTAAGAAGGAATTTCCATTGATTTGATTAGTGTGTGTGTGTGTGTGTGTGTGTGTGTGTGTGTGTGTTTGGTTGATGGTGGTAGTAATTTTTGTAATGATGGCAAAAAACGTATCAACAGAAAAGGCCATATTCGATTTAGAATCAACGAGTCACCTCCATGTCCCCAGCAAGATCATCTTACATGCTGAGGTCAAGCACTCATCTCCTGAACTATTGATCTTTCCCCAAACCAATGTGTCCATCTGCTCAAACATATGTAAGGCACCGCTGAAACTGAAGTCCTTAACCTTTCTGACAGGCTCGTCAGCCCCCAGCACCAAACTTTCAACTCCGCAGCCACTGTTCAACTTCATCTCCAGAGCTTTGCTCCCATTTCTTTAATGCCCCCCCTCCTCTTTCACAGCTGCCTCTTACTCCAAGAAAAACACCCTTCCCTTCCCTACACCTTTACATAAATGTATCTCACCATCGAGTCCCAGCTAGAAATAATTTTTCTCTTGCCCCTGACTCCTGTAATATTTTTTCTGTACTTACCTGCGAGCCTTTGTCTCTCTCCCTGACAGCACCGTTATATTCGCATTTCTTGTCTTTTTTCCCAGCATAAAGACTCCAGAGAGAATAATTTTGCCTGATATATCTTAGTTTCCCACAAAATATCTAGCAGAGTGAACATACGCCATAAATATATGCTGAATGAATGAGGTCACTCTCGGTACTTAATAAGAATGGAAATAAATACTGCTTTAAAGATTAATCATTTCTCTGGGCTTCTGGGACTCCATCACTCCATAAAGAAAGGAATTAGAATTTTACTGTGATTTGGTCCTTTTGTGAAATAAAATTTTAAAGGAGCTGTCCAACATTGAGGGGTCCAATTAACCCACCAACTGTCTGTGGTTTTTTGTGTTCACACCCATGTCTCCACAACATGATTCTTCCTGGCTGTCTAGTATGGCCTCTAGTCTTTTTCTGTTTAAAGTCTAACCTAGATCCTCTTTCCCTGAGAACTTGTAGAACCTTTCAGAATACAGAGATGGAGTATCTTAAGAAGACTTGAAGCAAATTACATAGTTGATATTTTTGCCTGTGTAAATCCCAGAGCCAACTAACTTGTATGTTACTGGAGTAAGTTTCCTATCTTTCCAATAGGCTGGGTTCTTGGAGGGCAGGAATAATAGCTTTATCTTGATTCTAGACTACAATGATGATAACGATAATGGTATTACTCTGGGGTTTCCAATGGTTTTGTCAGTTGAGCCCTCCATGCAACTTTCCCAGAGAAAACCTCCATAGAAAATCAAGTCAACATCTCAAACACACACACACACACACACACACACACACACACACACACACATACACACACACACACACACATACACACACCCCTCAGTGCCCTCCACAAAGACAAATCTTCCACCAGCTTTTGAACTTTGACTCCTAGCACTCAGGGTTTGATAATTTTTTTTTTAAGGTTTCTAATCCATGTCATAGCCACTATGTAATGAACCCGGAAAGGGTTCTGAAAGCATCAGAGGCCTCTGTTTTTCTAACCATCAAGAGGAGCATAGAGGGACAGAGAGAAAGACATAAGGAAAGGTGGACATAGTAAAACAGAGCAGAAATACCCCTTAGGTGACTGCCACTACATCCTGCTTAGAATTTACCCCTTTAGGAACCATGGGGAAAGTGATTTGAAAGACCTTCCGGGTTCAAGTTATACCTTGAAGTTATGTTATTACTTGTCAAGGTTCTAGAAGGAGGAAAAAATGAAGCTGTGATTATAAAAACAATAGAACCCCAATTTGACAACACGTGAAATCAGTGTGGTATGTAGAAGGTACATGATCTCTCCCACAGAGAAGCTGGGGCAATTTTGCCACAACAGAAACGAAGATGAAGCTAAACTATGAGCGCCACCTGGTGGACAGCTTCGCCGCTGCACAAGCCTCCTCCAAAGAATGAAAGGTTAACGCTGAGGGTGGATATCATCTGCCTCTGTCCATACCAGCATTTTACCTTTGACACTGGCCCACTTCCTAGTATATGGGAAGCTCAGGCAATTGCCTGTGTCTAATCATCTGAGAACTCGGGAGCATCAAGTGACAGACAGGAATAACTGGTGAAAAAGTAGAGATGAAGTTAGTAGACTAAAAAGGGAAAACTTGAACACATGCGTACCTACACTCATTCACACATTCAGAAAGCAGTCCACACCCATTCATGGATTTGTAAAACAGTCCGCCTTTCTCTATCCCCTGCAACAACTGGACTTTACACCCTCCGTTTTTCTGCCATCACTGACCTTCAGGATTTCCCTTTGCCCTTGAAGTTGATATTTTTGCCCATGTAAATCCCGGGCCAGCACGGAAAATCTGACACAGAGTGTCTGCCGTGTTCTACCACGGTACTGGCAGCCTGCTTTAGACCTCCCTGCAAAGCTGTCACTCACTCGCTTTACTCTCTCTCCTAGACTGTGACAGGGATTCAAACGTGCCATGTTAGTTTGAATTGCTAGTCAAGACAACAGAAAGGGCTGGGACTGGACTCCTGGGCTGAGTCTTCAAAGTGTTGGGCTAGCAGCTGCCGTTCTGACAAGCTCCTTGGTGGGGGGATCAATGAGACAGCATTTATCTTCCTGACAGAACTGCCCTGAAGTGGCTGTTTGTTTTTGTGCTAGCACTGGAAAAAGATCTGACTCTACCTTTTTTGCAAAGGGAATTTTTTTTTCTCACTACAGTCACAAAACAGAGAGGCCACCAATGGGGCGGGAGCTTTGGAGTTACGACCCAACTCTAAACATTTGTCTAGATGTCGAGATCCTCACGCCATGTGCGTGAGGGCTGTGTGCTGCTTAGGCAGGAGCCCTCTCCATGGAGACTGGGCTGTTGGCAGCCTTCCATGTGCACAGCCAGGACTGGGTGTCTGTGGTGAGTCATTGTCTGTGTAAGACAGGTTCAAAGCAGGCTCTGCACCGTCTCTAAGTAGCCCTATAAGCTCTAAGTCACTTCCACCGGGTCTCATAGTTTTCCTCTATAAAATAGAGATAACATTGCCTTCCACGTAGGATTCTTATAAGAACTCATGAATGAACCGAGAAATGTCCAATACAAGCCAGGCTCAGCATTAACTGACACCCCCCCCATTGTATTATATTTGTTATGTATGTGTTCCATTTTAATACACCCAAAGCCACAACAGAAGTATACATCTCTTTGGACTTCAGAACTGTTTAAGCAACTAAAACATTTACTTCACATTGAATAATTTAAAGAATTAGCATTTAGGTGCTTTGGTTAGACGGTTTGGGTATTGTTTTAAAGAGAGACAGAGAGTACGATATCCCTACAGAACATAAAGATACTTTGAAGACCAAACAGCCTTCCTGTAACCAAGCGTGTGTTGTTCAAATAATAGTCCATAAGCAAATAATTCTTTTGCCTTTGGTGAATACTCACTCTGCTTCCTACAAGCCAGAAATTGTTTCTTCGGCTTAGAGTAGAGCATTTATCCTAGATGGGTTAGGCAGTGTTCCGTTTGTTATATGGCTTCTAAGTGTATTTTAATGACAGTAAAATTCACTGTTTGGTACACAGTTCTTTGGATGCTAACAAAGGTATAAAATGAGAGAACGGCCACCCCGACTCAGGCACAGGAAAAAGAAACTCACCTATCAGTCCCAGGCTTGTGCTACTCCTTTGGGTTCGCCCACTTCCTCACTCTCCATCCCTGGAAAACATTGATCCACAAGGGAAAGATCGAGCAGCAAGGAATTGGTGGGGGGGGAGGGGTATAGCAATGGTCTGAACCATCAGAGACGGAGGGCTGGCTGCAGAGCGGCAAGAAAATAGATTCTTAAAGAATGATGTAAAAATGGCTCTCTACCCTTGAGCAGGAAGACCAAGAAGTCCCCAATTAAATCTTCCATAACTTTGAGACTAGAATTAATTTACTGGGGATTGTTATTTACAGATCTTGTTTAAATTTTATTGCCAAAGTATATTTTACAACTGAGATCACCATATGTTCTACACTGCCCACAAGGAACTGGTTTAATATTCTTACCTTAGTAGATTGGAGATTTTGAAGAATTGAAGATTTTGTTTGGTAGTCAAAGGGTGACATTTGTTTAACGCCAGATCTTGGAAAGTCCCTATTCCTCTGTCTTCCCTGAATAATTTTTTTTCTCAAAGAGTAAATCTATGAGTTCTCTCACCTTGTTTCCACAGTGGGCAGAGTGCAGAGGTGGAATAAATTCAAATTCAGATGCCAGATTTCCCTCCCCTATCACTCCCTATCACTATTTTAATGACTATAAAGGGATATATCACCTTTGATCATGATTCCTGAGGCCTCAAAGCCACTGTCCTGTGAAGCAGAGGCCTGTGTCCCCCTCAGCTAAAGACTGGTGATAAACAAAGGCTGACCCAGAACCTAGGATTGGCACCTGCAGTGGCGGGCTCTTCGGTTTACATTTCAAAGAATATCTTTCCATTCGTTCAAGCTCAGTCTGCTTCTCCGTGGTTCCTTGGAGTGATGCCTGTTCTTCCAACTTGGGTTTCTTTACCTCTTGGGGGAATCGTCTCAGATACTGATGTGACGTCACCCACACGAGAACTCGAGAGCCATTCTGTCTGCCCTTAGACCTGCTCATACCTTCTTCTGAGGGCTTCTACATCTGCCGTATCCACCCCATCGCTGCCAGTTTCTGTGACAGCCCTATCTCAGCTGGAGTCAGGGCATGGCATTGTACCTGGCCTTCTTGGCTCTCATCTCACTCTGATCCGGTCTCACTGTGAACCATTCAGATGAGAACAGACTCCCCCTGCTTAAGATGGGCAGCAGTTCCTCCATCTCCTTAATGAAGACGTCTAAAGCCCTGAGCACCTCCTGTTCCAATCTCACTTCCTCCTCAACCTTCTCTCTCAGAATCCCTACGTGTGTCGTATTCCTCAGCACAGAATTGCCCCTGCTTTTCCTGCAACAGCTTGCTCCCCTTGCTTTTGTGACTTTATCCAACCTTCAGCCTTGACCAACTGTCTCTTCCCCCAATGATCATCATCCTTCAGGACCAAGCTTCTGTGTTGTAGCTTCTTTGGCTTGCCCACCAAGCAGCTCCCAACGGTGTTCAGTTGGGTATTTGTACCCTTTCCTCCAATGATGCTTTGACGTTCTCCCATCCTACCTGAATGGCAATTTAATGCTCATACCCATCTGAGCATCCTGTCACATATACCCACGTGCACCCATGCATGATTGAGAATCTGCCTCTCATCTGTTTTATCCCCTGTGCCCAGCACAGTGCTGTGACCCACAGCAAACAAACACCACCTTTCAATTAAATGAACACATTAATAATTCAAAATTCGAGGATGACACCACCCAGGCGATTTGAGATTCCACTGCAAGGAGTCACACGTGTGGCCTCATTAAAATGTGCATGAGAACTTCTATATATAGAAGCAAGGAAGCACCCACTGTACAGGTGTATAAATTCTACCCCAAAATGGTATTATAAGCAGCTGGTTTTTTATGATGACAATTTGGACTCTTCCAGGAGGT
Source organism: Rattus rattus (assembly GCF_011064425.1). NCBI lineage: Eukaryota > Metazoa > Chordata > Mammalia > Rodentia > Muridae > Rattus > Rattus rattus. Next base: position 58,934,541 of record NC_046168.1, on the reverse strand, counting down.
TTCTTCTGGGGCCCGCCTGTAGAATACTGGGGCCAAGAAGACAAAACCTCAAGATCTACAGAAGTTGACATGGACCCTGCCATAGTCCAAACACCACAAAGAGCCTACTCATGTGTGATGTATGATGTAGACAGGCTATGGGACAGCTCTTGTGTGATGTAGACAGGTTATGGATAGCTCTTGTATTCCCGGATGTCTCCCAACCTTGGTTCACAGCTGACATGTAGTGGATTCACAGTGTTCTTGTAAACACAAGTGGCCCAGAAGAGCAAGAGGCACCATAAACCCCCACTGCCTCATGTAGGAATCACTTTCTCCCGTGAAGCAGGAGGGGCACTTGGGGAAAACTGAGAAGACTCTAGCAGTGAACCACAGTTTCCTTAATTCACCACCTTGCCAGCTCAAACTCCTCAAAGTATCCGTTTCTGTACCTTAGATCAGAAACCCTCTGGGTTGGCCTGCTAAGCAAGACAAACTGAAGGCTTGGGGAGTTTATCTTATTTTACTTTTTCTGAAACCTACAACGCTCCTATGACTCCTACAAGCTTTTGAACCAAGCCCGGGTCTGAAAGGGGTTTCAAAACCAAGTAAATCAAACCTGGCCGAAGCGTTCTGCTGAACTACGTGCATCCAGTGTCAAATGAAACGGCTCCGTGATCTCTTTGGAAAGCATGATTGTTCTCGGCACTTCCATGAAACTGTCATTTTTTTTCCCCCCAGAAGGCAGAGCAAGACCGCTTTTCAGGAAATGATACCGTCCAATTTATAAGTGCACATGACTCTGCCGCACTCTCCGGGGTACCCAATAAAGCTGACTTGCACACTGATCTCCAGTAATGCCCATGAATAATACATGAATAATGCACATTTCAAACATGTCCTGAATAACAGTTTAAGTAGGAATAGATGGTGTCATGTCATGTCTTCCAGGGCAAAGGTTCAAAGTGCACAGAAACCAAATTAAACAGATGAAGAAGGGTGGAGGGGGTTGGGGAGCTCTCAGAGAATCAGAGCACCCATGAAAGGACGTGCTCAGCAGGAAGAAGCCCGGGGAGCCAGGGAAGCTCTCTGCAAAAGGATTTAACAGCAAGTCTGCCTTAGGTGTATTAACGTAAGCTTCATAAAGCTGCACATAAAGCAGGCAGGGTTTTTTATTTTTATTTTTTAGCGGTTATTTGAGAATTTCACACATTCTATTCCAATCCTATTCACCCTCAACTCTTCCCCCTAACTCCACCCAGACCTACCATCACATTCCCTCATTCCCCCAACTCCATATCCTCCATTTTCAAAATTTAATAACCCATGAACTCTAATGCTTTGGGTGGGAGGCAATCCACTGGAGTGTGTTCAATGACCAGGAGTCACACCCTTTAAGGAAACAGATTGTCACCCCAGAAGCCATCATCCACTACCTGTAGTTCCTCAGCTAGGTAGGGGGGCTCCTGGGCCCCTTTTCAGACTACACTGGAGTATTGCCTGGACTGATCTTGTGCAGGCAACTGCAGCAGCATGGGTTCATGGATACAGCGGTCCTGACAATTACAGTAGATTCTGTTTTGCTCTGGTTCTCCCTGACCTGTGACTTAAATCACCTTGCCTCCTTTTCTGCAAGAGCCCTTGAGCCTCAGAGGAGAGGTGTGACATACATGTCCTATGTGTAGTGGAGCACTCCCCATGCACGTAACTCTTGACACTTTGGCTAGTTGTTAGTTTCTAAGATAGCCACCATCTACTGCACAAAGGAACTTCTCTGATGAGGTCTGAGAGCTGCACTGACTTATGGGTAGAGAGAAACAAACCTAGAAAGCAAGAGATACTATGTCCATTTAGTGACATACTACTAGGTTCACGTTTGGGATCTATTTGCTCCCATCCATGGACTTTTAGCTAAATTTGCAGAATGAGGCCATTTCCTTCTTTGGAGCAGGCCTTAAATCGAACCAGAAAGCAGCTGGTTACACCATAACATTTGTACCACTATTGCACCTGTGGGCATATCCTGCAACTTCAGTCATTGTTGAAATTCACTGGTTTTACAGCATGGTAAGACTGTTAATGTGCTTTTACCCCAGCAGGCTACAAAATACCCACCAATATTATAAGAGCTAGCAAGCAAGGAGGAAGCTTTCTGCTTGGTGTCAACTTCATTTCCCCATGTCCTTTGATTAACATGTGTAGCAACTTCTGGGTGTTAAACCAAGTTCTAGAGGGAACCTAAGGGCAATGACAATAGTGTGCATAGTTTCAAGGGGCAGAGGAAGTCTATATGACAACTCTCACCAACTTGAAGGAAGGTAACCCACACCTGGCGATGGACAGCGTGCTGTTTTTTCTTTACTTTGACAGGTCAGATCCTGATAGGATTGGGGCAGTAAAAATAGAAAAAGCTTTCTATTTCTGTAGACTTTGAGTGACCTTGAAGTAACCTTTAAATTCTAGGAAATGCACACCAGGAACTTACCATTGTAGAATTTCTGCTGGCCACTTGGAGAAATCATAGAGGCTTTCTGGGTTGCTTGATTATTAAAAAAAAAAAAAAAAAAAAAGCCCACCTACTCTCTCTGTATACATAATTGTTGCTTCTGATGGAAGAAAATTGTAAACTCATCAGAGACATGAAGCAGTATACTGTACGCTAAGCAAACATAGTGTCCCTGCCAGCCATTCATTACAGCTTCCCAGGATCCCATTTCCAACGGTAAGAGAACAGGACCACCTCTGCTCTAAGTACCAAATTACTACAAAAGCAACCAGACGCCTTGCTCAAGAAATCTATATCTTGATGGAGACGCAAATGAATATTTTCTTGAGATTTGCCTTGGTGGCAAAATGCTTGCCTCACATTTGAGAGACAATCAATGAAATCAATAGGAAAGAAGAAGAAAGGAAGGAAAAAGGAGAGAGCCAAAATAGAGTGAGTCTTGTTCCTTTGGTCATTACTACTTAAGAATCCTGTTTAGAATTCTTCTTGTGATCAGATGGAGGAGGTAGGTACATGTCTGGAGTAGACAAGAGAAGACAAGCAAGCCAGTACCTGCAGCCAGGTGTCTGATGACAGGAAGGCAATGATTTTAGGGTCCCCCACCAGAGTCTTTTCCCAAGAGGTCACCACAGCCAGAAAGGAGAATAATCAAACGCAGAACCAGGAGTCATTCCAGGCTACAGATTCTAAGACGAGCTCCCTTTTAGCCACTTGCCGTATAACAGTCAGGTTTGAATAGAGGAATGAAATTGATTATATATGTTGAATTTATTAGGGAGGCGTATAGGTTGTTGTCCATCTAGTCCAGCAATAGCCATCTCCTGATGAAAAAACTAAAAATTTAGTAGTTGTGCAGTCCAGGAGGCTGGACATTTCCTCTGGTCTTCAATCTACATTGGAATCCTGAAGAAGTAGCCTCTAACACCAGTGAGGTTAAAGCCTCCATGGCAAGATAAATGAACTTGCCAACAAGAGTGAAGGCAATCAGGCAAACAGCAAAAAAAGAGATGGCTACTCTATTCTTAACTCAGTTCCTAGGTCATGAGCTCTCAAGGTCTGGCGAAAGGCAGATCTCTCCACTCTTGTGGCTAAAAAGCAGGGCTAACTGAGGAGCTACCTCCTCTTGGGTGACCAGGTGGTGCCATGAAATAAGTGGTTCGGGGATTTCTGTGGGCCAGCACTGTCTGGTTTAGGATAAAGTTCTGACTCCCAGGCTTCAAGGCAGTGAAGGGAACAATTACAAACCGACCCTGGAGATAACAAAATATTAGTTGAGCGCTGGTAGGAGTACCTGAATCAGCTGCACAACATTGAAAACTCAGGGTTTTCAATGCACCACTGCTGGGGTTGACAAGAAGTCTGAGAAAGCATCCCCCAGGATAATTCCCAGGTGAACATGATGATTGACTGACGTAAGCACTGATTGATCATTGGTTCTGAAGCTGTGCTGGGTGAGGTTGCTTTCTTGCCTTTCAGTGGAGAGGGAGGGAGGAAGTGATTGACTCGTGACTATTCTCTCTCATTCAACTCTTGTGACAGTACAGACTGGCTAAAGAATACTGCCTTCACTAGCTCCTAAAGGAAGTGCATTGATGGAATTGAAATACAGATATCACTTATCTTGCTACCTTGCTTGGTCCATTCTGGCTGATGAGGCATCTCATTTAGTTCTGCGTACACAAGAGACCTGTAAGAGAACTTGAGTATCAATCCTACAGTACATGTTGGATGTGGCAGTGCTCATTAGGGCTGTAACACAGGAACCTTCTAATTGCACAGTCCAGAGGGGAAGACAGCAGGAAGAAAAAAGGATTTGAGAATACAAGAATACAGCATGACAGGCAGAGTGCATACAGTGGGGTTTTGGAAGCTAAAATACTAACTTTTTCTCTCCCATTCTGCTGAATGGAGGATAAAAATGAAGGGAACAAAAGAAGTAAGTGAGAGAAAGATGGGGAGGGAAAGAAGGGAAGGATAAAGGAAAGAAGTGATGGCAGAAGGAAGAGGGAGAGAATAAGAAAGAGGAGAGAGGGATAGAAAAAGGAAGATAGAGGAGGGAGAGAGAGAAGGGGAAAGGAAGAGAGGAGAATAAGAAAGAAGGAAGAGAGAGAAGGAAGGAAAGAAGGGAGGAAGGAAGCAAGCAATGAAGAAATGAAGAAAAGAAGGGAGGGGATGGAGGGAACAGGGGAGGAAAGGTGGGATGGACAAGCCAAAGTGTCACCTGTGCCTGGCATAGAGACAGAAGGGGTAGCAGGGTATGGAGAGAGCTGCTGCGAACCAGAGACCATCCCAAGTCTAGAGGAAGGGCCTCCAGCTAATCATTCCCCAGTGCAACACCAATACCGTTGTTTTCAAACCTGCTACATTTTAAAGCAAAAGCCAAAACTTTTTAATACGGTAAATATTCCTGATTTTCAAACATCAACTCCATATTTTACAAAAATAAATTATAGGGACTGGAGATGGCTCAGCTGTTAAGAATGCCCTGCTCTTACAGAGAATCTGAGTTTGAATCCCAACATCCATACCATAGGCCAACAACCTCCTGTGACTCCCAGGTTTGAGGGATCTGAGGCCCTCTATTGGCCCACATAGGCATTGCATGTACACACACACACACACACACACACACACACACACACACACACACACACCTAAAAATAAATCTTTAAAAAATAAAACGTTAATAAATAAATTACATGTGAAGTAACCTAAGCACATGAAAGATGGAACACACAACCCACCAGGTCCAATTTGCAGCCTCTGCTGTAAATAGTCTCAAGGAAGGTTAAAAATATCAGCCTGCAGTGCCAAATGGACCCCATGACTTCAGACCCCACATTGTACCCACAGAATCTCAACTGCCTCACACCAGCTTTGAATTCCTTCTGTGTTTCTGCAGTATGACAAAATTTAGCATTTTAGCTCGGCTTTTGTGACCTTTGTGGCAGGACACTGGACTAGGTGACTGCATCCATTGCTTATGAATTGACTGACAGCCTGTGTCTTGAAATTAGGAGAATAACAATGACAGCATAACAATGATAAAGCCAACGGTGTCTTAAGTGCTTCATTTCTAGTAAGTTCACTCATGTTCACTGGTTGGGATCATTCACCATATTCAATCATCTCCTTCATATAGGGAAAACGATCTCTGAATTAGGAACTATGGGGAATGCACCTGCCATTTCTCCACCCGTTCTTCCAGAAGCTACAACTGGAGAGTTCAGACAAGTTTAGTGGACAATGGAATCTGACTTTCCTGAACCTCTATCTGAGTCATTCACGGGGGACCTGTGCCAAGTAGGGTGAAACAGCACCTAATGGACTGCCGGTGCCTCTGGAAGGTACAGGGCTTCTTCAGAAATTGAAAGCCTACCCAGAAAGAGAAAGGGTCACCACAGGAAAACAGCAGAAAAGACAGTGTTGTGTGGGTATAGATCCAGTGAAACTGCCATAGGGCGGGAAAGCTATTTCTTTCACAACAAAGATGGATTCCTTTGGGACCACGGAGCAGTGATTTAGTTGCACAAAAGGTTGAAATAAGTGAAGAGGCTGAAACCCAAGACTTTTCCCACCTTGGGCTTCCAATTATTTGATAGCCAGGGAGAGCGTGGGAACCAGGGGGAGGGGAAGAATGAAGATTATAGAGCTGGGAGAGCAGCATTTCCCCATCTGACCTGTAGCTTTGCTTCAAGTCTTAAACTCCTGTGGCCAGGGCATAAAGGCACAATGCCTGAGAAGCCAGGGGCAGTGCAAGCCAGTCAGAACAGAGGCCTCTGCTCTTTGTGTCAGCTACCTGATTTGCATATGTCTGGGCTGCACTTTGGGCCTCTGGAGCACATGCTACTCTTGGCTCTTGGCCCCCGGCCTGGTCCCAGAACAGAGGGGAGACTGGCATAACACTGAAGAGACCTGAAGCCCATCTTCCTATTTGTCTGGAAGGTCTTTTCTCAAGCCATTCAGGCCAAATAATGCAAGCTGTCTGAAATCAGAGGCAGCCCCGAGGGGTGTGCCAGGATCATCGTGGGAGGCAGAGTGGGAAAGCAGGGTAACAGGGCAGAAGGGGAGGATCCTATTTGGAAATAAGGAGAAGGCTTTGAACTTGCAGATCTCTCCAACTGAGGCCAAACTCACAGGAAAGCAGCCCCAGCTGGGCCCCACAGAAGCCTGTGAATAAATATGAGGGGAGGGGAGATGACAGCTTCCCACCCCTAATGCATTCACCCCAAGGTGTTGCAGTGCATCTGTTCCGTAATTAACCAAACTATTTCACCAAGCTCCCCTCTCCTTTCACCTCCTCCTGCGGGCTGCTGAACATAATTATTTCTGCATCTCTCTGGCGCTCCCCGAAAGCAATTTATTATTTGGATCTTTCCCTTCATCTCCTCCCTGTGGACAGGATGACAGAAGTCCCTGACCAATAAGGGTTTGAGAGCATCCTATTTCCCAGAGGTCACTGCCGCCTCCCACCTTCCCTATCCCATGAGTACATCTGTTGAAGGGAAATGATGAGGCAGGAAAGAGAAAGGTGCACAGCCAAGTAGGTAAGAGGACCATTCTTCATCACCCATGATCCCTTGTCCCTCCCTCAAGATCCAATATGCCCATGGGTTGGAAAATAACAACAGTGAAAACTGATGGGTGATCTGACCCACAGACAGCGGGGAGAACTTCCTTCTAATAACAGTTCCTACAGTCTAGATGGAAGACCAAGGGTGGAGGTTTGTTCTCAGAATTTACTAGTCGATATTGAGAAGCCATCCGGTAGGTTTGGGTCGACAAGATGGCTTCCTGCTCTTTTGTATCCTTTGCAAAGCATGTCTGTAGGTATATCCTCTGGGAAAGAAGATCAGAGAGCCAGGTGTGGTACACCTGTAGGGCTAGTACTGGGGGTGCAGAGACAGGAGAATTTGAAACTCAAGTTCATTCTCAGCTATGAAGTAAGTTTGAGTCCAGCCTGGACTACATGAACAAAAGGAGGTGTAGGTAATAGAGTATCAACTCAAAGATACATAAGATGGAGGTGCATCCAGAACGGACAACTTCTCTATGACCACAGAGTGAATAGAAAACCAACATAGATTGGGAACACGGTCCTCTGGCTGTGCCATTTTGCTATGGTTTGCCATCAAACCACTACCCTGCATAAATAACTTCATCCAAGTCCTGGTCATGGTTTTGCAGTTTCCTGGCCCTGTAGGGACCACATCTTACTGACTGATACACATTGATTGGTCAACCTCAGAAAACCAGTGATACCCACTGATGTATACAAGTTTTATTACTGTGAATCATATTTGGTTTCAAACAGAACCACTGCTGCTTATTTCACAAACACATAGCAATCCGGTTTCCAGGGAGATGGTGATTGGATGACTACTTGATATAGGGCACTCCTGAGAGTCAGTGTTTAAGACCATGCAGCTAGAATATGTGAGGTATTTGAATCTAGAGCCTCTGACTGTGGATACAGTGATCTTTCTAGTAATGTATCAACCACTGAGCTATGCGCTACATGATTTCACTTTATGTAACAAATGATGCTCGATAATTGTGGTTATTTCCATTTTTCTGACAGCGTCTTAATATATATGGCTGACTAATAATCATAAACTTGAGTTATTTCAATTTTTATTGTAATGAAAGCTTATTATAGAATATTAGAAGAGAACAAAAAGAAATGAAATTAAATCAATAGTCCCCGAACATTTAAAATTAATATTTCTACAGCTTGCTTATGTCTTTTTGCATAATCAAAATCATATTCTTTATGTAACTTGGAATCTTGTTTTCTCTGAACTAAATAGTACAACAAACATTCCGTTATATACCTCAATAATTCCCCTATTTAATGTTAAAGTGACTTAAAAACATCATTTACATGGTTTGATATTTACATAACTAAAACTAATACATTTTATGGATGGTTAGTTAAACAACACCCTGTTACTTTATTTTTTTTAACTTTTAAAAATAATAGTAGAAGAAATATTTTTTTTTCTTTTTGAATTTCAGAACACTTGCAGGTTTGTTTTCTAGGGGAGAACTACTGAATAGTTCCTTGTATAAAAACAATTTTAAGACTCTTGACATAGATTGTCAAATTGCTTTCCTAAATGAGTTGTGATAATTGTTGTTCTGACTAGCAGTAATCCCAATATTTCTATCATTTTAAATTTGATAATTTCTTTAGAGCACGAATCCCAGTGTTTTTCACTGCAGAATGAAAACAGGATTAGAGATGATTTAGTTAGCCTCTCCTCCCCCTTCTTTTATTCATTAGGAAGTTGACGTCTGGCCAGTTCTATGGCTAGCCTAAAACCACAGGTATAAGGGGAGGAGGCAACTCGACTGGAGCCAGGTCTATCCGAATCTCCACGCTGTCTTCTAGATATCTGGGAAACAGTTTGTGATATTTATTTGGTCAACAGAAATGTTACCAAGTCGCTGTCCCTGGATGTCTTCATTTCAATTATAGCTTCAAGGGAAGAAGCTTTGGACCAGGCAAGGAACAAATTCTCTGTGCTGTGAGCAAAGGGCACTTTTTGGTGACAGTCTTCCTTCCAACTGCCAGGGTTCTGCAGGAAACCTTGTATCTACTTAGCTCTTCCAGCTTCTGGCTCAGGTCTCTGGTATTCTCCTGGCCCTGCCCGCCACGTGTCTTGGCAGCTTGCACAGCATCCTTCCTGTGGGTTTCTGTTTTTCCCATGTTTTCCCCATTCCTGCTCAGTGTGATGGCAACCTACCTCATTTTCAACCTCAGGCCAAGCAGAAGTGTTGTTCCTACCCATCTGCCACGTTGGCCAAATTTCCCCGATGCTAAGTGATTTCAGGCACTTCCCAGGAGGAGTGACGGAGATACAAGATGCTGTGCCTTACCTAGGGCGTTATCAGAGACGGAGAGAGGTGGGTACTTATTCTCTACCAGGAAACACGCAGCACCTAAACGGGCCGCAACGTGCTTTGAGAGGCAGCCTGAATTACCAACATCGCATCCTCGCGACACGCCAACACCTAGCTCTAACTTCTAACTTCCACAAAAGTTACAGATCGTGGCCACAACCGCTCTAGTATTTTTTTTTTCCTTTTCTTTTTTTTCGGAGCTGGGGACCGAACCCACGGCCTTGTGCTTGCTAGGCAAGCGCTCTACCACTGAGCTAAATCCCCAACCCCCGCTCTAGTATTTCTTACAATGGCTTACTTTTGTTTGAACGTCTGTTTATGACCACACATTGTAAACAGCTTCTTTCTCAAGCCCATATATCCCTTCATACATTATTCATCTCCCATTAGCTATTCACCCAAGCTCACTATAGGTCAGCCTGGCCAGGAGAGGCATAAAAGGGAAGAAGGGGTGAAGAATAGGACGAGAGCTGTGAGTGAATTTAGCTCATTTGTAGGAAAAAAAAAATCATGCTTTGGGGATGTCGGGATGTGCCACCTTTCTACTTTGCCCAAAATGTTGCTTCCCATTGTCTCCCTGGTGACACACTCACCCTTAGCAGCCCAGTTCACATGCCCCCTCTAGAGTTTTCCAACGCCTACCTTGCCTCAAAGCACCAATCACTGACTCGCTAGTCTTAAGGCCACCAGTTCATCCCTCTGCTATGTTCTTTTTCCACACTAAAATGATGTTTTAAGGTAGTTCCCTGCTTCACAAATAAATCTGCTATTTCTAAGTGGACCTTTGTCATTCTTTTTTAATTATCGAATCTCTTACTTGTATTGTAATTGATAGATAATCAAATACTTATTGTGTAGGGAAGAATTGATGCTAATGAATGGAAAGAGTTCATGAAGTTGCTGTAGTGGACACCCCATCTTGACACAAATTGACGATTTTAAGGATCGGAATATGGATATGCAGATATCTCATTAGTTCTTGTGTAGGACACTGTGCGGAGAAGAATCAGTAAATATTGATCAATAAGTGAAACTTCAGAGTTTTTCTCATGATGACCACAGAACTAGACCTTCAAAAAAAATCCATGTTATAGCCACAATATTCCTACTGTCCTTGGGCAGATAGAAGCCATTGTATGCTTTTTGATAAGAGAGCACACATGTGGTGTCTCCGGGATTCTGTCACTGTGATAAAAGACCCTGAGAAAAGCAATTCCAGGGAGGAGAAGGCTATTTCAGATCACACATCGAGATCAAGGTTGCAGTCCCACGTGTGAGGAGAGTCAAGGCACGAGAAGCTGGAAGCAGGTACTCGTGTTGTGCCACAGCCAAGAAGCCTAAAACCATGAATGTTTTCACCCAGGTGATTTCTCCTTTCAATCCAGTCCCAAGGAGCTGGCCCAGGAAAAGGGACTGTCACTGTGAGTAGTGACCACTCCTGGTAGAGTTTTTATTTTATCTCAGTTAAGGTAATCAGGTTGATTGCTCACAGGCATGTACAGATTTCAGCTAAATTTAAATAATACCTCATAGGTACGCCTAGAGGCTTGTCCTCGAGGTGAGTCTAGATATTGTCAAATTAATAATCAATGCTTACAGGAGTAGTCATATCTTGATAGCTGTGATAGTTCCTAGTCAATGTCATACTAAAGAGAGAAAGGTTTGGGTACCCTAACTAGCCCTAGCCCTAAACCTAATTCTAACCCTAACCCTAATTTTAACCCTATCCTTGACCCTAACCCTAACCCTAACCTTATCCCTGACCCTAACTCTAACCTTAACCCTATCCCTCACCCTATCCCTAACTTTAATCCTATCTCTGACCCTAACCCTAACCTAAGGGTTAAAATTCTGCAACCAAAAGAAAACGCAAAGATTATAGTTCGACATACAATTTGTCCAGCGAACTCTGTATTTTATGAGTATTTGCCTGAGTGTGTGTATGGCCACAGTGTATGTGCATGAAAGTACTCATGAACGCCAGAAAAGAGCTGCCAGGCAGTTGTGAGCCATTCGGTGTCAGTGGTAGGAGTTAAATCCAGGTCTCCTGCAGGAAGTGCTCTCAAGAACTTCTCCATCTCTTGGGCCCTTTCACGCATCTATTCGCCTAATCACCCAAACTAAACTCACCCTCACTAAAAAGGCCCACGGTCGAATTATACTAACCTATGTCCTGGTGTTTAAAGAAACCTTTATTTGTCACAATTAGAGGATCCCCAGGAAAGAGTGACGGTGTCACTCGCCACAATCTCGGAATAAGACCGGGTCATCCTTGCCAAGTGACCTATGACCCTCAGTGTAGCACCAGTCACAGTTCATCTCCTCTTTGACATACAAATGTGTGCTTTATAATTGAATCTAAACATGACGCCAGGGTATTTTTAAAATCTGGACATTGGAAATGTTTACTGAAATGGGCTGGTTTACAGGTTGAAGCTTGGCACTGGCAGCTCCTGAGGGGCTTAGAGAAATGGCAGAATTAAGGCCAGCCAGAAGCAGGGAGAGTGTAGAACAGGCTAGATCTGGCTCAAGAGCCTTAGTGTCAGCTGCTATACCCTGGCAAATGGAGAAATGATTTTTTTTTTCAGCGCCAGCAGTAAAAATGAAACTTATGGAAACAATAAAGTCAATGTTCTGCCTGGCCAGTGAGTGAAATTAGAGAGGAGGAGATTTTTCCAACCAGACCTGAAAAACCATCAGTGCAGTTCGTTGGTCCAAGGATACCCAGGAAATTAATGTATTTCTCTTTTTAAATTAATGCTGTATGTAAGAGGTTGGCAAGCTGTGGCCCTTATGGCAACCCTGGCCCACTGGCTATTTTTTTGAATGTTCACCAAAGAAGAAGGGATTTTACATATTTAAATACTGCATTTTAACCTAGAAGAATGCTGTCTCATGATATATGAAAACACTTTTGCACTTTAATGTCATTGATACAGTTTTATTGGCACTCAGCTGCACACAGTCTGTTTCCCTCAGAAGCTTCCATGCTGTGACAGACAGCAGGGTTCCACAGATGAAAAAAAAAGGGCACATGTCTTACAAAGCTAAATATATTTACCTACTACCTGGCTCTTTCAGTAACGTCTAACATAGTCAGAAAAGATTTACTCAATCCCATTATCAATGAAATTAAAGTATTCAGTAGCAGCACAAAGAACCACCTTAAAGTTGGAGGAAACTGGAAGATTCCTGGCCCATAGTCGAATTCCACATATTGTCCTTAAGGAGCCATTCAAGACAGGAACTAATGATTCTAAGTTCATCTGGTGATCAGAAAAAATAAATATGGTTCTAAATATCGACTGAAACCGCCCTTTCCCAACATAGAGGAAATTGACCTCAATCCTCCCCGGTGAGGGTGGACTCCTGTCCTCTTCCAAAGGTAAGATCTTTGCATTTTGGGGTACATATAATTGAGCTGTCACCCCAAAGTGTCCTGTAGCCCAGTGTGTTTCTAAGGCTGGATATTGCTCTCCACAAGCTGTCACCAAGGCTCTATCACTGAAGAAAACACCTATACAACTCATTGAACTGAAAGAAATCGACCTGGTATCTACATAGAGTCTTCACCCCTCTAGGTCAGAGGTCATGATACCAAAAGGTTCTCTGCATATCACCAGAGGAGAAACATAAACACAAAAGCAGCTGCAAACCCTCTGATCTATAGTGGTGTCCTGCTTGCAAGCTATGCTAATGCAATGGTGGCATAAATGTCTTAGGAATAACCAACCAATATCTGATTTGACTTCAGGCCCACTCCATGAGATGGAAGCCATATCCAACACTGCTTGGGTGATCAAGAACCTGAGACTAAATACCTCAGGAAGCTACAGTAAAACCAAACACTAGTGTCCTACTAAAAGAACATGTCGATAAAATGGCTCTTAATGACATTCGGCTCTACTCGTACATCAAGGTCATCACCAGAAAGGATTCCTCCAGCAGCAGATGTGATTAAATAGAGACCCGCAGTCAGACAATGGGTTGAGAGTGAGAGACCTTAGAACACTCAGCCCTGAGTGGGATTTTTCTATCAAATCCTTCCCCCATGGGGTTCAGGAAGCCCCAAGAAAGAGGAGGTAGAAAGAATGTAAAAGCCAGGAGGAATAGAGGGCATTCCAGAAGCATGGCCCTCTAAATCAGCAGTATCAGTGCATGGATGGACACGGTCCACATGAGTCTTCGTCAGATGGGTCATAGAGCTGAAAGGAGAAGGGGACACAACCCCCCCTCCCCATTCCTAACCCAGGAGTTATTTCCAAATGATAGCCACTTACAAATGAAAATTTAGTTTTCTCTAATCTTTTTTTCCTTGGATATTTTATGTATTTACATCTCAAATGTTATCCCCTTCCCCCCCCCTCAAACCCTCTCCCTATGCTTCTTTCTGTGAGGACGCTTCTACTCCCACCTACCCACACCAACCTCAATGCCCTGCCATTCCCCTACATTGGGGAAATGAGCCTTCACAGGACCAGGGACTTTTCTTCCAATTGAACCATCCTCTACTATATATATATGGCTGGAGTCCTCTTACGGGGGAAACAAACTACCCTTAAAGGTAGGTTGCATCCCCCACAGTAGATGTCCAACAGAAAATAAACTCTATAGCATCTTTGGATATATATCTCATACAGGTCCTTTGCCTATTTATTATGGCTTGCAGTGTAGTGCTTTTATTGAATTCTTGAGTTCATGAACAAATGGGTCTCTCTGTCTATGTCTGTTTCTTGTGCCTTTTCTTTGTCTCTTTTCCTTCTGTTTGATTATTCATCTGTTTTGTCCAACTCCAATGTATTAGCTTTTGTTTTATTTTTAATTTTATTTTATTATTATTCCTCAGAAGCCTGTTTTCTGATGAGAAACAGAAAGAGGTAAATCTGTGTGGGAGGGGATGTGGGAGGAAGTGGGAGGAGTAGAGGGAGGAGAAATAATCAGGATGTATTATAAAAAGTCTATTTTCAATAAAGGGAAAAATCATTTGCATTTCAAGGGGATTTCTTATTCAGAACCTCTCCGGCCCACAAGCAGGCTTACATGATTATCCCTGTTACAGATGAATCTCAGGGTTAATTCTATCATGTGAGTTGTAGCCACCGAAAATACATCGAAGCCTTAACTACCAATGTCACATTGGGCCATTCTGGATGGTGATTATGGTTAAATGGTGTGATAACCGCAGGCCCTAGTCTAAGAACACTGGTGTCTTATAACAAAACGAAAATCCGGAGATCCAAAACTAAGTGCTTAAATAAGACGACTGGGAAAGGGAGGGAGAGTTGATACCACACATATGTTCTTTCTCCCCAGAGAAGCAATCAGAGAAAAAAAGTCAAGGACACAGCAAAGCCACCATCTATAAGCTTAGAAAACTGCTCGCATCAGAATCCAATCCCAATAGTACCCTGACCTTGGGCTTCTTGACCCCAGAACAGTGAGAAAATTAGATTTCACCCAATCCGTGCTAGTTTACCATGGCAACTGGAGCAGATGCATACAGTTAGCCCAGCTGAATCACATATGCTAAATGAGGCGACTGGGCTGTAGCAGACAGAACAGAAGTAGTACCTCACCCCACAAATATTTATCAGTTAGTAAGCACAAGGACAAAATAAGTATTAATACAAGAAAAGAAAAGGGTACAAAAGAGACACACTATTACATAATTTATCTCCAAGAGAAAAAGAGATGAAAAAATGACACCACCAGGAATTTGGAAAGTTACTATAGAGAACTATAGAGTACTATGAGAAATAAGTGAGGGAAAGTGGCTTACCCAGGTCAGTTAAAGGTTGCATGGCAACAGGAAAGAATGGTCACCAAAAAGAAAGACAAAGTCACATTGAGAATGTTCTAGGATCATAGTATGGAATTGGGCTCTCTGTTAGGTGATTTAAAGACATTGCAAAAAAAGACAAGTGTTTGGGGTGTTTTAATGCTCTTGGGAAGAAAGGTTTATTCTGTGGTATGGTATCTTCATAATTTTATCTAATGAGTGGTGAAAATGGAATACTGTCATTAGTATCTAGATACAGTGATAGTAACTCGCTAGGCCTTGGACATGATATTTACATCTCTATCTTATTCAGTCAAACACGATCATGAAGCTATGATGCTATTATAGTTTCAACATGTCTGAGTGGTCTAGCTGTATGTCAGGAGTTTTTGGAATTGTTTATGTTCAACAAAAGAGCAGCACAAACCTGCTATAGTGACAGTAAACTCAACCAGAGTCATGAGTACCTAATAGAGCTAGGAGTGTTAGTGGCTCTAATGGCTGCTTTTCTATTTTCTCAGTCTCCTCTTTGGGACCAACAGAGGATAAAGTAGAGTTGTGGAACACTTATCTAGAAGATCTATATTTCACTATCGATGAGTTTTTGGATCCAGAGGTTGTACAAACTTTGTATTTTTTTTACGAGACCACAGTCTTCCTGTCCTGTTTCCCTTGTTGAAGGACAACTTTCTTATCATGTGTCAAGACTGTGACTGCACAGAAACATTTATGATTATAAGCAAGATGCATCAGTCAACTGCAGGACAAGCAATGACCAAGAAAGAAACAGAAATGGCTATTAATTCCCATAAGAGAAACTTTGGTCAGAAACAGATCACCAACCCAGGCCATAGAACATGTCCCAAATTCCAAATGGTCTCTTCCAGCAATCCAAGTGGGTTTTTTTTTCAGCCTAATTATAGACTATTCTACCAAGGTACAACTGAAATAATTTTCTATAGTATGAATTTCCTTTTAGGTAGCTAAGAACAAAGGAAAGGCTATGTGATTATCCATGACAACATTGGCTAACAAGTTTAAATTCAAATAGCTTTGCCAGGCCTTCAGAACAGAAAATGTTCTATTTATTTTGAAAGAGTCAGAGATACATGACAGACCACATATTCTGCTATTATCCTTACTCCAGAACTTTGTCTCAACAGCAAGAATAATTAGAAAAAAATTATCTACATGTGATAAAATTTCTTGAATGTAGTTAACTCCTAAAAGCAAAGTGGTGTGTCTCCAAACACATGATATCATGGTGGCAAAGAAGACCCAAACATCTGCTCTACTTCTGAATGGAAAGTTTGTTTTGGTTTTAGCAATTATTGTATTGAAGACAGACTGACAGACATAAAGACAGACAGCAGATGGATGTCTTATCTCCAAACAATGTCTTGATAGAGAGATCAACGTTCAATTTAGAAAACACTAATGTTTTGGATTAATTATGCAAGGTAAATTTAGTGACTCTGTAAAATAAGTCCTCCTTGTGAAGTTTTAAAGCGAAATGTTATTAAATTTGTCAGAACAACCAGTTATATTTAAAGCAATTGCTATAGCCCAGGAAAATGCCCGAGGTCAGTTTAACTAAAACGGTAGAAGATCATAGTAAGCTGCAAGTAACAAGATAAAAATAATAAGAAATCGTGTCATTGCACCTTTTGTTCAGTTAATAGAGATGGTCAAAGTGCAATGATAGACAAAATTAATGGGAAGGCGAAGGAAGGAAATGAGTGATGAAGGATCCCAGGCAATTTTGAGACATCATTCTAGGGAGGTGCGATCTCTGCTACTGACATTTGTTCCATTTTATCTTGAAGAAATGTCAAGTTTGAGTTTGAGAATATCTTTGGGATATTGAAGACGTCATGTCTCACTGCTGTTATCAAGTAAGAAGGAAAGATATATAAATAGATGGATAGATACATACATACATACATACATGCATGCATGCATACATACATGCATACATACATACATACATGTATGCATGCATACATACATATGGCAATGACAGATATGACAGATGAATGATAGATAAATACATTGGAGATAGATACGAAGATAATAGATACATACATAAGTGAAAGATAGATACCTAGATAGTAGATGATTGATAGAATGATAGATACATACAAACATACATGTATAAATAGCTAATAGATGATAGACATATAGATTATCCAATGATGACAAGTGTATAAGTAGAGCTTTGCATGGATAAAATGGTTTTCCATTACATATAGGGAAAATCTAGACTGAAAGCTAAGGCCTGTATGAACCATTATGATTTTGTTTAGTCTCTCACATCTCACCTTGTCACCCTGTTACTCCTTCACTCTGGTGTAGCCATGCCCTCCTTCTCTCAATTCCTTGGCATATAATAGTGTTCTCTTTCCCCTCACACAACCTCACAAACATGACTGTAGCATTTGTACTGCTAGCTCCTGCTTATCAGACAACATGGTTCATGTGTCACTTCTAATCCCATTAGTTTCTCTAACTCAGCTTTCCTCGTGGCTGTCAGTTATCCCAATCTGATCACATCTATAGCAACCATAATCGTTACCACATAGATCCATCACATAAGATCTAGAAACTGTGATCTTATTGGAACAATATTTCTTTCCTGAGTGAGCAGACTTTTCCTGTGAAAGTCCTAATACTATTCAAAGATCAGTAATCAATGTAGTACAAAAGCAATCATAGATAACATACACGGGAACAGATATGGCCATGCTTCAATAACAAAGGCAGAAGGTGCATGTTGGGTCATTTATCAACCCTTGCTCTCAACTCACTGAAATCTGTAGGGGCAGCATGGCAATTTTGTCACACTACATTCTAAGTACTTTCCACAGAGTAATTGCTTAAACACACATTTGTCAAAGACATGTGTGAAATGGTTGTACCGACCTCCTAACAATGATAACTCTAAGATGATTCCTCAACTCCTTTTTATGTTCTTTTCCACTTTCATTTTATCATTTCATCATTTTCAAAGTCATGATGATCTTTTTACCATTATTTGATTTAATTAGCTGGTTTTAAAAAAAACTGAAAAGTAACTTTCCGATGCATCATGCACAAAATTAAACTGTTTTTAACCACTTAGGCAAACACTGGTACCCATAGGAAAGGACTGGATATTAAAGTCAAAGTTATAGCTTAGAATCACAGCTTTTATCACTTAAATTTTTATGAGCATTGGGGGAAGGTATAGTGTGGAAATTTGATTCACATTACAAAAATCCAGGAACACAGTGGATGTAATCGACAGCCCAACCATACCATAAAAGACAATGGCTTTGAGCCTCTTTCCTTTACCGTCTGTACTGAGTTTCATTTCCATGTTGGCTTTCCTCAGGTAACCATTGGCCTCTCTGGTTCCAAGATTCATGTCTACATAGAGTACCAACACTGAGCATCATGCACAAAGACAAGGAAGCTTATTTCTAATAACCACCAACCAGACCTCTCTTTGTCGCCCATGTGATAGGTTCTCAGTCACTATCAAGGCCAATGGGAGCATCATGAATGGCTTGGGTATGGGTCACCCAAATCAATCAAGAGATGAAGGAGACAGGAGATGATTCTGATCCATGAGGATCTCTCAATGCCCGCATTTATATTCGTATTCATTCAAACTCCTGGGAAGTACATGACCTGGAAACTAACAAATGTCAAGCTTAAATTACAGCTTGCACTTCCTGTTTATAAAATAGAATTCACACCAATCTCCAACTCGTTATTATGATTAATTGGGAAAGAACACAAATCTTAGGAGGTGATAAATATGGTGTAAATATTTTCTTTCCTCACCCTTCCTTTCTCTCAAGATGCTTCAAATGACTTCCAGTCTTTGGTTCCTGTAATTACCTAATATAATTACATAACAAGCCTGATCTTTTTAGCTAGACTCTGATTCCTATTCCCTTGATGAGAGGAAAAGCCGATCTTCATGAACTCAAGGTGCACACTGCCTCCAACTGTAGGACCTTTGTCACTGCCACCCCTCTAACCCTCAACATCATTTTCATCACCACCAGCAAAAGAAGAATTCACCATGTACGCAATTTCTTCTGCTTGATTAGGAATTTAAATAAAACTCCCCATTCCATCCTAGAGTTGGTGCCTAGTGAGAGGAGGTAGGTCAGCTTTGCCAATAGTTCCTCACCCAAAAGAACATAGAATAGAGGTAGAATGGGGAGAACAAAGAGGAAATGCCATAGTTGTCTATAGTAAAGAAAATTCTGACATCAGTGTTATTTACACATTTTACCTTCCAGGGCTGGAGAGATAGCCCAGCAGTTAAAAGCGCACTTGTGGTCACAACTATCTATATTACTTCCAGGGAATTTCTTGTCCTTGTCTAGCTTCCACAGGCATCAGGCAAATACATGGTGCACTTGGACACATATTCAGGAAAAAAAACATATGTGTGTGTGTGTGTGTGTGTGTGTGTGTATGCACACATATATACATATACATACATATTCATACATATATACATATGCATACATATTCATACATATATACATATGCATACATATTCATACATATATACATATACATACATATTCGTACATATATACACATACATACATATTCGTACATATATACACATACATATTCGTACATATATACACATACATACATATTCGTACATATATACACATACATACATATTCATACATATATACACATACATACATATTCATACACATATACACATACATACATATTCATACATATATACATATACATACACATTCATACATATATACATATACATACATATTCATACATATATACATATACATATACATTCATACATATATACATATGCATACATATTCATACATATATACATACACATTCATACATATATACATATGCATACATATTCATACATATATACATATACATACATATTCATACATATATACATATTCATACACATATACATATTCATACATATATACATATACATACATATTCGTATATATACATATACATATATACATATACATATACATATACATATATATATATATATATCTTCCAATAGGATATGACTATTTTACCTGTGGAAGAAAGTTGACTGTGAGAATGTACAGACAAGCACAGCACAGTTAGACTGTATGTCTGGGACTGTGAAGCCTTTGCTCTCTACATGGTGGGCACAGGCCTGGGCATGAACCTCACAGTGAACCAATGAAGCCCAGTCTTTCAACACTTCATATTCCTCTTCACGTTTTCAATTTGCTCTGGCTGGAGACAAGGGCGGTGTGAATGTAGAGAGCAACGGGCAGTACCAAGGAGAGCAGACAGTGACCGCCTTGTTTAAACGGGGCTGGCTGAAGATGTTTCCGTTCAAGGTGAATTTTGCTAAATTATCCCCTGTGAAATTATATATTCCAGCTTTAATATCTCAACCCCCTGATTGATTGCTCAAGTTAGAGTTGTGATAACAGTGGTTGGTGCTCTTCAAGAGGCTGAAAATGTCAGCGCTTGGGAAAATGACAGTTCTTGGAGAAATAATTGGGTTCTCTGCATAGCTCTCAACAACAGGAGGACTATGGCTGGGTTCACAAAATTACCCGTGATGGCCTTTTCCTGAAGCATGAGCACTCCTTTACCACTAACTAGAGATGCTTTGAATAGAGGGGAGGCCTTCCATTTTAGCTTCCTGTTGATGCCCATTATCTTTATACCATCCATCTTATCAAAAAGGAGATTTGCCTGAAAATAATTCCTTCTGTTTACTTCCCCCACCCAACCCCCAAGAGAGCAGAGAACAGAGTAAGATGACCGTCTTGTGGTGCCAAGATTTCTGATCTGGAAAGGGTGCCATTTCTGACACATATGAAATTGATCAACAATGACTATCAGAGCCATGCCAGAGGAAGAGGCGACAATAATGGGAGAAGTGCTGCTGCTGACAGAAATAACAGAAGAATTCTATTCTGGTTGGCATGGACATTTTCTTAAACCACATTAACAGCCACTCAAACTCTCTTTCCAGACAGCTTGATGCACTAAATTTCTCATGAGCAACGGTAGTAGGCTAGAAAGGAATCATTTCTGAACAGTAGAAAAATAGGGCTTAGCTTCGAGACTTCCAGATCCAACATAAGAATTATTTATTTGAAATTTATTAGGCTTACCTGACTCCTCAAAAAAAAATCCAAGAAATTAATAACTTCTTTTAAATTTCTGGGCTTTTAATTTCTACGCTGCTTTTGTTTTTATGTCTTGTTTTGTTTTGGGATAAGGTAAGAATTGACTTCTCTATCACAGAAGTCATCTTCGTGTAATAGAGTTGACAGCCACACACGGGACCATGTTCAGCATATTTTAAAATGGCGTAATGAACAGCTCTTTGTTTCAAATGTTAGAAGCAAAATGATTCTAACACATGATAAGTTAATACAAGGACAGACTTTTCTAGCCAAACAATGAGGATAAAACGGTAATTAAAATGCACTAGAAGAAATAGCTGCTCATCTGAGTCTAACGGAAACTTTTCTGCCATCTGCCACCATTAGCTCGTACACTGCCATATTTCCCTGCTCCATTCCAGAGCCCAGCATCATAGCACACAGCCCCTCACTCTGGGTGAGCTATGAGGCAAGAGCACAGAGCAATTAGAGGAATGTGGGTAAATGCAAAAGGTACTTCTCCATCTCCAGCTTCGTGTTGTCTTTCCGAGCAGGGGGGCTAGCAGTGCAAGAACCAATGATGGACTTGTTGTGGAGAACACTCACTGTAAAGATGAAGACCAAGGAGTACCCAAGGAATGCAGGCCTATCCGGGAGAGACAGTCGTCCATGCCAGTGTCTGAAGTGGAAATTTCTGAGTGGACTCAGTTGTGGCATATGATGTGTCTCATGAGAGGATGTTTTGCTGAGAACAGACACATGAAGTGTTTCTAGAAGCTGCCTGGAAAAGGGGCATGCAATGTTTTGCTAGGTCTGATACTTGAGAGGACATGTAAAAGGACACGAGTACAACCCAACAGACAATGTACAAGGTTCTGGCATTGGTTCACCTTAACACTCTTCGCTGGTCCTTGTTAGACTTTGCTGACCACTTGTCTTCACTGATGACATGATGGCATTGGTTTACCTTGCCTTCTTCACTGATCATTGCTTGTTGTGACTCCAAAGAGAGAAATGAACCAAAGAACTTCTCATATTCTGGTGGCTTCTTTCTGCTTCTGTGGACTCAGACAATTGACAGAGCCTTGTGGTTTCTTCTGGATCAAACTGCCATTGCTGATTCGTAAATGGTGTTTGTGAGTGGATCAAGCTACTGCTGCTGATTTAAGTGAACTGAACTGCTGACATCCTGACAACAAAGATTGGAATAACCCCAAAACTACTTCTAAACAGATTCATATTCCCCTTTTTCCTCTTAACTATTCCTTTCTACTATCTCTGGTGAGTGGGGGGATAGAAGGAAGTTTAAAGCATTTAAGTAGGTTTTTAAAAATCTAAGCCTACAAGTGTCCCACTTCTCTCACCTAAGTGTCATACAACATGAAAATTAGGACTACTGACTTGTTCAGAAATACTCAGGACTAAAGATTGTAACAGAGAGTGTCCCCCCAGAGAAAGGAATACATCATCAGCAAACACTTGGTTGGAACAATGCAGAAGCCTACTGGAGGTAAAAAAAAAAAAAGACTCTCACAATTGGATAGTGGACTTGGACTTTCAAGCATTGGTGGTAGTGTTAGAGCTGGGGTGATGGTGGATATTTCTCTGTCAAGAGAACAGCTGAGGAGATAAGGCTCATGAGTAATTATGGGTATGCATGGTTCCCATTAAATGAGCCAGTAATAAAGAACAATTAAATAAGCTAAGAGTGGCAGTCAGTGTGCCCACTTGTCCACCATGCCCAGTTTGTAAGTCGGTTTGTAAGGATTGTGTTTCCTGGTAAGGAGAAAAAAA
This sequence comes from Rattus rattus, assembly GCF_011064425.1. NCBI lineage: Eukaryota > Metazoa > Chordata > Mammalia > Rodentia > Muridae > Rattus > Rattus rattus. The sequence continues at coordinate 58,911,407 of NC_046168.1, read as the reverse complement.
AGAAATATGATTTTATAGCAGGCTCAGGGTCCAACAGAATTACAATATCCTCAAAGGAGAATAACAAGGCTAAGAGACATTAATAGAATTCCCCCAAGAAAGACTATTTAGGTACCCATGAATGTTCTCTGGGTTACCTCAATGAAGCTGAACTCTTGATTGTGAACCTTTGCAGGTAACTCTTAATACAGACAAGGCCTCATAGATGAATATTACTAATTACTGAGTAAGAACCATTCAAAGGGCAGAGGAGCAGGCTTTCATATATATATATATATATATATATATATATATATATATATATATATATATATATATATAGTGATACCCTGCTTGGTACTGGAAATCTAGATAACTAATGAAATCATGGTTATTTGAAGAGACTCTGCGATCACAATTGCTAAACAGTATAGTTCCAAACAGCAATCTATAAATATTTCTCAGCAAAGGAATAAATTTATATGTGATGTATCACCAAATTGGAGAAGTTCATCATGCCCTAAAGTCTTTCCAGCACCCAGCCAGAGTTGACATTCCTGTACAGTGGCAGTTTGGGACACATGACTGGGTAATAGCTTGTTTTCAGGTCCTCATAACTCAAGAGCAGCTTCTCAAAGCTTGATTCCTACAAAACTTGCATCAGAACCACCTATGGCATCACCTGGCGCATGTTTAAAATGTGTATCCCCAACCTCTTCTCAGATTAAAGAGCAAATCTCATTCTGGGTTGTCCCCTGGGTATCTATACTTTTCATAAGCACTCTGGAAGCATTGCAATGCATCATTTGATGATGGGTTACATACTCTGAAATGCAAAACAAGTATTTATAATTGAGCAATTTATAATTGTGTACTTACAAAAAGTAGGAAACCCATTACATTATTGGAAAATATCACTGATCAAATTATGGGATCATCATCATAATGTGATTCATCATTGACTAAACATCATTAGCATAAAAGTTAAGAATGGTTATGAAAAGTGATCTTGAGGGCCAAACCAAAATTCAGGGCTGGTCCAAAATTTACCACATACCAAACATTAAATTTATTAAAGATCGGAAAGAGTAGGTAATTGCAAAGTCGGTTTACCAGCGGGGGTGGGAGGGATGGACATTCAGTGACACTGTGAACCAACATTTGTCCGGCACCTTCTTTGATCCAGGCACTCACACATGCTTCATGTCTTTTAATTCCTTCAATTCTCTTCATATTTCATACAAAATCAAGTTCAGAGGGTTTGAAGAACTTGCACAGAATCACTGATCAACTTAAAGGAGAGACATCAATCATTAGATGCAGGTAAACTGGCTATAACATTTAAATATTTTTAGAACTATATCATACAATCTTCCTTTCATGAGCCTAAATTGTATTACACAAGATAAATCATTCATTATTTTTTAAAAAAAATTTGACCATATAGTGCCTTGAACAATCTAGCAAGATACTTCAGAATAAGACACTAATTCAGACAGGAGGAGAAAAAATACTAAAGTACAAGATACATCAGTTAATACCATATGAAGTTTGAGTCATGTGCAGTGGACAGAGGGAAGGGGAGTTTATCATTTAGTGCTGACTAGCTTGGAAACCACCCCCCCCAAGAATAGATAGTGTTTAGAATCAGCTCTGAAGGCCAGCAATTTTTTTGAATGGACACAGCTTTATAAAAAGTGTATTTTGCAGAAAATCAGAAACATCCTAAAATCTACCTCAAATGTTACTTTTAATAATCGAGATTGTTTATGGAAGGCAAAAATGACTTTAAAACAAAGTTTCTAGGTTAATAATCATCAATTCTTCATGTGTAATTAAAGGATAAATGATAGCTAACTCTTTGTGTGCTTACTAAGTCCTAGATGTTATATGAATTCATTGAATCCTTGTAAAACAATCTATGATAGATATTATTATTATCAGCTCACTTTTAAATGGCAACATGATATAAAGTTGGTCAAGATACAATACAAGAATGGGCAGTATTAAAACCCTGACCATACACTATTGAAGTGCTCCCACTCACTAGAAGTTATACTGACAGAAATGGGATTAGGAACTCTAAATGATCTATCATGCTGACAGGGACAAAGGGAAGCTATGACATCCTACAGGGCAAAGAACTTGTCATTCATCGTGTGTGTGTGTGTGTGTGTGTGTGTGTGTGTGTGTGTGTGTGTGTGTTATGTGATATTAAGAATTAAGCCTAGCTTCTCATGAATACTAGTTAAGTGTATCTCTAACCCCAAGGGAATTAATTTTTTTAATGCATTGTATTTAATGCATTGTATATACTAATTGTACAAAGCAATGGGTTACATTGTGTTGACTCAACACACTGCCTTCAACTCAAAAGGAATGTGAGATATCCTATTCTGGAGCTTACTATGAGTGACCACAGCCTGGGGACATAGGTTTGTGTTACCCCAAATACCACGTTTTAATGTGATAACCACTTAATGAAGTTTATAAACTGTGAGGAATTTCACAAATCAAGGTACCTTCAAAATAAATAGGCAGAAACACAAGTGAGCTACAATGAAATAGAGAAGCCTCTGCTCTAGGCCTTGGCTGTTACCTGACAGCATTCTTAGCCTATTCTTGGTAGAAACTCTGGGTCTATTTATACATCTCAAAAAGGAATTTATCTGAGAGCCATAGAATATCCAGTTATGCATAGAGGAAAGCAGTATGGATATTAAGAGGGCTAGAGATGGCCCAAGATAATTTGGCTCTGGACCTGCAACATTCTAACTCTCTATAATCACAGGGTTTGTGATCAGCCAATCAGCCTTGTGGACTCTTTAACCTGGGTACAAACTTGGAGGTTGGGGCTCAGAATACCATTATAACATGTTTATATATGTTATGATGTACCTTAATCATTTTCATACAGTTGACAACATTCACCAACACTACTTCTATGTACCCTTTCCTTCCCTCCTCTCGGTAACTCTCCACTTTTCAAACAATCAATCAAGGGCATCATTTACTACCTCAATGGCTACAACATTGAAAGAGGAAAGACTGTTGATCTGTGCTTTCCCTCAGGCAAATGACCCTATCCACAGAGAAAGGGTTCTTATGTCTGAAAATGTTTTATCCCAACCCAGAGCAGAGTTCTGATCCTCTAGCCTCTAGGGAGTAGTCCTAAAGGGTCCTGATACTGTTGTCAGGGCTTCCCCTCCTGGGATTGTGACTCCTCCTACAATGGAAACTTTGAGGGCTCATTTCTAAGGAGCTGGATTGACTAACCAAAAGAAATGGAAGTGTGTATACAGATAAATGCCTCCTTGTGTAAGCACTGACAAGGCATCTTAGGAATGATGACTACGACTAATTCTGCAAGAGAATGGGCATCTCAGACAATAATGATCTGGCAAGAAGCATCCCAAATCCTTGGTGGATGCTCAGCCTCCCTTGTAAAGTAACCTCTCACAGTGCTGTTTCCTTGAGCTCCCCCTCCAGCAGAGTTCATGTCTCCCAGTGGAGCTATAGCCCTAAGATTTCCTGTCAGCAATTTTCAGAGCGTTTCTTTATTCCTTATCTCCATACCTTGTTTATTCCTAATGTCCCTCCTGGTCCCTTGGTGTTTTTCCAGGTGCTCTGATACACAAGGCAATGATGGCACTTCTGAAATCTCAGGTCTAAGATCATATAGTGTGGGGAGCAGAGGAAGCCCTGGGTGAATGAAATCCTGGGAGGCTATTTGCTAATACAGGACGGCTGAGGACCCTGTGGTAGTTTGACTAGGGTATGATCGAGAGTAGACTCATGTGTTTGAATGCTTGGCCCAGAGGGAGTGGCACTTTTTAAGTAGGTGTGGCCTTGTTGGAGGAGGGTGTTGCTGTGAGGACAGACTTTGAGGTCTCCTATGCTCAAGCTATGCCTAGTGTTGTACACAGTCTCCTTCTGCTGCCTACAGACCAAATGGTAGAACTCTCAGCTCCTCCAGCACCATGTCTGTCTGCACGCCGCCATGCTTCTCACCATGACGATAATGGACTGAACCTCTGAAACTGTAAGCCAGCCCCAATTAAATATTTTCCTTTTTAAGAGTTGGTAGTGTTTCTTCACAAAAAAAAAAAAAAAAAAAAAACAACTAAGACAGACTCCATGGCTTTCTGGTTGATAGTGTGTGAAGAAAATGTTCCAAAGACTGCTCTCCTACAGGGACCGCTTCTACTGAGATTCGCTAAACCTGCCTCCTTGACACATCTGTATATAATAAACGCTGCCTGCTTGTTTCTCAGTGCATAATAACCCTCCCTCCTTATCCAGCTGTAGGGAATAACCCACCTCCATGTTCAACTCTACATAATGAACAGCTGTGCTTCTGTGGCACTGCAGTTACTCAGAGTTCCCAATCTACACGATCCCAACTACTCTGTGTGTCTGCCTTTGTTTCTGTCTTTCACCACCTCAGGCAGGTCAGTCCCTGGAGCCATGCAGGATGTGGCAATGTAGAGATGTCCTCGTCATAGAAACTGGATGAGCTAATTCAGTACTAAGTGTTGGATTAGTAACAGTGTGTGTTCACTGAAATTATCAAAGCAACCTCGCGGGTTCAGATTATCTTGTTACAGAAAACTCCATTTATTTACCCCAAACCACAACTCATATGTGTGTACCACAGGTCTCTGAGCCATACAGCCTAGCTTCAGAGCATGCGTGTTCCACCAGTATGCTACACTGCACCACTATGCTCATCCAGAGTCTAAACGTTGCCAACTGTGACTTTAACTCATCTGCACTACAACACAAACTCACACCATCTGTTATGGGAAGAAAGTTAGGTAAGAGCACGTCCCAAAAGATCAAAGATATTGTTTAGGCAGTAATAGCTGAAGTTACATGGAGTTAAAGGCATTTTGTGTTCCCCAAAGTTTTAACTACAGTCCTGAACAACAGCCCTTGACTCCATGGGCTAACAATCCCATTGGTCAAGATAGGTCTGATGTCTGAAGATCATTAGAAGGCTGAGAGAAATCTGAACACATCTGCTCAAGCCCCAATGGCCACTTCCTTTCTCCGGGCCTTGATCTGACACAATGTGCTCACTCAGCCTAGAAAACACAGCTAGTGTCATTGTCCTCAAGCTCCTACCAGTCACGGAAGGGAGCACCGATCTGAGTTAGATAACCTCTCGGGCTTAGGAAAATGGGTCCAAAAGTTTACAGAAAAGGTGGGAGTGATTCAAGACGGGACCTGTAAGGGTTAAAAGAGGAAGTTCCACAGACAAGGGTTGTATTGGACAACGACATGGGAGAAGAAGGGGAAAGGGATGGAAATACCTTCTTAAAAGCCTATGGTGAGTTCTGTAATCTAGGACACTTAGGACCGGAAATGGCTGAAGGAAACACATCCAACTAGGTGAGTGACACAGAGCAGCAACTCTGAGGATGCTAGAAACAACGGGGCACAAACTCCCCTGAGGCTGAAAGTGGTAGGGGGTGGGGGGCAAAGAGGGCTTCTCACAAGGAGCTCAGAACAGAAAGAAGAATGAGGTGCAGAAGACCCCACTGCTGAGGGCCAAACGGTGTCCCACGCCAAAAGCTAAGGAGAAAAGCTGAGCCGTTCAACTTTCTCTGTCCTGGAAAGTCATAGGCAAGCAGAAAAGGCTAGAGCAAATATGTTAAGTAGAAAACGGAAACCCAAGGTTGGGATGAAGAAGGCAAGAAATGCCAAGCTTCTATAAGTGAGTTCAAGGCTACAGCCTTGGGTCAAAGTCATCTCAAAGGAGGTGGAGTAACCAAGCAGTGGGCTAAGCAGTTGAGGAAGGTCTGAAAGGATAAGAGAGGACAGGAACAAAAAGCTTTTGAGGTTTTAAAACCAGGGAACAGATGGGGTCTTTAGCATTTATTAACTATAGAAAAATTGGGTTCTGTTGTGTAGTTACCATGCACGCATAAAGCATACCTTGATGACATTCACACCCTAAATGAGCCTGTTTCTAAAGTTGCAAGGTATCAATGCCTGCAAAAACTAAAAAATTAAGGCAAAAATTTCTTATAGTAATTAAAGACTATCATTAAATATAATTATTGTTGCCAACTCTACTATTACTAAGTGAGGTTTACTGAGCCAATCTGGCTTCATTGGAAGCTGTAACGAGAAGTCAACATCGTCTCCTGGACCCACATTGGATCCCCAGAGCCCATTGTCAAACTCTTTCAAAGAATAAAGTAGCTACACGTAGACTGAATGCCTTACGCATTGAAGGGGTTTGGTAACTACTTCGATGGCTGGAGACACATTACACAAATACCATTCTGTGTACCACATAATGCTTCAGGCCTGTAGCCTCAGTGTTCTATGCTGTTTACTGGGCATTTTTTTTTCATGACTTATATAACTTTGCAGAAACCAGGCATGTAACAATTTGATGCAGCTTTTTTGAAGACAAACTGGCAGCCCTGATAAAATTTAACTTTAAAGAAATCTTTAAAACAGCAGCTGGCATGACTACACATAGACTACATAGCTGATCATAATCCCATTCTGAGTGAGTTTCAGATCTGCAGTACGTTCAGGCATAGTGACAGAGCAACGCGCTAAGATATTCACTGTTTGCATGACCAGGAAATGAAAATTTAGCTACTTTTTTTTTAAAAAAATTAGTATATTTTTGTTAAGTGCAAATCAAAATAACCACATCAATATACATCTGTATCAAAATCTCTTCTACCAATGTGATGTCCATGCATTTCTCAGTCTGGAATCCATAGAGGTGAGGGCGGGTCTCTCTAACTCGTGATCACGAGGTTTTATTCCCTAGGTTGGCAACAATTCATTTTGCTTCTACCATTTGGGAGGGCAGAAAGTGAGAGAGGTTGCTGGCTTTGGGGTTTCTATTAAATAGATCTCCACCAAGCAGATGATGTCTCATGAATACAGAAATACATATGAAGATTACATATCATCTCAGATTCTTCTTAGAAGCAAAGGAGACAGGCCCTGGCTGACCTGAGCAAAAAAGGACTTTGTCCGAAGAAAATGGAGCAGAGCGTGTGATTTCAGACAAGATGAGCACACAGGACAGATTTCTCTCGTTCTCCCAAGATGCAGCTAGAGAGATCACAGCCTGCCTCTGCAGGGAATGGTTTTGAGGGCTGCAGTCCACCAGCTATCTGTCCTCTAGTGTAGTGGTTCTCAATCTGTGGGTCTTGATTCCCCTGGAGGTTGCCTATCGGATATCCTTCGTATCAGATATTTACATTGTGATTCAAAACAGAAGCAAAATTAGAGTTAGGAATCAGGAATGAAAATGATTTTATGGTTGAGGGTCACGACTACATGAGGAACTGTATTAAAGGGTCAGAGCATCAGGAAGGCTGAGAACCACTGCCTCTGTCACTGGTGATTAAGGATGTTGAAGTTCCAGAACTATCCAATAGCCACTTAGGGACATGAAGAAATAAAGCAGTTTCTCCAGAAAAGAAAACCCTTGGCACATCATCAGAATAAATGGGAAGAATCCCTAGGAAAGAAGTTACATATATACAGATGTATATATGATTTTGCTTCATTTCCTTCACGTTAATAAAGTTGACTGCTAGGTCAATAAGGACACATATATTGACTACTGGTTGCAATTCTATTTATTGTCAAAGCATGGGGAGAAATTGCTAGGCTTCAGTCTTACTCTATCTCATCCAGTTTGGCCCTCAGTTCTTAGTTTTGCATTTCAGGAGTGTGTAAAAGTGTTTGTTCCAACCCCTATTTCCTCTCTTCCATCATGTGTTCTATAATGAGACCAGGGACCCTGGAAACCTACCTTGTCCAAATCTCTTACCAGCTGGCTTCCAGTGAGACCCTGCTAAGGGACAGCCTTTGACTGCTATGTGGGAGGAATGGAGGAGCCGCTTTCTTCCTGAATTCGTTTGTTAGCATCTCTTTAGCTCATGCTCTGTGGTTTTGTTGGGTGCTATTGACATCTTCATTAGGACACTTCTTGAGCTCACTTGCATGTCTATACATTAGCAATTTGGGTGGCTCCAGGATCAATTAGGCAATAGCGCTTCAGACGTTCCACCACCTATTGCTCATTTCCTTCGGCAGACTGCTGTTGCTTGCCCATGGTCCCTCTGACGTCGTACCTCCTCTGCCCTGGGCAACCACCCTTGTTGTTCTCGGCTCTGGTCCATGTTCTCCTCCTCATTCTCCATGTGCAGTGATGGCAGCTTCTCCCAGAAATTACCAGTCCCTGCTTACCTAATGTTTGACCTTTCAGCATCCCTGTCTTTCTCTAATCTATGTTTTAAAATCCTTCTTTCTTCTATTGAAATAGTGACAGTGTTCCCATCTTCCCTTCTGAATATGCTAAAGAAGCCAGAATCACCCTGAGGAGTTCCTTGTCATGACATCTTTGGATTTTGTATCTTAGTGAAGGATCAGGTGGGTCACAGCTCCACCCACCTGAAAACTTTTCATCTGAAAAGAGGTCACGTTTAGCCTGCATATCCTAGAGAACACATGTTTGCAGAAAGCAGGTTTCTGCTTAAAATAAGAAATGGCGCTGTAAGACTTGAATTGCCTACAGTGTACTATGCTGTCCTCCTACTTTGGAGAAAGCAAGTGGAAGACGGGTTCCCATCCCTCAAAGATACTGGAGTGCAGTATCCCTGCAGCACACTAATGCTCAGGCCGAATCAACTCACAGAGATCAAGTCCTTCTGAAAAGCCTATGGACTTTAATTATAATTTCCATTTGAAGCTGGAAGACAAACATGTGATCTCCAGTGACCCTGCAGGGACCCATCACAGTCAACCTCTAAGATCTATCTTGGCTCTAGAGTAATGTAAACAATAGACCCATTCACCTCCCCACCATTTTGCACCCAGCTACAAGCTGACTCCCTTTAGAAGAAATATTCTCTTCACTTGTCCCTCAATGCTTCCACCAGGTCTCTCTGCACACTTGGCAGTTTGTGTCCAGAGGGCCTGGGGAAGCAGCAGGACCACCACCACCACAACAGCAGCAATTGCCACAGCAGCAGCAGCAACATGAGTAAACCTAGAACTAACGGAATGCAAGGACCTAGTGTTTGGAAAGTTCACTTTCCCTTGAAAGATGCAGATCTCGGAATCCCTTTCTCTCCGGCCGAAGTCTCCCATCTCAGCCAAGGAGTTACTAGGGATGTGCAGTTTCCAAAGACCCAAAGAAGGCTTGAAAGTCTTCATGAGATCGTCTCCCTTCCACCCTGGAATTCCCGCCACACCACCCTTCCAATTATTGCCACAGTTGACAACGAAGTGCACATCTGTATGGATCCCGCCCTTCTAGTGTTCAGGCCACACATGATGTTTCAGAGCAGATATCCTCCATCCAGTGCCCTCCCTCAAACGAAACTGTCCTCCATTACCGTTACAGGGCAGGGAAAAACAAATTCCACGTTGGGCACGGTGCCACCAAATATGAGAACAAAACATTTTGACCTTGAATGATATCAGAGAATGCTAACTTCTGGCCCACGAAAAGGGACATCATGTTATATTTTTCATGTTCCTATGGGGATCTTAAGACACAGAGAAGACACAAAGTTAATGCAAGACAACACGCAGGATAAAAACAGGACAGAAACTATACTAAGTTCATTTTGGCAGGCTCCTCCCCCCATCCTTATCTCGTATCACCAAAGGACATCTCATATTCCTGAGGGGAAAGCCATGGACTTTTGTGTTTCAGTCCTTTGGCCAATGAGGTTCGTATGACGCAGGGTTGCAGTGAGTTGGAGAATATTTCTTCTGCTAACACAGCCTCCCGTGAATGGTTTTACTTTCTTATCTAATGCTTCTTAATGAGTCCCAATATCCTTCCTCTTTGTCCTTGTTTGGGAAGAGGTGGCCAAGAAGACAAATAGAAACCATCCTTAGAGTTGTGGGAATATCTGGTTTGCCCGTGGGTAAATGCCCAAGTTTATGGCCACCTGCCCTGCCCTACTGTGGGGAAACCAAGACGCAGGAACACACCAAACCACACACAAACACATGCCGGAAGCCTACACTTCTAGTAAGATCAAATAACGGTCCTTTTCCAAATTCCTTCTACTCCTCCCTCCCACCTATGTGCATGCTTACACACACACACACACACACACACACACACACACACACACACACACGCAAACACACACTCAGGCTCTTCTAAACGAAAACCAGTTGGTCAACTCCTGGACTGGAACAAGACTGGGTGACAGTGCTAAAGGCGAGTATAAAGGACAGGACTGTAGAATACAGTTTGGGGGTGGAAGGGTGGTGGCAGGATGGTATAGCACAGACATCATCCTTCTGGGAATCCATGATCCTTCCCTCATTTTCAATCTCTGGAGATTTGAATTGTGCAGTTCCTGCAGATCTGCCCTGTTTCCTTGCCCCTGGACGGTTGTCCCCACCCCACCCTTATTCCTTTATGTCCCTCAGCCATCCTACTCTCTGCCCAACCCCCTCCAGTCAGAAGCAGCCACCTGGGGACCTTGCAATCCAATAATTAACCAGGGCAGCTGCTAAACCAATCCAACTCCAGAGCTCCACAGCTGGCAGAGCAGAGTCCTGCCTGGACGAGGGGGAGGCTGAGAGGAGGCCCACGGAGCCTTCTCAGGTGGCCAGATGACGCTTAATTAGGCCCCCAGCTCTAGAGGACTCTCCAGATGGGCAAATGCCTGGAAGCCTTAGGGAGCCAGCAGGACACTCTGGGAAGTCACAGTGTGCCCCTTCCTTTCCAGCTGCTTCTGGGGCTGCAGGAGAAGACAGCAAAAATAATAATTGGTACCTTCAGTCAGAGGAACTTGCCAGCAAAGGGATGTTCTGTTCTCAAATGGGGGAGCCGGCCCCTATTCACCCTGTTCTGTTGCCATCTGAGCTGTGAGCAAATGGTGTGTGTGTGTGTGTGTGTGTGTGTGTGTGTGTGAGAGAGAGAGAGAGAGAGAGAGAGAGAGAGAGAGAGAGAGAGACCACCAGCATATACTACCATGAGCATAAGAAACACTTTTTCTAAGTCGAAACAATATACACCATTTTCAGGCAATCTTTATGCAGAAGGAAAATATAAAAGAAATATACAGGTCTCATTCTTTAAGTCTCCACTGCCTGCAAAAATGACGGACAGACAGAAGGACAGAGGGAAAGTGAGCAGCTAATGATTTAATTGTAACAGGCTTCTATGTCTAGGTGAGAAAGACCAGGGGGAGCCAAACAGTAAGGGATGGTAGGAAGCATAGAAGGAGCAGGTTTTATATTTCAGAATATGACCAAGGTCTGCAAGAGAACCCAACCATAACACCATTCATTTCTCCCAACATAGCACACCTTCCATTAAAACCAGCCAGAAGAGGACAGGGGGAACAGAATCATATAACCTGATAGTGCTCTGCCTTTGTCCAGATCCTAACTTACTCAGCACACCTTCTGGGTATCAGAAATTGTGAGAATACGGGTGACAAATATTAAAGAGATTGGACCTCATAAAATGCCTGTGTTGCTGGAACCAAATACCTGATCAAAAAGCATTAAAGACAGAAGAATTCATTTTTCCCCCAGGTTAAGAGGCTCTGTCCACAGCTAATGAGCCTTACGGGTTGGAGCATTAACATCATGGTGGTGGGACCCTGCAGTAGACCATTTGCTTCACTATCTGGGAGAAAGGAGACAAAGAGAGGGAGAGCACTGCGGCCTAGGAATAGCCTTCAAAGCTACACGCCTTGGGACTTACTTGCTTCTGCTGGGCCCTACTTTATTAAGCTTCCAGAGTCTCCCAAAATGCAACACGGGAGCCTGGTTTAGGACATTTCATCTTCATGTATGTTTGTACCATAACAGCCTCTTTGACTGTTCCTTTCCATTGGTTTCGTCTCGTCTCTTTCTGAGTGACAAAGACATCTGTGTCTTCCGATAAGAGAACAGCGTGCTTACGGCATTCAAGTTTTTGACTCAAATAATCTGATAAGGAGAAATAAATGTCACAGAAAGTCAGGAAGCCACTGCCACCATGACCCTTGCACCTACACTAGTCATTCCACATTTGTGCAGAGCAGCGGCCCATGGCTCAACGTGCGGCTTCCTGCTTTAACGTGTAGCCTCTCACATCAGAACTGTTTGTACCTCATAGGCACCTTCTGGTCTGGGAATGGCTAACTGTTCCATGCAAGAAACTTTTCAGAAAAAAATATTTAATAAGGCTTGGAAAACAAGTGTAAAACTCACTTATTACAATCTTCCTTGTTTACCCTGGTTATTAATATCCTCTATTTGAAAGACCAGTTTGGGGGAGAGACTGGGCCATGTATGATCACATTTTTGGCTACCATAGGACCGAACTGGCAAAGAAACGTCATTGAGCAATCTCGGCCCTCTGAAGTTTCTGGAGGATAACATATTTTCTGCAGGCTTTGGCTGATACAGCTGACATTAATTGTTAATTCTCCGAAAGCCATCTGCTGAAGTTGATTCCCAGGAAATCTGGGGAAACAGCGCCATCTAGCAGTCCTTGCTCAAAGTGCTCCTAAACTGGGCTCATTACTGACAGCCAAATGAACAAATGTATACACACACACACACACACACACACACACACACCAGCCACCATTATAACAGTGTCCAAACATGTTTGTCACAGCATGGAGTCTCTCTTCTTTTCAGGAACTCTCTGGGTATATTAGCCCCCAGTTTGGTAAAAAATCTCAGTAACATAGACCATCTCATCTGGAAGATTCACCAGAGTCATACATTTATAACAGCAGATGAGGAAACCAATACCCAGAAGTGAAGAATGGATACCTTTGGAAAGTCGCACAGCTAGTTTTTGGAGAATTGAGGATCATAAACCAGAAGGCATTTCCCCATGCCTGTAACAAGAGCAGTCACTAACCATGGGGGATAAAGGACAGGGAGGAGGCAGCAAAACAACCCCCAAAATGAGAGCATCCATCAGGAAACAAAGAGTGAGACCATTTCCGAATCTGTAATAATTCTTGTCTTCATCCATGAACAATATGTCCCAAGACTCTCAGTGCATACCTGAAACTGCAGATAGCACTGAATTCTGTGTATAATATGTCTTTACATACATACATACATACATACATACATACATACATATGTAAAGTTTAACTTTACAAAAAGAGAAGTGTATGCTATAGTAAGAGATTGACAAAAAATCATCATGACATTTAAACATTGTAACAATATACTATAACAATAGCAGTACTGTTACTTTTCAGTCACAATACCCCATCCCATAACCAAAGTGACTACTAAGTAACTATTAGGGGCAGAAGCGCTTTCTAAGTCTAAGATTTCATCCCGTTCCTCAGTGTAGCATGTAATTTATCATAAGAACTGTTCATTCCTGGAATTTTCCACTTAACAGATTTTGGACTGTCATTGGAGCTGTGTGCGTGACACTGAGGATGACACCATCTTTCAAGGGGTACGGGAGAGGGTAGCCTGAACAAAAGGACAGTTTCTGTGCTGTTAAGCTCGAATCATAACCAGCTCTCAGAGTTCCTCATCATGCCAATGATGTGACAGCAACAATGGCCCGAACTTATGGTAGTCTGTCCAGGCAGTATAACAGAGGGCAATGAGACTGGATCAAGACTCTGAAAAAGCACAAATCCCATTCATGAGGGGTAGAGCCTCATGACCTAATCACTTCCTCCCAAACCTCTCCTCCTAACACCAACACATAAGAATTTCAGAGATACTGACATTCATTAACCCAGCTTCTCTATGGTCTCACTAGTCAAAATTTTTTTCCACAAAGAAAAAAATATTGGAGTTGGAGATTTAGCTCAGTGGTAGAGTGCTTGCCTAGCAAGTGCAAGGCCCTGGGTTCGGTCCCCAGCTCCAAAAGAAAAAAGAAAAAATGCTTCTGCCAAGCAAATTATATTTCTTTGGGGCTGGAGAGATGGCTCGGTGGTAAAGAGCACCGACTGCTCTTCTAGAGGTCCCGAGTTCAAATCCCAGCAACCACATGGTGGCTCCCAACCATCTGTAATAAGTCTTCTGATGTGTCTGAAGACAGCTACAGTGTGCTTACATATAATAATAAAGAAATAAATTAAAAAAATATTATAGATTTTAATTTGAGAAGTGGAGGTTTTGCATTCTTCTCAGAAAGCCCTTCAGAACTTTGACTTCCAATATGTCCAACTCTGGTTCTCTCACTCAATGGGAGAAATACTGTGTACAGTCCACCTGTGAAAAAGTTAAGGCTTGGCTAAACGAACTCACTTTCCCAGTGATATGCAGAAGGAATGGTGGAATGGGGGCGGGGCTATTTTCCCCTTCCCTACTGCTGCCCGTTGCCATAGTCACCATCATCTTTGGCTGTAGGCCTCATAGCTAAGCGTCTTGATAGCCCAGGTGGGTGACTGTCTTCACCTACCCTGAGTCAGAGGCATGTGTGTGTCTGTCGGTATGAAGGCAGTATCAGTATCCTGACCAGTAGGCAAACTGGACATGCTGCAACCTGAGAGAAGATAGGCTAGCAGAGGTTGATGGAAAAGGTGAGTCAGTCCACAAGGACAATGGTCCTTTTCTAACTAGAGTTTCTAGAACTGGGAACATAACTGCAAGACAGGGCAGGACCACCGTGATTCAAATCCGGTGGATTACCTGCTTGGTGTGATGACAGCTGCTTCTTCTTCTTCTTCTTCTTCTTCTTCTTCTTCTTCTTCTTCTTCTTCTTCTTCTTCTTCTTCTTCTTCTTCTTCTCTCCTTCTCCTTCTCCTTCTCCTTCTCCTTCTCCTTCTCCTTCTCCTTCTCCTTCTCCTTCTCCTTCTCCCTTTTCTTTTCTTTTCTTTCTTTCTTTCTTTCTTTCTTTCTTTGTTTTTTTCATCTCCAACATTCAGTGGTTCCTAATCAGCTAGCCATGCCCACTTCACTTGAGTGTGGTCATCCTTATAAATAGACACCCTTCCCTACAGCCATGGTCAGGAGGAAGGTGGACAGCATCCAGTTCTGTCCGTGCAACAGTTCTCCCTGGCAACCCCCTCTCCTCTTCATTCCAGAGGGTCTTCATCCAGGAACGGGCCCACACCTGGGAATGTGGTAGGCAAAAGGACCTTCTGCTATGGTGGTTGTATCACCTGAGGTAGAAGTCTTTCCTGAAGAGCAGAGAAGCCTTTCCTGGGCTGTGTATCTACTCGATTTCTCCTATAGGGATATCTTGAATAACATCTGTACAGCGATTCCTGGGGTTATGCTGGTCTGATAGAAGCACAGGTACAGGGAGGATGCCAGGCTCCTGTACTCGGTCAGCCCCGGCACCTTTGGCTATTTCTCCCATAGCCTTCCCATAATTCTCTTGCCTCCCTGAGTACACCCAGCTGCTCTACCCCCTCCTATGTGTCAAGAAGATCTGATCCAGAACGTGAGGCTCTGTCTTTATCAGAAAAAAAAAAACGTGAAAGTCCAGTATTTGGAATCCGAACCACATTTCAAGAGCTGTTTTATGAATTTTAGATCAGAACAGGAACACTTTGTCAGACAAATCACCTCAGGTTTCCTAGAAATCCTTGCTCACATGCCATGGAATGAATAATTGCATCGGTATCCAAAGCTTAGCTGAGGAGAATGATTTGAGCAATTGGAGCTTAAGATTCTCCTGGATGAATTCTGCTACAACCAGGGACTTGCTGGCACGGAAGGACCAGCACGGCATCAACATGGTTATTACAGGCTCACGTCTCTGAGCCGCTTTCCCACTCGTTTCCTTCAGTAGGAGAAATTTTAAAAAGTGAGATGAATAATCATGATCTCTTGGAGGGAAAGGGATCTCAACACATAAAGCCCTTTCATTGAGTTTTGTCTTCATGAAACACACGAGCTTTAAGGACTAGTGGGCCCCAGTAGCGTGTAAGTGGTTTTGAGTCCAGCCACACTTAGGAACGACAGTGCTTGTAAGCTGTTGGGTTTGTTTGTTTGTTCGTTTGTCTGTTTGTTTTAAACCTGGTGTTCTAGCTAGCCTAACAAAGATACCTAACAATTTAACCCAGGGATCCTTTTAAACTGGGTTAAACATCACTCCTCCGTGAAGCCTAAAATTACCGTCACATATCACACAGCATGAAACGCACAGGTCTGTCCTCAGACACGGCTGCGTGTCATCATCCGACCCTTCTGTCTCCATTCCTACTCATCTGGCCTGCACATTCAGGAAGCCTTGGTCTGCACATTCATTGGTCTCCTTGGGTTTTGTCAATGTCCCTGGTGCTCTCTCCTCAGGATGTTTGCTTTGCTTGTGTTAATCCTGTCTCTCCCCCAACCCCAACCATGTTTGAAAGGGCAGAGATGTTCGTCTCAGAGAGGCCACAGTCCTTGGAAAATCTTTGCCATGCTAGATATCCACACATATCTATTTGTGAGTCCACGAAGGAGACTTCTCAATGCCTGCCTACCTTTGGGCTGAGCTAATCACAGCTTCCTAAGCCTCCCAAGATAGAGCTGACTGTCCAGTCCATAACTCTTCACCACCAAACTGGAAACAAGCTCCCAAGACTAATTCCATCACCTGGAAATGACCACAGCCAGGAAGACATTCAGACTTAGCTAGCAGTTGTTAATATTTCTACATTTCTCACCTAAGTCCATTAATGGTTAAAGTAGAAACTTTCCCCTCTCCCAGAGCCTGCTATGCTTTCTGTAAAAAGCAGTGAACATGGACCCCTCTACTTATGCCCTTGATACCAATACCTGAGGAATGCTCAACTAACAATGGCCAGTGTAACCCCTTCGACGCAAATGAATGACCTTGCAAATGGCTCACTTTGAACTTGACCGACGTGCCTGGAGAAGGATCTGTAAAACACCTGCAGATGAACCACATCCACTTGCAGTCGGACATGGGCTCACCAATCAGAGCCGTCTTTGTCTCCTTCCTTTGGCTAAATGAAAGCTGCAGCCAGTGATCTGAATACGCTTCAAACACCTTCCTTATATTCTAGAAACCGATTGCAACGTGGGTGCCTAAATGGAAGGGGTGGGGTAGGATTCCTCAAGAAATTATTCTTGTATTCGTCCAATATTGACTTAGAATCTCAAAGTCATGTTGAACACATTTGGAGATGCTACAGGAAGTAGCAAGGAGGAGGGATGTTTAACAGAAAAGGAAAGGCTCTAGTCAAGCCACACTGGCAAGGTTTCCTAAGGACAAGACCCCGATGAAGAGCTAAGGAGTTGACGCAGACGTGGGAGCTAAAGTGTTCCTAGGACAGCATGTGCAAAGGTCATGAGGTGGAAATGAGCTCTCTAAAGCCTTTCTCTTTTTTTCCCCTCTTTCATTTGGCTAATGTCCAGTCTCCTCAACCTGGCCAAGGAAGCCAGCCTTCCTGTCTGCAATATATTCATGGCCTTCCCAGCCCACAGTCTGAAGTAGGCATCTCAGAGTAGCTGCTCCTAAACCTTTATGCTATGGTCTCTAAAAAGAGTTCTTCCTGGTAAACAAATCTACTTTGTCTGCCCACATCCAGGAAGCTACTGACTCCTAGCTTCTCGTCTTCTTCTGCTGACAAACTCCATCATCCCTGGAGCTCCTGCCAAACACCCCCTGTCTCTGGGCTGAGCTCTTTCCCATCTCCCCCCAACCCCCCAGATTCCCACACTGGGAAAAGTAACGAGCTGACCACAACCTAGAACAGCCAGCAGGAGCTCATTCTGTCCCGCATCTCACTGTCCTCACACCCAGTGTCATCCAAGACGAGTGGGCTGTCTCCTCTTTACCTCACTGCCAGGAGGCAGAGGAGTGAGCGGTGACGAGAAGGTGGGATTGGAGTCTAGGGACAGGCAGTTTAGGCGTGCTCTTGCAGCTCACCCCAACTTGGACAGAAGCCCGATGGACAGTGAGGAGGGAAAAAACTCAGTCAGGGCCTTCACAGCTTCTCCACCCTGTCAGAAGGGATCAGGTTGCTGACAGGGTCCATGCTTCAGGCTCCGTTGAAATGAATCCAAGTATGTGAATGTACTGGTGTTTTAGAATATTGCTTTCTACTTTGCTTAGTCTCATGTCCAGCAGTTCCCAATTCTGGGCTTATATGCAAAACTGGCTATTCATTTGAACAGAAATGGCCTACTGAAGGAACTTAAAAAACTTGAAGAGTGCCGAAACAACACCACTTCCTTCTGCCTGGTTTTAGTTTTCGTTTTTCTGTTCTGAAGAGCAAACCTATGGCCTAAAGGACTCTACCGCTGAGCTATGTACCCAGCCCCGTGTACAGTCATTTTCAAACTGGGCTGCTAACATATGTACTGTGGTAAGTACCTTCTATGTCTTGCTTTAACAGTCATTCTAACAGGAATTAGAGGTGAGTCTTAGTCTCAGGTGAAACAGGGGAGGCTCGGAAAGTTAGAGATGCCAATCCAGTCTCGAATATCTATAGAGCAAGCACCAGACAGACTTCTGTGCATTTTAGAGTCTACACTGCGTCTCTTGAAAATCCACACGGAGATGCTTGAAGGAGAAACAAACACAAATGAATAATCCATCCTCTTAGAGAGTGAGCATACAGCAACAGGATCCCAGCAGGCTCCTGGCAGGAAGGTGAACAGGGGTGGGAAGAAGTGCGTGGAAAAGAGGCAGAGAGCGAAGAGGGCTTGGCTAGCTGTGCATTGGTTTGCCTCAGGCTGTCTGAGCCGCCTCTTCTTTGTAAGGATGAGATGCTGTAGTCAGCACCTGCAGAGCCCAGCTTCCCATCCTGCCTAGCAACAGGCTGTCCAGATGCGGAAACAAACCAGGAAACTACAAAGCAGAAGCGGCAGAAGAGAAGCCTTTAAAAAAAAAAATCCCAAGAACTGAAAGTTCTCCTCTTTTTAGAGGATACAGGGGAATAGACCAAAAGAAACTGGACATGAGGCGTCATGAGGCGTCGTCAGTCGTGGCAGCATCAGGACCAGAAGGGAGGAACAGAGCCCACAGTTCACTTCTGTATCCATCTAGAGATACGTCCATAAGTACATGGATGTACCTATCCAAACATGAACAACTCTTCATCTTAATAACTCTTGCCCTCTCTGAGCCAATTTACAAGTGAAGTATTTACACATATCACAATGTAAATTGTGAAATGAGAGAAATAAAGTCAATTATAAAGAAATCAGGGGAGGATCAGAGAGAGAGAGAGAGAGAGAGAGAGAGAGAGAGAGAGAGAGAGCGAGCACAAAGACCTTTCACTCCCCAAAATTTACACTAAAAAAAGCATGTGGATGTGCTCGTGTGATTGCAGCATTGCGGAGGACGAGGCGGGCAGATCTCTGGGCCTTTGTGGTCAGCAGGCTATACTTGGTGAGTTCCATACCAGTGAAAAATTCTGCCCCACACCACCCCCATCCCCCCAAAAAATGTAGTACCAGAGAAATGACACCCTGACCTCCACACACTTATGAGTGCAGGCATGCTACACAAGCATTAGGGTTCACGCACAAACATTAGGGTGCTCACATGGCAAGATCTCTTGAGGTCTCTTGAGGTCTTTAAGCAGAGATGGAGGGAGACAGCATGTGCACAGGTACTAAAAAGGAAAGGCCATCAGCGTGTGTGGAGAGGACAGAAGACCTGGATGAGTGATGCGCAGAACACAGAGCACAATGACACGGAGACATACCCAGGGCCAGATCAGACATAAGGCTCCCACACTTGGGACGGAGCTTATTTTAAACAGTAGCGCAAAGCCATAGAGGAGCTAACAAGTAAAGACCTTATGGCCCCTTTATGCTGTTACAAAAGCTATCCTCGTTTTTCTATTTGGAAATAATGATAGGCAAGGAGAAGTGGAACTGGAGTAGCAGTCATGGTGAGTAAGAGTGTGGCTCAGGGGGTCAGAGAGTGCTGCAGAGGGAGATCTTTAGATCTGATGATTAGACACACGGGAGGTTTGAGAGGTATAAGTCAAGGATGATGCTGTGTTTCCCAGCCTGAGTATCCAACTGAATTTTGATTCATTTTATGAAAATGAAATCTCTGGTGAGTCTGTTCTACTGAACTTCAAGCTCTAGCTCCCAATGTGGTGACAAGGATTTGATATATTTAAGGCTGGGGAATGTAGCACCATGGCAGATCACTATCTAGCATATTCATAATCCCGAACGACACAATGGATAAAAATAAGGATCAATCTATCCACTCAAACAAATGCAGCAATATACCCAGACACAAATATTCAGCCACTCTCTTCCCTTCTGCTTTTGCTACAACCGTTCTTCACGCTGAACTTGCAAATGAAATCTTAGTTGGAACACCAACATGGAAAACAGACAAATTGTAAAAGTTTGCTAATTAAAATTTATACTTCGAGTTCAATTATGACATCTGCCTTTGATCGAGTTAATCATGAAGCCAAATGGGCCAGCTGAACTCAGACATTTGAGACTAGATGCTGTGACGACATCTGTACTCTGTTAGATGCTCCAAAAGAATTCACTGGTTTTCTTTTTTCATGTGACTGCACTTGCAGATGGAAAAGTTTTCTGTGTTGCTTTGTTTGTAACTCCTGTGACTAATGTCAGAGTTGTACACCAGTGGCTTACGCATGACACTGTTACTGTCAGTGCACAAAAAAAGAGAGCAATGTTCCACTCAGCACACCTAGGAGACTTGAACAAATTGTCTCATGAAGGTGATGTGGAAATAGCTCAGCCTCGAAGAACTGAGTTCTTTCTGTCCTTATATTCTGTCACCATCAGGACATTGTCTCACCTGTAGGGCTCTGGATCAGCTAATTTTCCATTGCTGTGTTAAGATACTGTGACCAAGGCAACTTACAAGGAAATTTTTATTGTCCTTTTTTGAAGTGTGTGTGTGTGTGTGTGTGTGTGTGTGTGTGCATGTGTGTATACACACATATGAGTGCCTATGAAGGTCAGCAAATAGTTCAGGCATTCGTGGTAACCTTCCAGATTTTTTAATAATCTTATTGTTTACTATTAAACCCACAGTGTGCCTGTGCCTGGCCTGCAAGCTACTGAAGATTCTTCTCTCTCTCTCTCTCTCTCTCTCTCTCTCTCTCTCTCTCTCTCTCTCTCTCTCTCTGTAGGTACACCAGAGTTACAGTTTGCTACCACACCTGCCTCTATATGTTCTGGATATTTGAACTTATATACTCATATTTTTATATCAAGGACTTTGTACACAAAGCCGTCTCCACAGCCATGACTTTTTTTTTAATGTTTTTTCAAAACGGGTTTTCTCTGTGTAGCCCTGGCTGTCCTGAAACTCACTCAGTGGACCAGATTGGCCTTGAATTCAGAGATCTGTGTGACTCTACCTCCACAATGCTGGGATTAAAGGTATGTGCTACCACTGTGCCAGCCAGCCCTGACTTTTTAAAAGTAGAAGCAAGTTTCTTGCTGCAAAGCAAAACATATTTTTAAGAAAACTGTATTTTGCCATTCACATCTTCACAGTGCCCTTCTGTATAGCTGTTGTTCCCACAGAGTAAAACATTGCCTGGTATTGTCTTTTAAGCCTCCAATTTTCTATTCTCTTTCCCACAAATCCTATTCAAAAAGAGCTGAGGATGGAACTCGGTTGGTAGAACATTTGGCTACCATACAGGCAGCCCTGAGTGCTATTTCTTTCTAGGACCACACAAGACCCAGTGTGATGAAATATGCCTGGAATCCCAGCACTTGAGGGGTGGAAGGAGAAGGATCAGAGGTTCAAGGTCATCCTCAATTGCACATTAAGACTGAAGCCATTTTAGCTCCAAAAACAACAAAAAGAAAGGAGAAAGAGAGGTCTTCTTCAAACTCTTTCTCCACACCCACCCCCAACACACACACACACACACACACACACACACACAGAGAGAGAGAGAGAGAGAGAGAGAGAGAGAGAGAAGACAGAGAGGAGAGAGAGAGAGAGAGAGAGAGAGAGAGAGAGAGAGAGAGAGAAATCCCATTCTTGAGAATGAACTCATATCCCTTGATGACTCTGCTACCCACTATGTCCAGGCTATCTGGAAAGAGGTTCTCTGAGACAATAGTCACATATATCAGAAGCCAGAACTGTGTCTCTCTGTCACCTTCACATTGTGGGGGAGAGGGGGATAACCTATGATGACCCAAGTCATGCCAATAAGCCATATTGAGGAGCAGCAGAAAAGGCTCATTTTCAACTCAGTTTTCAGCATCACAGGGTCAAATCATGGAACATCCCTGCTGATAAAACTAACGACTCAAAGACAAGATGTGATTTCATTCCAATAAGAATTGATATTCTCTGCCTTGGAAACTCTTCAAAACTTCTTTATGTGCTTTCGACTTGAAGCAGGGACTTCATTCAAAAATAAAGTAGCTATAAAATTTGAGCTTGGCTTGCTTTTAATGACTTTGGGTTTTCTCAGCCAACAGCAGAAATATCGACTACAGTTGCTGCTCCAAGGGTGATAGCTAACTCCATGGATGCTCCTACACCTCACTTTTTTGATGGGCATGGATAAATGATAGCTCTTTTCTTTTTATTTCCATTTTCTTTTATTGAGAATACATTCTTTTCTCATAGACTATAACCTAGCTATGTTTTTCTTCCCTGTGCTCCTCTCAGTTCCTCCCCACCCCCTTCCACTCTGGATCCACTCTCTTCTGTTTCTCATTACAAAAAAAATAACAGGCTTTGAAGAGATAATGAGCAAACGTAACAAAATAAAATATAATAAGGTAGCTGGGTTCATGCCTTTAATCCCAGCACTCAGGAAGAAGAGGCAAGGGAATCTGTGTGAGTTCCAGGACAGACAGAGCTGTTACATAAAGAAACACTGTCTTGAATACTACCTACTACTA
This sequence comes from Rattus rattus, assembly GCF_011064425.1. NCBI lineage: Eukaryota > Metazoa > Chordata > Mammalia > Rodentia > Muridae > Rattus > Rattus rattus. The sequence goes on along the minus strand of NC_046168.1, from coordinate 58,888,634 downwards.
CCAATAATAATAATAATAATAATAATAATAATAATAATAATAATAATATGTGAAGCAAAAACTACCACATCAAAGTTGCACACAACAACCCAACAGGAGGAGAAGAGTTCCAAGGCAGGCATAAGAGCCAAATACCTATTTGCTCTCACAGTCAGGAATTCCATAAAATACTGAGCTAATAACTATATGTGCAAAGGACATTTTGTAGACCTGTGCAGGCCCTCTGCTTGCCGCTTCAGTCTCTGTGAAATTATAGAATCTTTGCTTAGTTGATTCGGGAGCCTGTTCTGCTGGTATCCTCCATGCCCTCTGGTTCTTACTATTTTTCTGTCTTCTATTTTTCTGTTTTCTATCTTCTGTATTCTTTGAGCTCTGAGAAAAAGGATTTGATGGAGCCCCTCTCTCTCTCCGCCCTATGTCTGTCTATGGTTCATTGTACATGTTCTCATTCGCTGCTTGAGGAAACCTCTTTTATGATGGCCAAGACACTAATCTATGTATATAGCAGAATATCATTATGTAAGCGAAGGGTCCGGGGGGTGTACCTGGAAGAGAATGGGGGACAAGGGACACGAAGAAGGACGCTAAGACAAGAGTCTGAACAAGGCGACAATTTTATTTTTTCCCAAGGCTGAATTTATACCATAACAGGGGTAACAGAGGGAGGGGGGAAGTAAGAAACATTTACGCAGGCCAAGGACACAATATTCATGTGGTCAGGAAATAGGCTGTTGTTGACAGGATGTCAGAAATGTCACAGGTTTGTCATATCTATTAGTCAGCGGGATGTTGGTTTTTCAGAAAGGTTACAGGTCATCACATTGGGTATCTTGACGTATCATATCATTATTCATTTTGACCACCAGATTTGTATTAGTCTACTGTAGCTGGCTGGGGATTTTCCATGAACCCAGTCATACTTAATTCTAACCATAATAATAACATCAACAATGGAGGACTTCAAGGGCATCACTCCCAACATCATTAGAAGTCATTTGGTTTTCCCTTAGGTCTCTGGGCATTGTAGTCTCTGATTCTTGGACTCTCAAACAATGTCAGGCATAGTCAAATCAGACATTATTGACTGTTTCAAGTTCTGTGCAACCATTGCCCTAACTTACTTTGCAGGCAGCATAGATTGTAAGTCAAAGGTTTTGTGACTGGGTTGGTGTTCGTGTTTCTCTTTGGGGACCCTGCAAATTATCTTCCCACACCAAAGAAACTAGAATGTAAGGGTAAGGCTCCCACGTAGACACCTGCTCAACTTCTCCATGTTCAGTGAGTTGTGTGGATATTGTCCCAGGCAACAAGGATCCACTTTACATATTCAGAGAGCAATCTTTTATCTTAGCATCAGCCTGGGTTGTTTGGGGATTTCCATGGAAACCCTTTGGCCAACAACTTGATTGAATACAATCTAGTCTTGCAGCTGAAATTCTTGGTTGGTTAAAAGAGATAGCCAGTGGAGACTCCATATTCCCCATTACTAGAAGTCCTAATTAGGATCACCTTCATAGATTCTAAGAAGTTCCTACTACTCTAGATTTCTACACCACCCTCAAGATATAACCCCAATTCTAGGTGATTCACCCCTTACTTTCTCTCTCCAATCCACTTTCTCCCACCTGACCCCTTCTACTTCTATCCCCACCAGCCCCAGTCCACCCATAAAATCATTTCTATCTCCCCCTCCTGAGGAGATTGAGAACACCCCCTAAGACTCCTTATTACCTAACTTCTCTAGTCTATGAATTGTAGCTTGGTTATCATTTACTTAACAGCTAATATCCATTTATAAGTGAATATACACCATATCAGTCTTTCTGGTTCTAGGTTCCCTCACTCAGGATCAAGCAGGCTTCATCCCCAACATGCAAGGATGGTTCAGTATATGAAAATCAATATATATATATATATATTCTACCATATAAACTGACTGAAAGGAAAAAAGCATATGATCGTCTCATTATATATAGAAAAGACCTTTGACAAAATCCTGCATCTCTTTATGATAAAAAGTGCTGGAGAAATTAGGGATAGAGAAACACACCTAAACATAATAAAGACAATTTACAGCAAGCCTATAATAAAAATCAAATTGAATTGGAACTCAAAGAAATTCCACTAAAATCAAGGAAAGGCAAGGTTGTCCACCCTTTCCATATTTATTCAGCAGAGCACGTGAAATTTTAGCTAAAGCAATAAGACAACTGAAAGAGATCCGGGAGCTGCAAATTGGATAGAAAGAAGCCAAAGTATCATTATTTGCAGATGATATGTTATTATATATAAGTGGCTCTAAAAATTCTACCAGAGAACTCCTACAGCTAATAAATACTGCAGCAAAGTGACTGCATACAAGAATAACTCAAAAACATTAGTAGCTCTCCTTTATACAAGTGACAAATGGACTGAGAAAGAAATAGGGAAACACTCTTTACATTAGCCTTAAATAATATAAAATATCTCAGGGCAACTCTAACCAATCAGGTGAAAGAATTACAAGATAAAAACTTCAAGTTTTTGAAGAAAGAAATTGAAGAAGATATCACAGGATGAAAGGATCTTCCATGCTCATAGATTGGTAGGATTTACATAGTAAAAATGGTGGCCCTACCAAAAGCAATCTACAGATTAAAGGTAATCCCTATCAAAATTCTAACACAATTATTTTTTCTTTCAATTTTTATTATTGTTTTTATTAATTATTAATTATTTACTTTACATCCTGCTCACACCCTTCCAGGTAGCCCCTCCCACAACTCAACCCCTTATCCCATCTCCTTCTCCACTGGGCACATGGAGGACCACAACTCATACCTTGTATCCCTCCCACCCAAGTACATCAACTCTCTGTGAGACTAGGTGCATCCTCTCACACTGAGTCCAGACAAGGCACCCAGCTAGGAGAACATATCCCACAATGAGGCAACAGCTTTTGGGATAGCCCCTATTCCAGTTGTTCAGGACCCACAAGAAGGCCAAGCTGCACATCTGCTACATATGTGCAGGGAGGTCTAGGTCCAGCCCATGTATGTTCTTTGGTTGTTGGTTCAATCTCTGAGAGCCTCAAGGGTCCAGGTTAATTGATTCTGTGGTCTTCCTGTGGAGTTCCTATCCCTTAGGGGCTGCAATCCTTCCTATTCTTCTATAAGAGATCCCAAGCTCCGTCTACTGTTTGGCTGTGGGCATCTGCATCTGTCTGACTCAGCTTCTTGGAGGAGCCTCTCAGAGGACAGCCATGCTAGACCCCCTGACTGTATGCATAAACAGAATATCATTAATTGTGTCAGGGATTGGTACTTGTCCATGCAATGGATCTCAAGTTGTGCTGGTTTTCGGTTGGCCATTCCCTCAGTCTCTGCTCCAGCCCCAATCTCTGCAGTTCTTGTAGACAGGTTTTTTTAGGTCAAAAGTTTTGTTGGTGAGTTGGTGTCCATATCGCTCTAGCAGGGTTGCTGCCTGGCCACAGAAGGCAGCCTCCCCAGGTTCCATATCCTCAATGCTGTGAGTCACAGCTAAGGACACCTTCACTGATTCTTGGGTTCCTCTCCTATCCTAGGTCTCTGTCCCTTTCTGGAGATGCCTCCTATCCTGCTGTCAGTTCCATTCATTCTTATGGCCATCCAGTCATCCCCCCTGCCTCTCCCTATACCTGACCCTGAACCCCTGCTCACTCTCCTCCCAACCCCCCTCCCACCCAGTTCTTTCCATCCATCTGCCTTCCATGACTATTTCATTCCCCCTTCCAAGTGAAACTATCGTCCTGGCTTGTGCCCTTCTTGGAGTTCAGCCTTCTTGGGTCTGTGAAGTGAAGCATGGGCATCTGTGTTTTATGTATAGTATCCACTTATAAGTGAGTACATACCATGCATGTCCTTTGGGGACTGAATTACCTCACTTGGGATGATATTCTCAAGATTCATTCATTTGCTTGCAAAATTCATGACTTTATTTTTAATAGCTGAAGAATATTCTGTCATGTAGATGTACCACATTTTTTATCCATTCTTAAGTTGAGGGACATCTAGTTTGTTTCCAGCTTCCGGCTATTACAAATAAAGCTGCTGTGAACATAGTCGAGCAAGTGTCTTTGTGGGATGTTGGAGCATCTTTTGGGTATATGCCCAGGAGTAGTATAACTGGGTCTTGAGGTACAGCTATTCCCAGTTTTCTGAGAAACTACCAAGTTGATTTCCAGAGTGATTGAACAGGTTTGCACTCCCAACAGCAATGAAGGTGTGTTCCCCTTGGTCCACATCCTCAACAGTATGTGCTGTCACATGAGTTTTTGATCTTTGCCCTTCTGACTGGTGGCTAGATGGAATCTCAGAGTTTTTTTGACTTACATTTCCCTGATGATTAAGGACTTTGAACATTTCTTTAAGTGCTTCCTGGATATCCAGGATTCCTCTCCAACACAACTCTTTACAGAATTTGAAGGGACAGTTGTCAATTTTTCAATTTCAGATGGAGAAACCAAAAACCCAGGATAGCTTAAACAATCCTGAACAATAAAAGAATTTCAGGAAGTGTCACTATCCTTCACTTCAAGCTATACAACCAAGCTATAGAAATGAAGAATGCCTGGCATTGGCATAAAAACAGACACATTGATCAATGGACTCAAATTGAAGACCCAAGCATACGGACACCTGGTTTCTTATAAGAAAACCAGAAATACACACTGGAAAAGGAAAGCATGTTTAACAAATGATGCTGGTCAAACTGGATGGCTGCATGTAGAAGAATAACAATAGAACCATATTTATTACCCTCCACAAAACTCAACTCCAGGTAGTTCAAAGACCTCAACATAAAACCAGACTCATTGAATCTAGGGAATCTAGCCTTGAACCGATTGACACAGGACATGCATTGCTAAACAGAACACCAACAGGTCAGGCACTAAGATCAACAATAATAAATGGGACCTTATGACATTGAAAATATTCTATAAGGCAAAGAATACCATCAATAGGACAAAATGGAAGCTTACAGAATGAGAAAAGATTTTCACCAACTCTACATCTAATAGAGGGATAATATACAAAATATATGAAGAAATAAAAAAAAAAACTTGATACCAAAAAAAAAAGCCCTAATTTTAAAGTAGGGTGCATATCTAAATTGAGAATTCTCAGTGGACGAATCTCAAATGGATAAGAAACTCTCCAAGAAATTTTCAACATCCTTACCCATCAGGGAAATTCAAAACTACTTTGCCATTCCAGCTTACTTGTCAGAATGGCTAAGATCAATATCACAAGTGACAGTTCATGCTGGTGATGATGTGGAGCAAGAGGAACACTCTTCCACTGCCAATGGGGAGTGCAAACTTGTACAGCCACTATGAAAATCAATATGGCGGTTCTTCAGAAAGTTGGGAATTGGTCTTCCTCAAGACCCAGCTACATCACACTTGGGCATAGCCATCATACCACAAGAATACTTGCCCAACCACATTGGCAAGTATGACTTTCTTCATTAACAGCCAGAACTGGAAACAACCTAGATATTCTTCAACAGAACACGGGATAGAGAAAATGTGGTATATTTTCACAGTGGAGTGTTACTCGGCTATTTAAAAAACAAATGTCATCATGAAATTTGCAGGCAAACAGATGGAACTTGGCGACGTTCTTTTCAAAAGCCACACAGAACCCTAACTTCCCTTGTGCCCTGGTCCTGCTTGTATTTGGTCTACCTGTCCAAGTCACTTGACACCCCTGAAAGTTCCTGTCATTCCTGCCTTTCTGTGGCATCTCAGGCAGAGCAAATGTGCAATGATTGGCCACGTTCCGTGTGTGTGACTGCCCTGCTTCACTTAATCCCACAGTGCACTGGGTTCTTCCTCAGTTCCCTGGATCGTAAGTGTCTCCATCCCAAAAGAGCAGTAGATTTACCAGCCAACATTTCCCAGCCTTTATCAATATTAAAAGTGAAATGTTTTCCTACTTTTAGAATCGCATGCCTTGCTGACTAGAGTTCATCAATAAATTACGACTTTGCTCATAGATTGGTCCTTAACTTGATGCTTGTTTACTTAATCCTCTCAGTATGGGTTCTGAGCACATTAAAGGTGGTGAAATTCTGCGTGGATTATCACTATCATGTTTTGGGGAGGAAACCAGAAAACTGAGCACAAAATCAGTCTGTAAAGTGATTAGGTGTATATATGTATATATATACATATATATATGTATGTGTGTGTGTGTATATACATATATGACATATATATTTGACATATATATATATTCGACATATATATACATATATATGTGTGTATATATATATATATATTCAAATGTTATTCCTTTTCCCGGTTTCCCCTCTGGAAACCCCCTATTTCATCCTCCATCCCCCTGACCATTGTAATGTTTTTGTACATATAATTATATTTTGTTCTAATTCATCCTCCATACTCACTGCTCTCCAGTATCTCCCTCTTACTGGTCACTCTCTCCATTCTGCTTTCGTGGCTCATATACTCTATAACCCTCTCGCTCCATTACTCACTCCTCACTTAACATCTCTTCCTCCCCTTTTCATGGACCCTTCCTGCTTTCAACACACACACACACACACACAAATCAAAGCCAGGTTCTAGATGAGAAAAAGTACACACTATTTCTCTAAGTCTGGTTAAACAGCTCAATGATTGCCAATTCCGTCTATTTCCCCGAGAAGCCGAAGTTCCACACTTCATTATGACTGAAGAAAATCTATTCTGTGTTTGCCCCATTTTCGTTATCCATTCACTCTCTGATGCTTTTGGCAGTCTGGGAATACTGTAGCAATAAGCTTGGCTGAGCGTGTATCTCTGTGATATGCTGACTTAGAACCCTTTGGCCTGTGACTGCTAGGTAAGATAGAATAGACACTGCCTGTTGTCGCCCAGTGAAGGAGAGGACTCAGAATAAGGTTGGGGGTGGGGACAATTCCAAGAGAGGGCGAATGCCCAAATTCATAAAGATGGTGGCTGAACAGCTAAAAGGTATAGAGAAAGGATCAAATAATAGACAGAAAGGAAGTGCAGCTAAACACAGCAGCAGCCAACATGCCCGGTGGGGAGAGGATTCAGAGAATTCTTCCAGAAAACGTAAGACAGGGGATCCCAGTGCGGAAAGCCTGGCCATCCTCGGGACAAGCGCACAGCTCAAAAGAGCCTCAAAAAACAGTTGCAGTTTTAGGGAGAGCGGTTCCTCCAAAGGATAGGTGAGAAATTTAAAGGAATCCCACCCATTGGCTGGGCTCCCTCTTGAGAAGAAATCTATTGTTTAAAATTGAGTTACCATAGGGGCTTCAAAACAGGAAACAGTGAGAAGTCAGGGGCACTGGATTTAATGTCACCATCCCTGGGTGAGAGAAAACCCCAGCTTGGGAGTGGCAGGTGCTGACAAGCCTTAGGACAAGCTGCAGGAGGCAGTGAAGTAACAAGGAAAGAGCAATACCTCCCTGGATAGCCAGGGCAGGGGCAGATCTCATCCGCTGAGGCTGAGGCTGAAGACTAGATCTATCCCAGGAGCCACCTACCCGCCGTTCATTGCTGTAGAGCCTAAAAGGCTGACTCCCCATGGGTCTACTTGACACCCCATAACTATATCGCTCCAACTGCATTATTGATACTTAGAGGTCTTGAAAATACAAAGGCGGGGTCTCCAACTGTACAGATCTTAGCACTGTGGTTGCTTCCCACGCTCCTAACACAATTGAGACATCTCTCTCTTCCCCTGCTAGAAGAGCCACCCAGGAAGTAGAAACTGAGAAGCTGGAAGAGTGGGAGGCCCTTCCTAGCCCATAGACTGCAAATCTAAGTGTGGCCAGCAGAGGCCTCCAGCATGCAAAGAGAGGACAGTGCTAAATGAAGACCCCAGTGGTGGACCTCAGACATTGTCCAATACAAACAACACCAGCATGAGTGTTCGCAAGTTCGCACAGGTGCTACCGGTCCTCCCTCCTCCCACACATGGAGCAGGCAGTCTCCAGTCGTGAAGAACCCAGGAAGAGACCACTCCAACAGGACCGATTCCCCACCATGTACCTCTCTTTCCCTGCAGATGCCACTTTCTCCAGTAGTTTTATTCTTCTATTTTAAAGCTATATTTTATTCCCCTTCATACATCCAATTAATTTTAAGCATTTTTTTCATTGTTATGCATCCTTTTCTTCTAATTTTTTGATTGACCTCTGTCCTTGATTTTTTTTGTTCATTTGTTTGTTTGTTTTGTTTCATTTTGGTTTTGTTTTCTCCACTAGTAGAATTCAGGCTTAATCTGATCGTGTCTTTTTGGTTGTGCCTGTTTTTGGTTTTGTTTTCTTTTGTTTGTAATTACATTTTTAACTATCGTTTTTAACATTTAATTTTGTTTTAATTATCTTTTTGACTTTTAATTTTGTTTTCAGTCTTTCTTATTATTAGGGGTTTTTAACTTTTTTTTTTTAAATCTTTTCTTCCCTCTTAGCTCGGTCTATTTTTTCCTTTTCCTACATAATATTCTTCTTCACACCTTCTTCTGCCTTTTCTTTCTCTTTTGTCTTTCTCCTTTCTTCCATTCCCTTCTTTATAACATTTATATTTCAATACTTTCCCTAATTTTTTTAAGATTTGTTTTTATTTATGTGTATGTGAGAGTGTATGCAGCTACCTGCAGAGGCCAGAGGGAGAATTCAATCTACCAGAACCAAAGTTAAAAATGTGTGGGTGCTAGGAACTGAACTTAGGACCCCAGAAGAGAAGTCCTCTTAAATGCTGAGCAATCTCTTAAGAACCCCCCCAAATACTTTCTAATTATATAGCACATCTTACTTTAGATTTCTCATCTTCAAACTCGTGGTTACTGGTGATTGGATGTTAATAAAATATGTTATGTTAATAAAAGGTATGTTTCTGTATCTTACCTGGTTTGTTGCTGTTGATATTATAACAGTTGCTTTCTCATCATTGAATAGTGCTAAGAATTGAGCCCTCAAGAGTAGGCTCCTCAATAAAAAAGGTTCCTCAGATAAAACTAGGAAAGATAGGCACCTTAGTGGATGTGTAAATCTTAACACAAAAACACATGGAACATGAAAACTTAAGGCAATATCACTTCTCCGAAAGACCATAATTCCTCAACTGCTGGATTTAAATATACCAAAATCAGTGGAAACAATGGATGAAGAGTTTAAGTTTTCAAATGATAAAGATCAATTCTCCTAAAGAAGATAAGAACAAGCAGAAGAATTTAATCTAAGGCCTGGAGAAGAAAGCCATCAATACCAAAGAAAAAGTGTAGAAAAGGGGGGGAAAACAGTATAAAATAAAAAAAAATGTGAAATATGGGTAGAAAAGTGAACAACATGGAAAAATGCTTATCAAGAAAGCTGGGTTAAAAGATAGACATTATGGAAGTAAAAATTCAATAAATCTGTGGGGGGGGAACACAACAAAAACTTGACTAAACTGAAGAAATAATAAGGGACCAAGGGAAGGGTACAGAAAATAAAATATTACAATAGGTAAAACATAAAATTAAGTAAACATGAATTTGATGTCTCATAATTCTGGATACAATTAAAGTGAGCAGGGATGAGGGAAATGGCCCTTGTCACCACTGACTCTTAGTAAAGGCAAGCATTGATCAAGAAGATACAATTACAAACATATGGAAACTAAATGCTTTACGTTCCCGGTGGCATAAATAATTAATGTGCATGAAAAGTAAGATATATCCTGATAAAGAATCATAGTAGGTGACTTCAATACCCCACTTTCATCTTTTCACTGGTCTTGCTAATTAAAAATAAACAAAAATAAACTTCAGAGTTTAGGTACATCAGAGACTTAACAGATATCTACAGAATACTCCATCCACTAGATACAGAATACACATTCTTTTCAGCAACCCATAAAGCCTTCTCTGAAGCAGCATACTAGACCACAAAGAAGATGTTAACAAATATAAAAGAATGGAAGTCATTTATGGTATCATGTATCAGATGGCAGAGGCATGAACCTAGAAGAAAAAAGTAGCAAAAAATACCCCCCCACACACACAAAAAAAAAGCTATAAAAAGACCGGGAAACCAAACAATACACATTTGAGTGAATCAGGTCATTGATGAAATCAGAGAAGAAATTAAAGGTTCCTAGAATCTAATGTAAATGAAGACACATTTTTTTTTTTAGTCTTTTATTTGTTAAAATTTTTTTCCTCCATCTTTATTAAATTGGGTATTTCTTATTTACATTTCAATTGTTATTCCCTTTCCTGGTTTCCAGGCCAACAGCACCCTAACCCCTCTCCCTCCCCTTCTATATAGATGTTGTTCTCCCCATCCTCCCCCCATTGCCGCCCTCCCCACAACAATCACGTTCACTGGGGTTCAGTCTTGGCAGGACCAAGGGCTTCCCCTTCCACTGGTGCTCTTACTAGGATATTCATTGCTACCTATGAGGTCAGAGTCCAGGGTCAGTCCATGTATAGTCTTTAGGTAGTGGCTTAGTCCCTGGAAGCTCTGGTTGGTTGGCATTGTTGTTCATATGGGGTCTCAAGCCCATGAAGGCACATTTTTACCAGCACCTTTAGGATCTAGGTAGGAGAGCTCTTAGGTATGGTTTATAGCTATGAGTATCCACAATTGGCTGATGGGCATAGAGACATCCATCTCAAACGGACTCAAAACTTCCTCCTGGCTAACTTTCATAGAATCCTAAAGGGCTGTGCAGACTGTTGTGGGTTGAGGGAGACATCGATAGTCTTACCCAGTGCTGGACACTGAACGCTAAAATGACAACATGCTGTCAAGATGTGTCCACTGACATAGGTGTGGAATGACTCTTCTGGAGTGAATAACCGTTTTCTAATTAGTTTGAGATCTACTCTATGGGGGAATTTCCTGCCTGGGACTGTAATGCTGCTCAAAAGCCCATGGTGATGGAAACCATAGGTCCTAAACTAGAACCTGTATTGTTACACTGCTAAATAGTTTTGCCCAAATTATCTTCTTAATATTTGTGTTTATACCAACATACCCAACCTCAGTCAGGAATTCTTTCTGCAGGAGACAGTAGTCAACGGTAGTACACATCTAGTCAAAATGCTAAGAATAGAAGACCAAGTGATTAACCCTAAATGGGACATTTATACCAACCCTGACACAAGTCCCAGGGAGCATGAAGGAAGATGAGGCTGAACGAATATAACAGTTGTATGATGGAAGAGTGCTGTAAAATGCTACATTGCAGACACGACATCACTATTATACTATTCTCAATGGCTAGGGTTAACTGCACAAGATCTATTCAAGGTCAAGCCAACCCAAACGATTGATGGGATATGTGATCTTCAGGTTCTGACTATTGTTGAGGAACTATAGACAGTGAAGTTATTAGGGAAGGCAGAATTTTTGAAGACTTGGTGACTAGTAGGATTCCCATGCAACTGTGCACCGACTCCAAACCCATGAACAGAGAGGCAACACTAACTGGACTTAGGTGAGTTACAAACAGAAAACATATGAACTGGGGCAGGGGATAGTTTGAGGAAGATAAGAGAAAAAATTGAGGTAAAAAATGTGAGGGGAAAGATGCTTCATTGCACACATATGTGAAATTCTCAAAATAAAGAAAACCAAAACAAAATAACTTTTCATCTGAAAAAAATTAGAATTAACTTATAATGACCTGATGATCCAACTCCAGGTCTTATAAAAACAAGAACGACTTAGATACAAAGCAGGGTATAGTAAGAAATAATAAATATGGGGGCAAAAAATAATAAAACAGAGAGTAAAAAGACAATATACAGACTCAACGAAACACAGAGTTCTTTGGGAAAAAATCAAGATTGACCCACCTGTAGTGGCTTGAATAGGAATGGCTTCCATAGACTCGAGTGTGTGAATGGCCCATAGGGAATGCCTCTGTTGGAGGAAGTGCATCACCATGGGGGCTTTGAGGTCTCGTATTTTCATGTTCTCCTTCTGCTGCCTCTAGAACTCCCAGCCACCTCCCCAGCATCATATCTGTCTGCATGCCACCATGCTTCCTGCCATGAGGACAATGGACTAAACCTCTGAACTGTATGCCAGCCCCAGTAAAACATTTTTCTTTGTAAGAGTTGCTGTAGCCATGGCATCTCTTCCCAGCAATAAAACCCTAAGACCTTTATCCAAGCTAACAGAGAAAGGGAAACAAATTAGTAAAACTAGAGGCTGTACCAGATTCCAGTGAAATCCAGAGGCTCATTATTAGCAAATACTTGGAAAAAATGACCCCTAAAACTGGAGAATCTAGAATGAATGGATCAATTACTTGACACATATGACCTACCACATGTAAATCAAAGCTGTATAAAGAACTGAAACAATTCCATAACAGGCAATGAGACTGAAGCAGTAATAAAATTTCTGTGCTCCAAATGTATAGAACATTCATTAAGTTGTATAGACTTTGGATCTAATAAATTTTACTTCTTTGCACAATGTTTATGACAGTTAATAAAATGAAGAGCATCTTCCAACAATGAAGAACTCATGTAAGCTCATGTATAGGATTTATTGCTGAATTCTGCTGCACCTTTGAAGAATACCTCACACCAATGTTCCTCAAGCAGCTCCATCAGACGGAAAGAAATGAACACTATCAAACTCGTTCTACGAAGCCAGTGTTAATGTGATATCAAAACTGTCACTGGACACAATAAAACAGAACACCATAGACCAATTTCTCTGTTGAAATAAATGAAAATTTCCTAGTCAAAGTTGTCACAAATAGAATTCTCAAAACGCCTTAAGAAGAAGAGAATCCCAATCACGACAGATCAGGAAAGAATGAAATCGAGTAGCTTTTCATGCCAGAGGTGCAAGGATAAATGGATCAACATATAGCAATCCATAAAGAAAACACAGCACATACATTGTGTAATTATCTCAATAGATGTTATGTTAGTTGTTTTTCTCATTCTTATTCCAAAATCTTAACGCACAGAACAGTGATGCCTGAGACTAAAGTGTGTCTAATCACCCAAACTAGCCTAGTCAGTAGAATCTCTCACAGGCAGTCCTCAAAGCTTAGCTCCTAGGTGGCTCTAGAGCCTGTCAAACTGACAATATTAATCATAGAATAATATTGATGTATAGAAAGGACATTTATACAAGTAAACTAGAAATGGGAGAAAACTCAACGTCATGAAAACTACACACAACAAAACTGCAGCCAGCTAATGCTATACTGAATAAGGAAGGCTATGAAAGCATTTCTTCTAATATCAGGAGCAAGACAAGGGTGCCTGCTCTCTCCACTCTTGTCCAGTAACATGTTTAGCCCATTAGCTAGAGCAGTGAACAGACAGGAAGGAGCTACACATGGGGAAGATGGAGGAGTCAAATTATCCCTATTTAGAGGCAGAAGAGGTCTGGAGGGAGCTCCAGGTGAGGATGGGGCAGGAGTGGGGGTGGAATTTTCATTTATATTTCAGTCACAAATGGTTACTTAAAATGTTTCCAAACATATGCGATAATGACATAACATTATACACTGGAGAGAAAGCTCAGAGTGGAAGGAATACGGGTGGTGCCTGTCACAACCCACTATTTTCTTATAAACTAATAACCTTTCAACTACATGCTTTAAATCATCTATATAAAGAGGGATTGAGCAACGTTTAGCATCGAAACACACAAAGATACGAAGATACTAGAAAATCTTGTTCATCACAACATAAGGTAATGTAATCAGATGAAGCAACCTTTTCCAAGTAATCATAAAACCCTCCGGGAAGAGCTGTCACTATGAATATTTCCTAATTAAGAACACAGTTTTTCGGTCCCCAGCTCCGAAAAAAAAAAGAAAGAAAGAAAAAACAAACAAACACAGTTTTGACCCCTTTTCATGTAAATCAAATATTATATAAAAGTAACATAGTCCATGACCCTTACCTATTCAAACACCATTGTCTGTAACTTCCAAATCCACTGTCTTAGAACTCCATGCTTGTTTGTTACTAATAAAGCTATCGTGCTTTGTAAGCGAAAGATAGAAAAACATGAGTCCCGCAATCTTTTGTGTAATCCAAACACGACCAGCATAAATCTCCACTTGACCATCACAAAGCTAAGAAGTTGACCTGTCCTCATGACACCCAAGCCAGGGTCAGACTGAGAAACCCTCTCTGGTGGCTGCATGCATGTGTACACACATGCACACACACAAACGCAAAAGACAGAAAGAGACTTGTTCAGCCGTCCACCACACTCCCTGAGAAGAAAATCCTACTTGCAGGCAAACATTTATTTTGCTATAATAAAGGGCTAGTGAGTTTACAGCCAAACTGCTGGAAAAGATCAGGGATGAGGATGTCCAGCAACAGAGTAGCAACTGCCTCACTCTGAAACACCTCTTCCCCCCTCTAGAGCTCGGTTGTATGGCTTTTTTTTTTAAAACTACATATTTCAGGTAGGAGTAAAGACTTGCCAGTCCATTGACTAATAAAGATAAGTGCTTAAGTGGCCTAATTGTGTCTGAAGTGGAGAACCATCCCTACCAGAAAGCTAATGCTTTATGTCAACACAGAAGGATCCAACTGTTCGTTCGTGTGATAATGATTTGGTTAACAAGGCAGGAAACACCTTCACAATCAAGTGCGCTCTTGATTCATAGCTGCTGTCGAAAGTGAAATCTGTTTCCCCCAGCCAGCAGGGGGAAAGCCTTAGCAACTTGGGACAGCTGGCGAAATAAAACATACGCTCCAGATACATGATAAAAAAAATTGATTTCTAAAGATGGTAGCCCTGCAAAATAAACCGGTGAACAAGTTTTCAAGCTGCAAATTACACTGGGAAGATGAGTAAACGAGGTTCTGGGAAAGGATAGCATGGCCCCCTACTGGTGGGAAACTCCCCCTTGCCCAGCGGAGAGCCTTGGGAAGGGCCAGAGGCAGAGAGCCAGAGGGTTTCTAGCATGGCTAAAGTAGAAATGCTGGGTCAACCCACTGGTGTTCAGTGCTGTGAGGCAAAGAAATCGGGTCTTCACTTTTAATGGTTTTAAAGAAAATGATTAAGTCGGTTAAAGTTACAAAAGGTTAACCAAGTGCTGTAGAGTTCAGAAGAAAGAAAATCATCGTGAAACCAACCAACTTCTGTTTTTAAAAGAAAGTCTTCTGAAAATTATTCTGTAGAGAATCCACCTCCGCAACATGAATGGCTCACATCTTCTGCTTGAAATTTCAAGTATGGACTGCCTTCATACGGCTGGACCTCCCAAGATAAAGAAAACATCATCATGAGGATGCGAGATTTGTTCAACTGCAAGTACCCGCTTTGAGGAGTTCCTTTACACTTGACCGTGATCGGTGAGCTCTCCACTGAGTGGCGTCTGAAAGTTCCCATTAGAAGACAGCGAGGTGTACAGAGAGGTCATCCCAGGATCATGGATCGTGGATTGTGGATAGTGGACTGTGGCTGTTAGCATTCTGTCCAAGCTCTACCCCCACAGTTACCTGGCAACAGTCAGGTATGCTCCGCCCCACAGTTACCTGGCAACAGCCAGCTCTGCCTGACACTATAAAAGGGGCTGCTTGCCCCCTCCTCACCCTTCTTGCTTTCTTGCTCTTGCCTCTTCCCCTTTGTCCCTTCTATCCCCATTCCCCTCTCCCTCTCCTTCCACATGCTCACGGCCACCCTTTACTCCTCTCCTCTTCTACTCCTCTCTCATTAAACCTCTCTCCACGTGGAACCATGTTGGCCTGGTGTGTTTTGTCAGGACGTGAGCCGACCGAGAATTCTTCCCCAACAATGGCTCTTCATTGAGGCCATCAAAGTGAATGTTAGGGTCTGACAGACAGTCTACCCTTTCTTTTGAAGGGATTTCTGTGTTATTTGCCATGGAACTCTTAAAGCAGAAAGAGGATGGTAAAAACGCATCCTCCCACAGGATGCTTCTTAAACAACAAGTTTCAAATAAACCCGAGAAGAAGATTCATGCCACGTGCACTCCCTTGTTAGAGCGAAAGCATATTTGCGAAGCACCGGCCACAGGTTCTCTTGGGAAGGAAAAGGCTAGCCTTCTTTTATGCTCCCTTGCCCAAACCATCTGGCCGTGCAACCCTTTTCAGTTGTAACAACCAGAAATTCTTCAAGTAAGACACTCTGATCTAATTAGGAAAGTCTTCAGAATGTGCTACTCCCTTATTTACTTAATTAAAAAAGCAAAACAAAACAAACTACAGAGACCTAGACATTCAAGGCATTTTTCAAGTTCTCCCACTGACTAAACCCAGGAACCTTCCTGGGGATTTTCCACCAGCAAACAGTAATACTGAGGGGTGTGAGACAAAGCCTTTCCCTTGAGAAGTAGGAGTATCACAAAACCAATGCACACACTTAATTTCCAATGTAGCACCTCTCTTCTAAAAAGAAACACTGGTATCCTTGTCAAGTGTCTTCGCAGCTTAGGTTGGCTAATGGGAGAGCATGGTGGGTACCCGGCTGGCCCTCGGTGCCGCTAGGGAAAGTTCTAAGAACAGAACCTGTTGGAGTGTGGCAGTTTGACCCCTGAACTGTCTGTGCCTTGCTAGTAGACATCATCCTGGTTACACCTGATCGAGTGCTATTCAACTGTGGAAACACGGAAAGTCAAAGCGTCAAATCTAAGCTAAGAGGTTTTACTCAAGCAAAATTAACTTAAGGAATTAAATACACGTGTTTTCTCAACCTTTGGGTTAAATGTAAAGCCTCAAAGTATACATTGTCATTTCAGATCCATGTTTCCCTTTCCTCTAGAAAACCACTTTAACCACACAGTTAAAGCTCACCAAGGTGGCAGGACCCTCACCAGGGTCCCTTCCTTCCCTACTTTCCCTTCCTGCTAGATCCAGTCCTCAGTAGATTCAATTATTCCTTGTAACTATGCTGTCGGAAGTTCAAACTTGGTCTGAATTTTAGTTGTAAGGCTTCCTGATATCTTTATTCACTGGGTATCTTGGGGCCTGTGTTCACAAGTGCAGTCTCTCCTAGCTCTTGCCCACCAGTGGCCAGAGACAAAACAACAGATGACTCCAAGGACATCCCAGCATGCAAACCACAGGCTGATACTGAAGAGAGATCTAAATTCGTCCTTGGTCCTGTGTACAGTGGGGAAAACCATCTTCTGAGAGGGAAGCTTTGGTATAGTAAAGGTTCATTCACATGACTTCTAAAGGGAATAACACAGGTTATGATCTCAGATGAAATAACTCAGGAAGCTATGAGCAGAGCAGCTCAACCCCAGCATGGCATGCTCTCCCTTCAATGCAGTTCTAGTCCTCTCTCTTCCTTTAAACCCAAATGTATTCATTTCCACAGAAGATAATTGTTAAAACAAGATAGCACCAGTTTGATCTGGCGCATTTGTCCCCTTGTGCTTACCTGGCATAGCAAACTTTATTCATGTACTTAATTTCTTATTCATTGAAATTTAACTTCAAGTCAAATGTGTCACTAAACGGAGAGAGTTCTAGCTCCGTTCTCTAATTCACTTACTGTGTTCGCTTGGGAGGAAAAAAAACAATTCGTATCTCCCAGTAAATATTTAAATTAAAAAAAAAAGACTGTCTGCCCAAATCGATCTATCAAATTGACCAACTGTAGAGTCATAGATGGATTAATCGCACACCAGGAAGAGAAGCCAAAAATAAGACTGAATTGTTGCGGATGGTATGGTTTAAAATAGAGAATTTTTTTTAATGACTTTGTTGCTTGGAGATCACAGCGTTTCAACTCCTCTGCTGTAGTTCTTGGAGTCTGAATATGATCTGAATTCTAGTGTAATGTTATTGGTTTGTTCTACAAAGAGATCAGAGCGTCAAGATGCGGAAGCCATGCTCAACAAGAGCGCCAGTCAACAGAGAAAGGGAACCTTTGCTTAGTAAAACTGTACTTAGCCTCACAGGTAGCAGCAAGGCTGAGCCCTCTCTGTCCCTTGTCTCTAGAGAGATCAAAGGACACAGGAAGTAGAGTCTACATGGAAACACATCCCTGGAGCCTTGGTGTAGACGTGAGCTTGAGAAGCCTGACCTGTGAGCTTGTCACCTTCCAGCTTGGGATGAAAAGGAGCTTGTAAGCCTGTGGATGAGCCAGAAACAGGTAACTTCCAGCAACCCAGTGCTACAACCACTAACCAGTACCAGCCCCGTGTGCCCCTGCTTCCGTTTTACTTCTAAAGGAATGATAGCCTTGGTCGCCTGCTCGCCTTGGTCGCAATCAAGGGAATAAGGAGAATGTGACTTATTCCTGCTCTGAATGTATTTCTGGGATGGCGCCCTCTTCTAGAGGCTGGTGAGAGAGGCGAGGCAGGAGTGGATAGAGCACCCCAAAAGGAGGTGGGAACTCAGTAAAGAATAGCGTGTGTCGGAAGATCGTCTGCCTCTAATTCAGCCTTTTTCTCTAACTGAGGGTCTGTGGCAGATTGCACTGCTCTGGTTGACAGAACAGATCTAAAATGCGGATGTTCCAGCGCTCCCTCTGACCAGCTGCCTTTGATTCCTGTTTCACATGACAGAGAGGTAACTAGGCATGGCCTCCCTCCATCTTCTTCCACCCATTTCCCCACTGAATTGAGCATATTCATCCTCAATCTTTTCCCTTCCCCAATATCATTTGAAGTGCCCTTTATATCATATGAAATGCCCTTTATATCATATGAAGTGCCCTTTGTCCCCTCTCAAGCTGAATCCTGGTACCAATTTCCTTTTGCCTTTTGGAAACGTATACTCTGAATATATACCCTTTCCCCAAAATCTTCTCTTATAAACTTTAATTAAAGGGCATGGACTTTGGATATTTTCTGTAAAAAGCCATCTATTTGGGGTCTAAGATACAGCTCAATGGAAAAGTACTTGCCTAACATGGGATAGACACCAGTTTAATCCCAGCATCACAAAAGCAAAGCAGGTTTACTTCCTGTCTTTCCCAATGTCTAACAGTTTATGGTCTAAACTACCACGTCGGCTTGTTTCCCACATCCCTTTCCCTCTTGAATATCCCATGACCTGGCTCTTTTAAAAACTCAGATTACCAAGCCCCTGTTCATTGAAAGAAAGATGCTTGATCCATTTCCTGTGACCTTTCCTCTTCTGACATCACTGGTGCCCTCAGCATTTCCTAAAGTTGCCACAACCTGATCATTGAACACAGAACCATGTGGTTCAAGCAAGGAAATACCCTTCCAAAGCCAGATTCCACCGTTTACCTTCTATCTTCTCTGTGATGTTTTTATCTCTCTTTCCCTCCCACCCTCCAGGTCAACAAAGTAGGTAACCTTCTTTGCACTAAAAGTACCTGCTCCATTGGACAGTGACAGTGCTAATACTTAACTCTACTTAACTCTACCTTGTCTAAGAGAAACAACTGCATCCCATTCGGCTTCTGCAGTCTTATCACGCAATATGACACTCAAGGCATAGTGGGGACACTCAAAAAGTTGTCTGATAAAAAAATGCCATATTGAAATTTGGGGTTTCTTAAAAGCACCACAAATCAAAGTGCTGATGATTAGCAAGGACTTTGGAGAGTCCTACCCAGGCAGTAAGAGGACTTTATCAGTCAATACAAACCCTGAATTAGAATAAAGATCTACAACTAGTCCTTAAAATGGGCAAATGCTATGTCTACCCTGAACAATCTATATTTGCTTGGATTTCTAGGTCATGGTGTCTGTCTATGTCAGGAGATCTGTATAAAGGTTATTTTCATTCTCTAGTGAAGAGAATCCATTTGGTGGCATTACAGGCTGTGGGTGATATGTAAGAGATGTACTGGAATAACTGGATTGTGTAAGATGAGAATCCCAGGAAAGGATACCCATCTTCCCCAGGAAAACCTCAATGCACAGTGACTCTCTCTTCAAAATATGAATTTCTTGTCCTTCTGGGCCCGAGTGACCTCACTCAGGATAATTGCTTTCGTGATTTCAGTTTTCTTAACAGCTTAACAATATTCCATTTGTGAGTACATTTTCATTGTCTATTCACGAATGGATGGACACCTTGGCTGTTTCCAGCTTCTGATTATTATAGCAGCCATACACAGGGAGAAGCAGGTATCTCTGTAGTAAAATGCTGAGTCTTTGGGGTATAAGTACAAGAGTTTACAACTGGATCATGTGGTAGGTCTACTTTCAGCCTTTTAAGGAAACTCCACAATGATTCCCAAAGTGGCTGCACCAGTTTGCTCTCCCACTACCAATGGATGAGTGTTTCCCCTTTGCCTCACCCTCACCAGCACAGGCTGCCATTTGCTTTGTTAATCTTGCCCATTCTACCCAGGGTAAGATGAATCTTAGTTTCCATCTGCACTTCCCAACAATCTCACCCAGCTTTCAACACTGCAAGCTATAACAGTGCTCTCATTATGAGATATGTCCACCAATGTAACAGTGACACAAACGGTATAGGAATAGCCAACCACTTTCTTAAGAATTGCGACATCCTGACTCACGGATGTTCACAACTCCTGGATTCTTAGACCTTCTGTTCATAGCAGCCATTGTTGGACTAGACAGACTATAGCCTGCAAACCATTCTAATAAATCCCCTTTCTATATACAGAGATTCATTCTATAAGTCTCGTTCCTCTAGAGGAGCCTGACTAATACAATATTTATATATGAATCAAAATGACAGGGTCTATTAACTGAGTTTTGAAGAACCTCCTACACAGACCAGAAATAGCTTCACAGTCTTTCCACCTCACCTTGGTGCCTAATGATAATTTCTAAACAAAAATCAGAAAGTCTATTAACAAATCAAGAATCATTTCCTGGGGACCAGAAGAGCCCACCCCAACCCCTCCCTTCTGGCAGCTAATTTCCTAAACCTGTTAATTCTAATCTAAGTGGCCAATCGTCCCCACCTCTTTTTCAGGGGATCTAAATTGGGACCTGACAAGTAGTGACTTTTTTCGAGTCAAGGGGGAAAGCTTTGTCTAACCTCAGTGGGAGAGGATGTTCCTAGTCCTGCAGTGACTTGATTTGCCATGATGGGTTGGTACCCAGGGAGGAGACCTCTCCCTTTTCAGAGGAGAAGGGGAGAGGGCACAGGAGAGAGGCTATGTGAGGGGGGACTGGGAGAAGCTAGGATTGTGATCGACGGGATATAAATTGAATAAACAAAAAAATTAATGGTGGGGGAAGAAGGGCGGGTACATAGAAAATACATTTCCTTATCCTGCTATTACTAAAAGGAAAAAGGAAAAAGAAAAGAAGAAAATGGAAGAGCGGGCTGACAGAGAAGGCAATGGATGCAGAGAGCAACAGAGATAGAAAACCTCCAGCTTTAGCGTCTCAAGAAAGTCAGTTGGGAGCTCTGATGAATATCTGCCATTGGGAGGCTGCTGTTGGGAGGCTTTCCCAGGTAAAGCGAGAAATCCATTCTCTTTAACTTAATCCCAACAGAGCGACATCAATGGATGGGAAAAAAACACTCCCCCTGCCTCAAGGAAATACTACAACAGAAAAGATACTGCTTCTCATGTGTCTTGCTAATGTGTTCTGTCTGCTAAACTCCTGTACAGTCCCATGGCATATTTCCTTCCGGGAGCTCAGAGCCCTTTACAGAAAGCTTAATTCTTCAGAAAGTAATTTCCTGGCTCCTTCCATGAAATCTGGGCATTGAGAGGTTGCCTTGATCTAAACTGGCCTGTGCTGGTTTTGTCTTCAGCTGGCTCAGGCGTCTCTGCTATGCTGTGTGAGCCCCATTGCTCCTCCAGGTACCACGTCAAAAATAGCGTCCTGTCCCTGCAGAGCTGCAAGGGAAATCGCTGACTTTCTGCTCTGGGAATCTCTGTGTGACCAGGAAGATGTCAATTCAGCATTAATTCTCTGTGATTTGACCACCAGGGCTTGGAACCCATTGAAAAGGGGGGATATGAGATCTCTGACCTGTTCTGTGGTGTAGACTAATGGTGCTCAAATATGGATCTGTATAAGGATCACCTTAGATGTTTAAAGACAGCATAGTACTGTGGAGAGGAACCATGGAGTACTTATTCAGCAAAAACAAATGACATTATGTCACTTGCAAGGAAACAGATAGACCCACGTTAAGGTAAAGAAGCCACGTTGAGGACAAGAAAAGAGTCTACAGTATAAGAACTTGCTGCCAGGCTTGGGGAATGGGAGTTCAACCCTCAGAACCTGCATGGTGGAAAGCAAGAGCTGACTCCTGAATGTTACCCTCTGAACTCCATGTGTGTACTATGGCCTATGCGCATGCATGCGCACACACAGAGACACACACGGAGATGTACAGAAAGCCTTTAAGACGATTCAGAAAGAAAAATGTCATGTTTTTTTCCCTTTCATTTGCAGAATCTACATTTAATAAAGGGAACTATTTAGAATGGGGAGGGAGAGGAATAATAGGGTGGGGATGTGTGGTAAGCATGGTGTACTCTTGTGTACATCATCCAGATTTAAATACACATCTATACATATG
Organism: Rattus rattus; assembly: GCF_011064425.1. Classification (NCBI taxonomy): domain Eukaryota; kingdom Metazoa; phylum Chordata; class Mammalia; order Rodentia; family Muridae; genus Rattus; species Rattus rattus. Next base: position 58,866,180 of record NC_046168.1, on the reverse strand, counting down.
TAGTATAAATACGGCAGAGAGGCACAAGGGGACTTTTAAGGGGAAGAAGGAGACAAGGACCAGGGATGTAAATATGGAAAATATAACAAATACCATTGTTGTGCAGATTAATTTTAAAATCAATCTTTTACATTAAAAGTTTCTTTCTTTCTTTTATCTTTTTTTTTTTCTTTTTTTTTTTTCCGGAGCTGGGGACCAAACCCAGGGCCTTGCGCTTCCTAGGCAAGCGCTCTACCACTGAGCTAAATCCCCAACCCCTCTTCCTTTCTTTCTTAAGGTTTGTCTGAATGCAATAGGATCCTACATTCTCCTCTCTACTTCAACAATTCAGGTCAAGGTGAGGCCCACATGCTTGGTCTTGAGTAGAGTCGACTCCAAGTTCTTGAAGTCAGTCAACCCTCACAGAGCACTGAGCACACCTGTCTCATGTTCCAGGGCAGCCTAATGTGGTTCGGCTCCCACAGAGACAGTCAGTTCTGTGGGCTTTGCTGTGAGGACTTCTTTTTTCCTTCTGTGCATTTTCAGTGCTGGAGATGAAAACCAGAGCTTTGAGCATGTTAGACACGCACTCTGATGCTGAGCTGCACCTCGGCCTAACACAGCCAGTTCCTCACAGGTTTCGGTGTTGCCTTTCTCCTCCACTTCCTTCTCCCCAACACTGACCTCCAACCCCTGCTCCACTGCCATTTGTTGGAATCATTTCCCAAAGAAATATCCCCAACCTGACCTGATGCTTGTTCCTTAAGCTCCTGGACACCCTTGCTCCCCTGGACAATGTGGTCAGGATTCCTGCCTTCCTGCTGCAGCAAGAACAAGAGCTAATGCTAATGCTAATGCTTTTGTCCAGCTCAAGCTGGGCCAGGAGGTGGCTCTCACTGGTGTTTCATGACAGTTAGTGGATTATGCATTTAGGACAAGCATTTGACTTTCTAACTTCTCAAGAGGGCCCCAAGGACCGGTTGCCACACCAGAGAGTGACATGTTGCCTTTGGGGTTTTCATATGCACAGGGCCAGATGCCTGACTAAAGTCCCACTCTTTAAACTCACAGAACCAGCACTCGTGGGATGTACACAGCCCCCAAGCAGAAATCCTAAGAGTCTAAATCAATGTCTAATTGTTATAGCCAAGTAAAACATTGCCTAATGCTGGCTTTCCCCGTTTTTTTTTTTTATCACGTGCATGTCCAGGACACTGAACTCTGGCCAACAGGAAATAAGAATGTTGAGACTGTGTCTGTTTCTATAGCCATTATCCAAGGTGAAAGTCAAACTGCTAAGGATAGCAGATCGGTTCAGTAAGTCAGAGATGCCTGGCTCTTGACTTTCTCTGATACCGGATAGAGGTTACCAAGACAGTTATTGTTTAACGTCTTTAGTCAAGTTCTTCTACACATAAATGTTCTTGGCTTATTATATATAACAAAGGATTTGTATTCATGATATATAAAGAGTTCCTGCCGATCAATAATAATGAGACAAACAACCTGATTAAAATTGTAAAAGATTTAAGCAATTACTTTAGAAGAGATAAAAATGACCAATAAACCTGTGAAAAAGATTTGTGAAATTAATGGGGAAATGCAAATTAAAAACCACAATGAGACACTACTTCAGACTCACCAGAATCACAAAAGCTCTTAGGAACAACAATCTGTGTATTATCGAGAGTAAATAGGAACCTTGAGAGTGAGTGGCACAGCCGATTTTAGACCAGCGGCAGCTCTCAAGCAAGTGAGACACTGTAAGACAGGTATAGGCAAAATACTTGGCCTACTTAGCCCTGGTCACGTGATGGGCAGAAGGCCTCCAATGAAACCCGGTCTGTCTAGCCTACGGGCCCATCCATTTATGGGATGCTGCCACCTCATGCCCGTTTTATTCTTTAGCAGGCCCTCGATGAGAACCTCAAGTGAATCCAAAGCCACAGAGAACTAAGGTGATCTTCAAGTATTTTGAACCCAAAAATTGATAGCTTGGGCTAGCAACAGTAGGTGTAACCATGGAGATCCCGAGTGAAGATGTTTTATGTCAGGGCTTCTGTGGCTAATCTGGAGCTAGAGACAAGCACTTCCATTGCTTTATGACCTCATAACTCCTCGCTAAATAAATACCTACTTCAGAGACTCTAAATAAATATCTGTTGCTCGGAATTGATTTTACTGTTACAGCCTCGGAGAATAAATACTAAGATTCATAGACACCTGGACCGAGCTAGAATGCTCCCGCACCCCTTCTTCCTTCCTCTCTCTCCATCCTGTCACAGCAGAAAACGTGCTCCATGATGGTAAACTCACACTCGCTCACGATTTCCCCTGAAGTCTAGGGCATGCCACTTAACCAATAATTCTCTGATCCACCGCACGCAAAAGGAAGAGAGCAAGAGTTTATCTGCCCGAGTCTGGAATCTGGACCAGTGATCTTTCCAGACTTCTCACCACATAGGAGACCAATAAGGCTACAGAGATCCCTCGTTCTCCTGGATTCTCCTTTTCTGGTTCTTCTTACAGCTACAACACACAGCTGCCTCTACCCTTCTACTTCCTGCAGGAGCCAATAGTCCGGGTTGGCTTCTCCAGGAGGCACGGGGAGAAGTGATCCTTCCTAGTGTTCACAACAGGAAATACTGCCCTTCTATTCATGACATCCACAGAAGTGTGAATTCTTCGAAAAAAAATAAGAGGCGGGTAATTCAAGTATATTTGGCACTGTGTTGACTGGATAAAAACAATAAAATAATAAATGGGAAGAGGTTGGCGGGTCTCCTCAAAACATGAAAGTTACGACACCAAAGACTAAAATAAAATACTATGTGCAACTCTATACAAAGTATGTACTCTCATAATGGTCTTTATTTCTGATCACTGTCCTGAAGCTTTATTCTTGAGATATATATATATATATATATATATATATATATATATATATATATAATCAGTGGAGGGAGTTGAGGGAGTAGAGACAGAGAAAGGCAGGGAGAGAGGGGAGAGGGAAGGGGAAAGGGAGGAGAGGAGAGAGGGAGAAAGGAGAAGAGAGAGAGAGAGAGAGAGAGAGAGAATGAATGAGGCTGGCCATGAGTACATGGAGGGTGGGGAGGGGAATGGACGGAGAGCGGGGAAACATGAGGGAGAGGACAGAGCAGGAACAAGAAGGCAAGAGACCCGTATATAAATTTTAAGAACATCATAACATGTGCCATATCTAAGTGGATACTGCTGTCTTATAGGAATTACATTTGTAAACACTTTTAAGTATTTATTTATATATATATAATTGTCCATCTGCCTGTATTGTTTACACCCCATGCGTCTTCATTCCCAAGAAGGCCAGAAGAGGACATCAGATCCCCTGGGACCGGAGTCACAGGTGATCTGAGCTACCATGATGGTGCTAGGTATCAAACTCCAGTCCCCTAGAACGTCAGGCAGTGAGTGCTCTTAACCACTGAGTCATCTCTCCAGCCCAGGAACTGAATAAGTAAAAGAGTACATAGCATTTATCTTCTTAGTCTAAATTCCCCTTCTCCAAATATTTTTTCCTCGTTTCACCCATTTTTTCTGCAATTTACATCATATCATTTTTCTTTATTCCCGAATAAGATTACATTGTGTATCTGTCACACAATTTCATAATCCATTGATCATCTGATGGATATTTAGGCTGAGTCTGTGTCCTAACTTAGAATCCTTTGGATTTTGCCAGGGGTGGTATAGCTGGGTCACGTGGTGAATGTATTTCTAGATCTGAGAGGAACATCCTCGCTGATTTCAAAGTCACTGCGCCAGTTCACGTGTCTCCTGACAGTGAATGAGAGTTCCTCTTTCCACCGTTCTCAGCAACACTCGTCATCAGAGGATAGCCATTCTGAGAGGGGTGAGATGAATTCTAAAGTAGTTCACTTTGCATTTATCCTGATGGCAAGGGACGCTAAACCCTTACATGCTCATTGGCCAATTATATTTCTCCTTTTGAAAATTCTTTTTTTTTTTCAGATCCATGGACCATTTTAATTAAGTTGTTTTTTTCTTGATATCTTCTTGATTTCTTTGTGCATTTCAGGTATTAATCCTCTGTCAGCAGTGCAGTTCACTCAGTTTATGATTTTTCTCTGTTATGAAGTCACGTGTTGATTTTCATAACACTTATTAGTCGTTGGTTTTTGCTTCCTGAGTTACCAGAATCCTATTTACAAAGCCTTTACCTGTGCTTCTGTGTCAACATGGCCTCCTGCTTATTCCTGGAGGAATAAGCATTTCCAACCTATCTGTCTGGTCTTACCTTTAGGTCCTTGATCCACTGGAGTTTAGTTTTATGTAGGATGAAAAAAGCGGTCCAGTTCCATTCATCCAGTCCCCCTAGCATCACATATAAAAGGTGATTGTCTTTTCTCCAGTTAGCATCTTTGTCAGAAGTCAGGTATCTGCAGTTCCATGGGATCCTATCTGGGACCATGTATTTATATTTTATTGACTTATCTGTTTTGTTGCAGTCTCGTTCTATTTTTATTACTGAGCTTTCTAGGAGTATGGTGATACTCCGACAATAGTCTTTGTCTTTGTTCAGAACTGTTCTACATGTCTTTAGAGTGGCTGTTTTTTTTTTTTGGTTTTGGGGTTTGTGTGTGTGTGTGTGTGTGTGTGTGTGTGTGTGTGTGTGTGTGTGTGTGTGTGTGCTTATATATACATTTTAAAATTATTTTTCTCTGTCTGTAAAGAACATACCTGGAACTTCAGTTGGGATTGAAAGTGAATGGTTATCTCTACATGATTTCTTCCAAACTGTGGACGTCTTCCTATCACCTCCCATCTTTCTTGGTTTCTTTCTTTCTTTCTTCCTTATTTTAAAGTTCTCATTCTAAAAGTCACCTGTTTGGTGAGGTTTGCCCTCGGGTCTTGGTGATCTGTTGTTGTTGTTTGAAGTTTGTGTGCATGTATGCATGCATGTGTATCTGACTGTTAAGAGAGGGATTGTTTCCTGATTTCTTTTTCAGTGCACTTGTCTTTGGATATAAGAAACATACTCATTTTTATATGTTAATTTTTTATCTTGGATTCTTCTGAATGTATGTGTCAACTTTCAGAGATTTTTGGTAGAATCTTCACGATATTCTACGTACATAACCAATATCTGCAAACAGGGAGCTTTTGACTTCTCTTCCTGTACGCATCTATTTTATTCTCCTCTCTGGGCTCGCTGCTGTAGCTCAACCTCTGTGGAGAACATACACAGCCGTGTCCTGTGTCTGATCTTAGCGAGGGAGGGATGCTTTGACATTGGTCTCTGTAGAATGAGGTTGGCTAAAGGTTTACCACAGCTTTTATGATGCTGAGTTATGTTCCCTCTATCCTGAAGTCTCCATGACACTTATTATGAAGAGGTGGTGGATTTTGTCAAAGGCCTTTTGCAGTTTATAAAAATGGTATGAGGGCTGGGGAGGTGGCTCAGTGGTTAAGAGCACTGACTGATCTTCGAGAGGTCCTGAGTTCAAATCCCAGCAAAACATGGTGGCTCACAACCATCTGTAATGAGATCTGATGCCCTCTTCTGATGTATGTGAAGACAGCTACAGTGTACTTATATATAATAAATAAATGAATCTTTTAAAAAATGCTTTAGATTTAGCATTTCTATTAAAAAAGGAAATGGTATGAGATTTTCATCTTTTAGTTCACTTATATTTTGAATTACATTTATCAATTTACCTATGTTGAACCTGCTGCACTTCTGGAATGAAGTTGTCTTGGTGATGACGAATGATCTTTGCAATGTGACCTTGAATTAAGTTTAAAAGCGTCTTATTGAGACTCTTGCCTCCGTCTTCATCAGGGGGATGAGTCTATAATTGTCATTTTTGTTCTGTCAGTATTTGGTTCTGGTACCAAGTTAACTTTGTAAAAAGACTTTGGAAGCACCCTTCTTTTTCTATTTTACATTATAATTTCAGCAATACTGATTTTAGTTCTCCTTTGACAGTCTGGTAGAATCCTTCAGGAAACCCATCTGGTCATGAGCTTTTGTAATTGGGAGAGTTTTATTATTGCTTCAATCACATTGCTAGATATTTATCTTTAATTTTGGTAGGTCATATGCACCTTAGAAATTCATCCATTTCTCTTTAGATTTTTTTCCAGGCTAGTGGAATGAGATTTTTTAGGTATTTCCTGATAATTTTCTGAAGTTCATTGATACCTGTTACAATGTTTCTATTTCACCTCTAATTTCATTAACTTTAGCTTTTCCTCTCTTTCTAAGGAATTTTTCCATCCTCTTTATATTTCAAGAGCCAACTCTTCCGTTTGGTAGTTTTTGTGGTTGTTCGTTGGTTTGTATTTCACTCTTTCTGATATGATCTTGATTGCTTCTCCACATCTAATGGCTTTAGATGCAGTTGGACCTCGCCTTGCCTAGGCCATATATTTTCAAGTTGTTTGTTCAGATTCTCCCTGTTTCATTGATATGGGAGCTTAGAGCTGTAAATTTTCTCTTCTTAGACTCTTTTGTTGTGTGCTATAGATTTCTACATGTTCTGTTTTCATCTTATTCGATTCTAGGGCTTTTTTTTTTTCCTGTTTTTATTTCTTCAATGACCCATTCATCATCCAATAGTGTGATGTTAATTTCCATGCTGTGTTTTCCATTGTTGCTGATATCTAGTTTTATTTGTGGTTGAACAAAATACAAGGAGTTATTCCTACTTTATTGTACTCAAAAAAGAAACTAATTTTGTGTAGTTGTATTTGGTCTATTTCAGAATATGTTCCCTGGGCTTCTTAGGAGAATGTATATTCTCTAGCAATTTAATGGATTGTCCTGCAGGTGTCTGGTGGGTCACTTGATGTATGATGTCATTTAACTTCATTTTTCTGTTTATTTTTTGTGTATATGACTTGTACACTGGTGAAAGTGGTATGTTCATGTCATCCATCACAGGGCTTAGTGTCTACCAGCATTTGTTTTATGAAATTAGGCACACTCAGATTTGGTGTACATATGTTTAGAACTGTAACGCCTTCATGGTGGATTGTCCTCCTATTTCTGACTGGAACAGGATGAACCCTCAATGTAGCTCTGAGTTGCATTCTCCTGATGGCCGCAGACACTAAAAATGCTTTATCTTTGAAGTATAAAAATAACACAGCTTAAATTCTCACCCACCCAATGCCTTGGATTTGGGGGAATGTGTATGGTCTCTTATTAATACTCTCTAAATTCTTCTGGTGAACTCTTTATCACTTAGCTAATTACCTTGCTTCCTGCAATGCTGCCATCTGTCTGGGCCCACCCCTTCTCCTGTACCCAAGGCACTATTAAAGCACAGCCATTGGACAGTAACTGTTCAGAGATAATGGAATAGAAGTAGTGATTAGTACCCAACAGAGAACAGAAAACAACACAAATGCACCACTAGATTCAACTGCTCTTTAAAAATTGTTCAACCAGATTCACTGCCCAATTGGTCCTACGTTGTTATATTTCCAATCAAATTTCTTTGAAGACCCTCCACTTTTGCACAATCAAGACAATCCTCATTTTTTTTTAAAAAAAAGGTACATCATAAAAGGAAGCCTTGAAAGATTTAGAAAAATGTAGTGAGTTCTGGGAGCCACTGTAACTACACATGTGTATGGGGTTGTTCTGGCGTGTGTGACAGAACTGGCTTATGCATTATGTGGGAAAATATAAGTCTGCAATTAGAAGAAAATGTTTGAAAGATTTCAACTCAGTATAAGGAAAATGTTTCTACGAGATAGTGCTGTTTAAACATACATGATTGACTATGAAGTCAGTTGATATAAGCAAGAGACATATGTACGGATAGCATGTGTCTATGGGAGTAATCAACAAGGATCTACAATCCCTTTTAGATTTAACATTCCCACCATATAGCCAAGCCTGGCCAGCAAGGCACTCTCTCGTGTTTAATTCTTAGCTATTTCTAGGAACTATCAAATACAGAAATGAGATATGCAATCTTCAAGGGCATACATGAACAAATCATTGAGATAAAAAATAAAATATCAGACATTCGATTTCTCTTTTATCTAAGATAGAATAAGTTAAGATTTGCTAACATGAAAATTATTTTGTTTCATCAGAATGTTTATGAATATATTAGAAGTATGCTCATTTTGGACCAATGAAGTACATTTATTTATTTAAAAATGATACACTTTCATAGTACTTCAGCACTCTCCTTGGGAGCCATCTTAAACAAGGAAATCATCACCAAAAATAAGAAAAACTCACAAAGGCAGGAAAAAAGTAACACAGCATGTGCCGTTAAAAGGGGACATGCATACTGAGAGCTAAAAATAAGAAAATGGATGATCCTAGCTTTCCAACTCAGTTGAGAGCATATACATCAAGACGCTCATAAAACTTTGCCTTTGTGAGCATTTTATTATGGGTTTCGAGATACATTTTAGTAAGTGTGTGAACTTATAAATAATGAATCCAAAAATAATGACAATCAGTCACACGTAATACATCAAGGGAAATGGTAGGTATGAAAAATAAACTAAGAAAAGGGGTTAGCAAGGGCTGGGCAATATTCATCTTGAAGTAAGATTAGATTCCCGAATAAGGGAGGGGAATGGGTTGTGTGTATACTCAAAGGAAGAGGCATCTGAGAAGGAGAACTAGCAGTGGAAAACAGAGTCAGATGGGTGTGTGGTCCCTTCAAGGAACATTACAGGCCTATGTGCCATGAAGGGGTAAGAAAAGAGCCTGGAGAGGGAGACAGAGCAGAGAGTAGGCAGAGATTACTATGACTTGTGACGAGCAGGGACTTTAACATCCCTCCCATGTCATCTACCCTTGTGGTAAATGACCTGAATGCTGACAGCAAAGGAGGGTGTCTTAGCTTATTTTCCTGTCTTGACTAAAACAACCTAAGGTTGGGAAGGGTGTTCCAAAAGGAATGAAATAGTCATATTAGGAAAGGCATGGAGGCAGGAACAGGGGACAAGCCAGTCACATTGCATCAACAATTCAGAAGCAGAGAGAGAGCAGGAAGTGGGCCATGCTATAAAACCTCAGGCTCAACCTTATTGGCATACTTCCTCCGGAAAGGCTCCAGTCTTTAACGAGTCCCTAACCCTCCCAGATAGCACCAGCATCTGGGGGACTTAGTTTCTCAAACATGTAAGCCTGTCGGTGATAGTTTACACTCAAAATACAGCAGAGAGTCAAAACGACATTAAGAGAGCATATATATATATATATATATATATATATATATATATATATATATAGGGAAATAAGCTATAGGAGGAAAGGTGGGAGGTTGGGAAATAGGGAGAAACAGGGGTGCCAGTGAGGTTACTAGCCATGGAGAGGGGATTCCTAGTTAGGTTTGATAGCTAATGGTAGAGATGATAATGGTCTAATGGGGTCTCAATTCCTAAAGAATGCTAACAAGATTAGCTGGCAGCTCCATATGTTATTTATATGCATGTATGTATGTATGCATGTGTGTGTATGTTTATGTAGCATGCACGTAGTGCGTGTGTGTATATGTATTATATATGTATGTATTATGTATGTATGTTCTCAAGAATGACCTTTAGCACTTAACAACCAATTGCTTTGCTCTTCCTTTCGGAGGGCCACCTCTCCCACTCCAAGTTTTGCTCTGTTGTCTTTAGATTTCTGTGTAAGGTCAAGGCCTCATGGTCTTACCCCTATCCAGCTTGCAATGCGCATTCATCTCGTCCTTGTTCAGCTCATATTTGTAAATGCCATAACAACTAATGGAAAAGGAGTTCATGATTTTGAAGGAAGGTGAGGCAAGAGATATGGGAGAGCTTGGAGGGAGGAAATGGAAAGGAGGAAGCTGGTAAATAAATTATACTCTCAAAAATAAACAGAAGAGGGGGCAAGAGAAGAAAGATTAGCTGGTGGACCGAACATGAAGAAGAAGAGTAGAGTGTGATCTAGAGTTTGATTAAAGGAATACTGAGGTGTCTAATAGGGATTCGAGTCAGCATGATCAGCAGTCATCGACTAGATCTCTTGGGGAAGGATATATTTGATAGTTATCATGGAGCTAAAGGCATCTGAAACCACAGGACCTGATAGGATTGCCTAGAGCAAGTATTATAAGGTCTAGGGAACACAGAGGACAGAGCCAAGATTGAGTGTTGGCATTCTCCAGTGGTAAGAGTCATTGAGTTCCGTAAAAGCTACCTGAGCAGGAATTCAAGTGAGAGAGAAGTAGACAAAGAGGATAGGATGCTGGAGGAAAGGAGGAAGAATATCTTTTAGGAATAGAAGAGCTTTGTTAGGTACAGTGAAGAGTTAGGAAGATTCCTATTTAGTTAGGTTTTTATTGATGTGAAGAAACACCATGACCAAGGCAACTCCTATAAAGGAAAACATTTCATTGGAGTTGGCTTACAGTTTCAGAGGTTCAGTCCGTTACCACCAGGGCGGGAAGCATGGAAGTGTTCAGGCAGACATGGTGCTAGAGAAGGAGCTGGGAGGTCTACATCTTGATCCACAGACATCAGAAGGAGACTGTGAGCCACGATGGGCATAGCTTGAACATATGAGACCTCAAAGCCCAACCACACAGCTACACACTTCCTACAACAAGGCCACACCTCCTAATAGTGCCACTCCCTATGAGCCTAAAGAGGCCAATTACAATCAAACTACCACAATCCCTAAGAACCAGTTACTGAATTTGGTGAGGCAAAAATGTCTCTTGACCTATTGAGATAGTTGATAAAAAAAAAAAAAAAAGATCAGATTAAAGTTGAGTAAATTTAAATTGGGAAAAGAGAAATTGGAGCAAGTGTGGTCGGACAACCTTTTCAGGATGTTCTAGTACATGACAATGGTACTAAAGGAAAACAACTGGAAAGTGATTCCAGCATGTGGGATGTGTGAGCTATGGGAGTAAGCACAGAGGGACCATGACGACGCCTGGGTGAGATTCTAAGTAACTGCAGCAGCAATGCCCGTGTGTCAGGGTGAGGGATGGAAGCCAGCTTTTGTGGAAAGCACCAAGGCTAACAGAGCATATATTTCATTCATCGCCAAGAGAAGATTCTCGGCTGGTTAGTTTTTGGTAAGTTAACACAAACCTGTGTACATCCTCTCAATTGCTACTTCATATAGGAGGGACCCAGCCCACTGTGGGTGCTGCCCTCTCTAGGCCAGTAGCCTGGGCAGTGTAAAAAGGGTGTAGAGATCACCACAGAAAGGAAGCCAGTAAGCAACACTCGTCCATGGTCTCTGCTTCAGTTCCTGCCTCAAGTTCCTGCTTTGACTTCCCTCCATGAAGGGCTGCATCCTGTAAGCTAAATAAATCCCCCTTCTGCTCCAAGTTACTTCTGGTCAATGCTTTATTACAGCAACAGAGAAGCAAATTAGAGTAGACATTGAGTAAGTGGATAAAATGGTGTTAGGTTAGGGTGCTGGGTTGGGGGAACATGAAGGTTCTCTGTTGTTAGCTTGTTATTATTTTTTTCTCAATAAACTAAGCGTCAGTGCTATTAACTAAGAACCAGCTATAAGGAATAGATGATAGGAGTTTGAAGGATGCCAAAAATAATTGTAAAACAACATTTGGAAGAGTGGGAGTACAAACTCATTAGGGAGAGGAAGTAGGTCTGGGTCATTGTGAAAACATTTGAGGATGTGGTCTCCAGGCACCGCCCCTGTCTCTGACCTTTCACCCAGAGCTCTGCCTCTGTGGCCAGAGGGATTCTACATGTAGCTATTGTGCGTCTTTCAGCAATGGTTCAGATGTGTGGTCCTGATGGGCGGAGCCTCAGACTTGGGAAGTCCCACTACCTGCCACCTTCCTTACTAGAAAGAGTCCGCCATCCAAAATACTCCCAATGCAGATTGGTCCCAGTCAACCGAAGACCAAAGATAAGTGTTTAGTTCACATCCTTTACTCTTACCATTTTCTTATCCCTCCTCCAGACCCCGCAAAGCTGCCAGCATCCGCTGTACCTTTTTATTTGCTCTTATAAGATACTATTAAGAGGTCAATTTGGAATAAATGTCTATGATATGGATTCCATCAGAGGGAATTTACTACCTGCTTTGTGATAATTTCACGTCGGAAGAGGTAGCCGTGAGCAATAAATTCATTTTTAAATGCCAATTTTACACAAATAAAATCAATTTGAAATCGATTAACTCATAACCACTGTCATTTCCTAATAAAATATGAATGATTTAAGCTGTTCTTAATCAATTTTATAGAAGGCTTGAAGTCTTCATGGACTTTCCTATAAAACATTTTACAACTTCACGCCTCACTGTCTGTTTATGAACAGTGCAGCCAAGACGTCTGAGAGCTCAGCACTCACTCCACCACTAGTAATGTGATTTTATACATAAGAAAGCACAACGCTGTCCTGGACAGAGGTCCTGGACACTGTTAGTGATTGATAGAGCCTCAATTCAAACTCATACCTTATTCAGAACAAACTCACTTCCCTAGTCATTCACCATGTACATGGACATTCAGACAAAACATGCACACACACACACACACACGCACACACACACATACACACCACACACAACATGCACACACCACACACACACCATGCACACACCATGCACACAACACGCACACAACATGCACACATACACAATAAGTACACACACACAACACACACACACACACACCACACAACATGTACACAACACGCACACACACACAAAAACACACACCACAGAGAGAGAGAGAGAGAGAGAGAGAGAGAGAGAGAGAGAGAGAGAGGAAAGTGCTCCAGTTGTCATTAATTACAGAAGTTGGTGAAATACATGTTATTTCAGGTTTTAACCTAGAAACTTAACATTTAGAATCAAATCTTCCTTATAAAATACCAATGGTTTTTTTAATCAGAAACCTTACCAGAGGCAAACTTACTTAAAAACAGTAGGCCTGGCCTATGCTCCCGTAGGTCTCCTAGCTATCTGATTCTCCAGTTTTAGTTGTGAATGAGAAAGAAGCATGGGAGGCACTCAAAGTGGAAGCTTCCAGGTGTAAACTCCTTCAAAAAAATTAAGGAAAGGGATGGCCAGAACCAGCAAATACTCTGTTCAGTAATTTCCTTTTCACCATGTTCAGAGAAATCTTACTCTTGATTCTACACAGTTGAAAGCTTCAGACCCAGTGAGGGGGAAGCTTGCCATCAACCAATCAAGACAGAAACTGCTGTTCTATATTCCTATCTCTGTTTTCTCTTTGCTAATATCACACCTAGATTTCAACTAGATCCGCAGACACATGGGCTGGGGGCGGGGCATCTTCTACCCACTGGAATGTAAGCAGAGGTATTTGGTTGTCCTGGCTTCTGCTTTTCTTTCCCCTCGCTCTCATGAGCTGGCACCATTTCCCAACTCTATCCCATGTCCTTCACAAACCAAGGCACTAGGAATGTGTGGCCCTTGCTTGGAGACATCACTGTCCCCTTTTTTTAAATATCTCAACTTACCTGGCGTATCTGCCATCAGGTGGACTTCTCCATCTGCCATCAGCATCTCTCTGGCCCAGATCTCTATCTTCCCCCGACTTCGATTTTAGACCCACTCCCTCCTCTATATCATTATCTTACCACTGTTTTGGTGACTTACCCTTCCGTAAAATGAAACATTTATTCTCACTGTTAATTTTGATTGTCATATGATATACAATTACCTAGGTCACACCATCCCTCCAGGCATAGTTATAAAGATATTTTAAGAGAATGTTAAGGATAGAAGACCCACCCTAAGTGTAGGCTGCAACATCTCTCTGGCTGGAACTTCAGAATATGAAGAAACAGAAAAGGGAGAAGGCTAGCAATGCACCACAATCCATCTCTCTCTCTCTCTCTCTCTCTCTCTCTCTCTCTCTCTCTCTCTCTCTCTCTCTCTCTCTCTCTCTGTTCTTTCTGACTGGACATGGATGCTACATACTCTTGCTGCCACCGCTGTGGGTCCATCCTGATTCCCACTGTTATGATTTCTACCTTCTTCCTAACCGTAATAACTTGCAACTTCAAAGTATGAGCCCAAACAAATCCCTTCCCACTGATGTTGCCTCTGGTTGAATATTCAGTAACAGCAATAAGAAGAGTAACTAATACACTTGAACCCTCTGACTATAACTGCTCACTGACAATACCATTAATCCATGTCATCTTCGTTTCAGACTCACAAGGTCATACCTGAACCCTGTTCTAGCTCAGATCGTAGCTAGGGACCAGCTTAATGGTACCTGCTGCTTAATGAGAGCTGCTTTAAGTCAAATAAAGTCTAAGTAAAACTTAAAATCCAGTGTGTCCATTTCATTGGTCTCAGTCCAGGTGCTTGTGGCTGCCATATTGGAAGCAGGTATTCTAAGTAAGTTTAACTTTGCCAAGACTGAAGCAGGAGGAGAGTTTTTGCTCCTATGTCCCTTTTTACATATGCCTACAACCCCACTGCCATTGCCCTTTTCAATAGAACATGGTTAAAGAGATGCCATTCTGTGCTGGTTTGAATGGAAAATACCCCACAGTCTTAAGCATTAACACTTAATCACCAGTTGGTGGCGCTGTCTGCAGAGACTTGGGAGCTACAGCTCTGCTGGAGGAAGTATATTGCTGGAGGCTGGCTTCAAGAGTTTACTGTCTTGTCACAGCAGCGAAAAGTAACATGCAATTATGCCATTTTATTGTTTTTGTTACACAGGGATAGCTCCCTGTAGGATCCAGAAAGGTAAACAGTGCCAGAACTAATCACTAAAGTGAGTGCTTTGGAGCAACCACGATTCCTTGGTTGCTTTTCTAATTCTGAAAATAAGAACCTTTTTAGTGTACGGTAAAGGTATTGATTGGCTTCTGAATATTTGCTTTAATGCACTAATTCCCAGACTTTTCCCAGGACTAATACTTGATATCTCTACCTGGTAGAAGGAATTTGAAATAAAAGCAATAGATCATATTCTGCAATTGTGCCCATAGGAAGGCATTTCTTCCATGGCCCCGAGAAAACACACAGGGGCATGGCTTTCTAAGTAATTCCTTCAGCTCGAACCTGTGATCTGTAGTTTAAAAGCAGATAAATTGTCTTCATGCTTCAGAAGCGTCACTGCCTCAGAACATCTCAAGGTGTAAGCTACATCCCCAATTAGAGATTCAGGCTGATGACTCTTACTGTCAGCCATTGACACCTGCAGCTAGGGGACATGAGTCAAAGCACTGGGTGCCGCCCATCAGAGAACACTTCACGCCATATTCACTTTAGTATATGCTCTCCAGCATAATCCAATGAGTATTTATCTATCTATCATCTATCTATCTATCATCTATCTATCTACTTACCTACTTACCTACCTATCTACCTATTTATCTTCGTATCTACTTATCTATCTACATATTTTTCTATCCTTTCTGTCTGTGTGTCTGCCTACCCATCCATCTATCTTATCTATCCATCCATTCATCCATTCATCATCTATCCATCAATCCATCCTCCATCCATCTATCATCTATTTGTCTGTCTGTCTGCCAATCTATCATCTATCTATCTATCTATCTATCTATCTATCTATCTATCTATCTATCTATCTTTCCATCCAACTATCTCATCCATCCATTCATCCATTCATCATCTATCCTCTCTCTCTCTCTCTCTCTCTCTCTCTCTCTCTCTCTCTCTCTCTCTCTCTCTCTCTCTCATCCAACCTTTCACATCAGGTTTTATTTGGTACTCTTTCCCAGATAGGTCTGGTGCATTCAACAAAGAATTGAAAGGTTTACCATGGCACGGTCATAAGAGTAGTGGGAAAGACTGAAGTATAATATATATTTAGACCTCTTTCAAGGAGAGTAATAATGTTGCAACTGAGCTAGTGCTGCATGTGCGGCCCTCTGTCTCTTGTGTCTCTCAGTCCTCAGGTAGTGAAATTTCTAAGTGTATTATGGCTGCTTCAGTGTGCAAACAGTGTAAGCCACATTCTTCAAAAGCCAAAAGTGAAAAGACCCTACTAAGGAATCGGTATACCAACAAATAGAACATAAATTCTGTTTTCCAACAGTCCTATATACTGCAAGAAATATAGAAGAGAAACCCATAAATCTAAAATATTGCATTCTATATCAAGTATTAAGAGCCACATATAGAGATAATTGTCCACTTTGGATAGCATGCTTGAGCCCTTTGCCTAATAGCCCCATGACATCATCAAGCCCACTAATAGCTATGAGGGATACCAATTCTGGCACTTTTGAAAGGCAGGAGTCTGAGTGGAGTCTAAAGTCTGAGTCCCTTTTTGGTCTGACATTTCTGGGCACTAATTAACAAACTGCCAGTGACTCAAGACAGGAAAGAAAGGCATGTCTCACCACACTAGTACCTGCTTCATTTGCTCCATACCGTTGTTCTTCCATGTATTGATTTCTGGTATTTTAAGTCTGACCACAGAATGTGCTTTAAAAATAAAAGCTGCCTCACCACCTCTCTCCTCTCTCTCTCTCTCTCTCTCTCTCTCTCTCTCTCTCTCTCTCTCTCTCTCTCCCTCCATATATATTCCATTCCCTCTCCCTCTCTCCATTTCCTTCTCCAGGTGTCTGTGCCTATTTATTCGTTGGCATCCTGAGATCTCAGAATATTTAAGGCAATCAGGGATAAGTGAGTAAAATCCTAATTTGATGACAAGGCTGGAAGAAGGGAAGTAGGGCACTGTGAGGTAGAATGGAGCCGCACATTTCCAGGAGAGAAGAAACACGTGAGTGTAAACAGAGGGAGATGAGTGTCAAGTCAAGGACAAGAGGGAAAGGCTTGGAGGAGACAACAGTGAGCACAGAGCAGGAAACACTTGTTGAGGTGATTAGTTTGTGATCTGGGTAAAGGCTGTCTTTCTATTATTCAAATGTTGATAAATGTTGATTTTTGTACCTGCAGAGAGTTGAGTACAGGCCAGGCTTTGCCTGTACAGGTATTCATCACCTGCCTCAGCATTTTGTAAATGCACCCCTCCCTCACCTTCTGGTTGACTTAATAAAGAGCTAAGGGCCAATTGCATCACTGATGCAGGAGAGAAAAGGTGGGACTTCTGGGAAGAGATAGGGGTTGTGGGAAAAACTCAGAAGTGGGAGATTTGCCAGCCAGACATGGAGGACGTTGGACATACCCGGATGAGTTAATTAAGTTCTATGAGCTAGTTGGGAAATAGCCTAAGGCCTACACTTTCATAAATAGTCGTAGGATATACTATATGAACAAAATCTACTTTCAATAAAATAAAAAATAATTAAAGTAGAAAAATCCCCAGGCTATCGTTAAGCAAAGATAGTGTTTGCCTCCAGTGCACACACACTGAGTTTGATCCCTGGCACTACAGGGGGTAAAAATTATTGTTCTTATTTTTGAGAAGAGAAAATGATAGACTCAAATCTATTAAGGAACATGCACAAAAAAGACAGCAAAGCCCAGGCAGGACCTAAAACCTAAAACTCCCAAATTCCTGAGTACAAGAATGAGGAAAGGTGGTAGATGCGAACTGTGGCTATGAGGGAATCTTAACGGTGGCTATTTGGAAATAGAGACGTTTTAATGGCCTGTACTCCCTTTGGTAGGTGAATAACTGTCTGTTCCGAGTGCCTTATGCTTAAAGCAAGGGTCTCTTTTGAGTCTTTGCCATCTTCATGGAAGAATCTCACAGGTCTAACAATGCTTTCCCTAGATCCTAGACTATCTGTCAATAACAACAGCAATAAAATAACTGGCATCAGAAACCCCTTTTCTTTTCTTTTTCCATCTTTATTAAATTGGGTATTTCTTATTTACATTTCAAATATTATTCCCTTTCCCAGTTTCCAGGCCAACATCCCCTTAGCCCCTCCCCCTTCCCTTCTATATGGGTGTTTCCCTCCCCATCCTCCCCCCATTACCACCCTCCCCCCAAGAATCCTGTTCACTGGGGGTCCAGCCTCGGCAGGACCAAGGGTTTCCCCTTCCACTGGTGCTCTTACTAGGCTATTCATTGCTACCTATGAGGTTGGAGTCCAGGGTCAGTCCATGTATAGTCTTTGGGTAGTGGCTTAGTCCCTGGAAGCTCTGGTTGGTTGGCATTGTTGTACATATGGGGTCTCGAGCCCCTTCAAGCTCTTCCAGTCCTTTCTCTGATTCCTTCAACGGGGGTCCCATTCTCAGTTCAGTGGTTTGCTGCTGGCATTCACCTATATATTTCCTGTATTCTGACTGTCTCTCTCAGGAGAGATCTACATCCGGTTCCTGTCAGTCTCCACTTCTTTGCTTCATCCATCTTATCTAATTGGGTGGCTGTATATGTATGGGCCACATGTGGGGCAGGCTCTGAATGGGCCAGGACACACAGTGTGAGTGAGTTGGCAAGGTTTATTTTAGCAGGTAAGAAAGCAAAAGCAGAAAGTGAGTACACCCACCATAGTGGAGGTCAGCCCAAGCGGAGGGGCAATATCAAAGGGCTGCCTCTAGCATTTGGACTTGCACTTCCTAATCTGACATTTCTCTACCCTGTACCAGTCTCTGGGGTGGACAGAAGTGGTTTACTTCCTGGAATATGTGAAAGCTTCCATAGAAACAAGCCTCACCATTAATTCATCCTGTTATAATTAACTACATCCCATACAAAAACACATGTAAAAATGGGACAACCCACAAGGTTTGTAAGTTTACAGAAGAAAGGGCAATGATGTTTACTGCACGTTAGTTATGGGAGATGCTTTGGGGAGAGCCAGCTGGAGCCTGTGGAGACTGGCTCTTTGGTTTCTCCTCTTACTTAATTAGTTCTTTCATACCCAGCTGCAAGGCTTCTTTCTTACTGCCCTTGATTTTAATCCATTTTAACCCTAACATTCTTTTTCAATTGGCAGTAATGGTGCCTCGGATAAACCTCATTGCCTGCGATACTGCCACTGTGCAAAGATCCTAACATTCCTTTTACTGCTAACATTTGCTTCCATGCTAACAAATCTATCTAGTGAACAGAGCCCCAAAGCAAGCTGGTGTAGCTATTTTTCTATCTGCTAAAGTGTACTTCAACCAAAATTAGTCGGGATGGATAAAGAGGGCCACTACTTATAAAAAGGAACATCGTCAAGAAGATAAAACAATTGTAAATATATATGTATGAATTTTGGAGGTCCCAGTTTCATAAAACAAACACTAATAGCATAAAAGGTAAAATAGTTCTCAATATAATGATTATTGGTGACTTTGAATCTCCCCTCTCATATACGTCATCCAAACAAGTAATGAAAACAGGAACTGCGGATTTATACTGTCCCATAAGTCAAATGGACTTAACAGACAGATGCAGAATATTCCACTCAACTGATATGGAATATATACTCTACTTACAACTGTTGAGAAACATTGCTCTCTGGGCAAGATGTTGACCACTTAAACTCTCAATTACTGGCCTATAATAACTGACAGGAGACCTGAACAATATTGGACCATAACTAGACTTTTGGCTACCTTATTGGTTTGTTTTTCTACCACCCTTCGCCCTATTCCACTCTACTAATACCTCAACACTAGGTAGGACAGATAGAGGTTAGAGGGGAAAGGGGGCAATGATCTCAATCTCATTAGCTTTCTCCCCATTGATTAGGAGCATTGAGTTCCTTACACTTGATCAACCTTGACAAACCTCAACAACAGCAGCCAGCAGCCAGCAGCCAGCAGCCAGCAGCCAGCAGCCAGCAGCCAGCAGCCAGCAGCCAGCAGCCAGCAGCCAGCAGCCAGCAGCCAGCAGCCAGCAGCCAGCAGCCAGCAGCCAGCAACCACCACTAGCAGCAGCAGCAGCAGCAGCAGCAGCAGCAGAAGGACCAATAGTAGGTGGCACCCCTCTCAGGGCTCTAGCATGTGTGTGTGTGTGTGTGTGTGTGTGTGTGTGTGTGTGTACATATATGTACATATATCTATGTGTATATGTGTGCTTTCAAGAGTCCCCAAAATGTCAAATGTCATACACTTGCAGAAACTATCTATAGCTGACAAAAATCACACCCCCGCTAGAGAATGAGGCAAATCATAGTCAGTGCTGTGGATGATCTAAAGCAGCCTCATATCCCACACCTGGGATCAAAACAAAATCATATTCCTATAACATTTCTGTGTTCTTAAACCAAAATTTTCACTACATTGGGCCCATTAATCTCTCATCTTGGACTGGGGTGAGTCCATGAAACTCTCCCCCTTCACAGGTATGTAATGGTTACTAGGGTAAAGAGATCATAAGACCCCACTATTTCCCAAGGTGATATAGTCAGGCAATGGTTGCTGGCGTTGGCAGAGGTGGGTATTTTCAGTGGTATTGTGCTCCAAGGCAAGTAACTTCTGTATTCATCTGGGTTCTCTAGTGTAACAGAACTTATAGAATGAATCAATAGACAATCGATAAATGATAGATAGATAGATAGATAGATAGATAGATAGATAGATATGGATAGACAGACAGACAGAAAGAGTGGATTTATTCAAATGAAAATCTAACAATGGCTGCCTATGAAACAAAGGTCCAAGAGCCCAGTAGTTGTTATTCCATGAGACTGATGTTTCAACTGATCTTACCATGCACCAGAATCCCAAAGAAGTGGGTGTTAATGTCAGTAAAGGAATGGACTTTCTAGGAGGCCAATAACAATCAGGAAAGAGCAAAAGCTTCTTGTCTCATGTTCTTCTTCCAGCAGAAGGCATGGCCCAGATTAGAGGTGGGTCTTCACACCTCAAAAGATCTGCATTAATGGTGTGAATTTTGTCTCCAAAAATTCTGGATTAGAAATGGATCTTCACACTTCTAATTAAGTAGAAATCTGTCACAGGCGTGTCCCTCCATTTTGGGGTTTTGGTTACAGATGCAGTCACATTGACAATCAAGAATAGCCAGCACAAATTTTTACCCATACTCCCATAAATATGAAAATAACCACAAATTCCTATAAATATAACCATAACTAAACTTTTTCCCTGACCAAGTCAGGCACGGGTAGAATCATTTCTTTAGTCTGTCATGGGTGAATATATGTTTGCTCATTTCCCCAGGAAATGTCTACACAACAGTAGCCCTTGGGATCAGCCCTTAAAAATTGATGGCTTTCTATTTCTCAAATCAAGTCTTTAACAAGTACAAAAAAAAATAAGGTAACGATATAATAAAACTAGAAATCAAGAGGGAAAAAGCACAAATACACACAAACATTTGGAGTATGAAAAATGTCCACTTGAATGCACAGTAGTAGGTCACTAAAGAAATCATGAAGGAAATTTTAGAATTCCTATAATCAAATGAAAATGAGAACAATTTTAATCCAGAAGCTTTAGCGGAGACCCCTCTAACTGGAAATTTTGGAGCTATGTGTGCTTGCACTGAATATCAGATTTCAAACAAATAACCCTAAGGTTTTAGCACAAGAAGAAGGAGGAATCAAATCAAATCAAACCAAACCAAATCAAAGCAGTTGACAACACAAAATAATGAGGTTGTGGCGGAAATGAATGGAAAAAGACTATGAAAACAATATGTGGACTCAATCAGAGAACCAGTGCTGTGAAAAATTCAAATAACATAGACATGCCTTCTTGCCCAACCAAAAGAGGAACAAAAACCAAAATAATAGAATTAGAGATGAAAGAATAATGTCACTATAAATTCCAGTCAAATGTAGAGAGTCATTAGAGAACACTTTGAAAACTTAAATTACCAAATGGGAAATCTAGCAGAAATGTATAAATTTTTAGACACACATGAATTTCCGCAACTAAATCTAAAATTAAAAAAGATATAAAAAGTGTAAACAGACCCCAGAGTCTCCTAGAAAGGAAAGGTCAGGGCTAGGACGAATCCACTGCTGGCTTCTACCACATTAGTAAAGAAGTGCTCAGAGTTGAAATCTTCAAACTCTTCCAACAACACAGAAAGGGAAGGAACATCACCAAACTCATTCTCCAAAGCTAGTGTTACAACACCAAAACCATATAAGGACACAACAAAGGAAGAAAATTATAGACCAATTATTTCCTTAATGAACACAGAGGTCAAAAATGTCAAAAGAAAATATCCTAATTACAAATCGATTCAAGAAAACATTTAGGTCATGCTTGTCAAGGTTTCATTCCAGAGATTCAAAAATGAGTCAACATATATGAAACTTATTGTAGTATAGAACATAGATAGGTCAATAGATAGAAACTGTATGGTCATTTCAGTAGATGCCATAAAAGCCTTTGAGAAAGTCCAATTCCCTCCCTGTAATAACAGCCCCCACAGAAACTAGGAATGAAAGAATGATACTTCAACATGATAAAAACTGTATAGGATGAGTCCATATCAAACTAAATGGAGAAAACCTGTAAAACCTTCTGTAAAACCTTCATTTCTGTAAAATCAAAAATAAAAAGGCTGCCCAATCCTCTCATTCTCATTCAATATGGGCTTTGAAGTCTCAGCTAGAGCAGTAAAATAAGAGAAAGAAATAGAAAGGACATAAACAGGAAATAATGAAATTAAATTATACCTATTCTTAGGAGACATGATCCTGTGCCTAAATGGTTCTAAAGATTTCCCCTGTGAAATCCATGGGTCTGCTAAACATGCTAAACAAAGAATCAGGATGCAAAATCAATAGACAAAACTAAACAGACTTCTCACATATCAATAATGAACTTATTGAAAAGAAATCTAGAAAAATATACTATTTACAACATCTTCGAAAATTACATAATAAACCTAGCCAGGGAGGAAAGACTTCTACAATAGAGACTTTAAAGTACTGAAGTTAGCATGAGCAGTGGAAAGATTTCCCTACTCATAGACTGATAGAAATAATCTTATGGACATTACTATATTACAAAAGCAATACAAGTATTCAATGAAATCACTCTAAGATCCAAATGGCATTCTTTATGGATCTAGAAAACAAATAACCCTAAAACTCACATACGAGCACAAAAGACACCCAAAATAGTCACTGGCAGAAAGGTTAATCTGGTGACATTCTGATACCCAATCTCATAGTATGTTACAAATCCGCAGTAACAAAACTAGAATGGTACTGGCATAAGGGTACAGAAAAATAGTGCAATAGATGAGAGTGTCCAGAAACAAAAGCCGTGCAGCCATAGCCACCTAATTGTTGACAAAAGTGTCAAAAACATCCAGCCCCTTGAATCAATAGCAGTGTTGGGAACACTGGATCTCCATCCAAAGAAGGATGAAGCTAAGTCCATAGACCACATCCTGGATAAAAATAAAGTTAAACAATGGGTAAAAGGCTTTAATAGAAAACCGGAAATGATTAAAAAGAAACTTCTCAAAGAAAACATAGAGACACTAACGCAGGCAAGTACTTCTTGAAAACTGCTCCAATGTCATAGAAAATAACCCCAAAAACAAAAAATAGAAACACATGAAATTACAAAGCTTCTTTACAGCCTACAGGAGCAGCAAAGCTCTGGCAGCTGTATATCTGTCAGAGATTACTATATAGAGTCTCTAAAGAATTGCAAGAAATAAGCCAAAACAAACCACCCCATCATCCAATGGGCAGAGATCTCTAAAGCAAGAAAGAATCCAATATCTGAACAATTCTTCAACAGCTTCCCACATCAGGAAAATGCAAATTAAAACTGCTATTGCATTTCATTTCATGGCTGGAGAGACAGCACAGTAGTTAAGAACGCTAGCTCTTCTGAAGGACTCAGGTTTGGTTCCTATATGGAGTCTCACAACCGCTGTGATTTTCCCGGAAGTTATCTGTATTTTGATGCTAATTCCACTGCCCCAAGGACAGCTGCCTAGTCACTTACTCAGGAATCAGGTGACCTCACCAGAACCTTCTCACCATTGAATTTGTAAAGTACAGGTGAGGGGCAGGTACAGGATAGAAGGAGGCCTGTCATTGGAGGAGAAGGAAGGATGGGCGGGAGAGAAGGTTGAAGGAAGAGGAAGAGACTAGAGGAGAAAGGAGGAGACAGGATGGAGGAGAGGGTGAGAAGCCATGGCAGGTGATGTTAAGGTTCTGCTCTGTGTATTTACAGGTTGTTATTAATGTTCCTAAGGGATGGGTGATACCGGGCTTTGTATGTTTAAGTGGGCAATTATAGCTTACCAATTGGGTCAAAGGTTGTGTGTTCTTTTATGTGACGGTTTGAGTGTAGGAAAGTGTGCGGCGGCAAGAGACACTGGGCCGCCGAGGAGTTGGGATGTGTTTCCGTCAAAATATCTAGCAGACATCTTGGGGCACCGCGGTGCCAGACCAAGCGAGGTAAAAGACAACCCTACATTTTATTATTTATTATATTTGTGCAACAACGCACAACTGTCTGCAACTCCAGCTCCAAGGGATTCAATGCTCTCTTCTAGCCTCTGAAGATACCCTCACCCACATGTACAAGCACCACACACACACACACACACACACACACACACACACACACACACACACACTAATTAATCTCCATGTTTTATTTCTTACGGCTCAGAGTGGCTATCATCAATAAATGACAATAAATGCTAGCAAAGATGTAGGGACAGGAGAACATTTATACAAGGCTGGCTGGGAGGCAACAAACTGGTGTACCATTATTCAAACCAGGGTGGAGACGCCTCAAAACCACTAGAACGTAATTACCATGTGACCTAGCGATTCTCGACTGGATAGATACCCAAAGTGTGAAAAGTCAGCTTACAACACGGGGACCAGCACGCCCGTATTTGTTGTTACATGTTTACAAAAGGCAAGATATGGAACCAGACAGACGCCCCTCAACAGGGAAGAGAGTAAAGAAAACACATACAATGGAGTTTGATTCAGCAGCACAGAAGAATAAAATGATAGCATTGTAGGAAAATGGATAGACCTAGAAATCACTGTTGAAGTGATTTAAATCTACTATTTAAGTAAAATAAGGCTCAGACAAATACTGCCTGCTTTCTCTAAACGTGGAATCTAGATGTGTACATACAGAGAACATGCACATATGCAAACTTACATGTACACATGGCATGAGAGTAGAAACGGAAGAATGGAAGGGAAGGAAGGCATCTAAAGGGTGGGGGAAGGAAACAAGAGAGAACCATGGAATAATATACATGCCCTGGTGAAAGCAAGACATGGAACTCTTTCAGGAGAAGACCAGCAAGACGGGGAAGACGTGGGGGAGGGAGAGCAAATAAGAACCAAGTATAATTTTATATACATAAAAAAAGTCACTGTGAAATTAATTTCTTTGTGTGCTATCCAAAAAATTGGTTTAAAGGACCTTGTAATTCCCTTCCTACTCTTTGTCCTTATTAGAAGAGTTAGGACATGTGCGGAATGCTCGCTTATAGGTGGGTAAAAACAGAGCTAAGCAAGTAGAATCTGCCTTTGAACTCTGGGTGGCTAGGCTGTGCCCCCTTCACATTTCAAATGCCTCCCTCCACCCTAGGATACCAAGGAACCTCGCTCTGTTGTCTCCTCAGTTACTCCCCTGAAAGTCTTCATGAACCAGCATATTAAGACTAAAAACAACATTTAACAATTCATACTGTCCTTATAAAGGGTCTAACACTTCTTAAGAACACAAGAATATTTTCTACACTTTATGGGTATGAGGGTTTAGTACGTGAGTACTTAAAAATACTAGCCCCTCTACAGCATTAATTAACAGCAAATGTGGAACTCAAATTGAAACTGGGCTGCCTGGCTTGTTAGTTTTCAATTAACTTCCCAGCCCATTCCTCATTTCCATACTGTATAAGATAATTCAAGCTATTGTAAATCCAGTGGGCTGAAAATATAAAATTGTTCAAACATAATAGAAATGCATGTGTGATTCCACACCACAATATTGCATGGCCAATGGCCCCGGGCGGTGGCTCTCCTCCATGTAGTCATCAGGGAACTATGCTGATGGCGGGAGGACATTTAGTATATGGCTATCTTTCCTTCCAGAGGAAAAAAGAAAACCATAAATAAGTGTATGTGGGAAGCTTTTATGAGACATCTTCTACAGTTTGAATAACCGGTGATGTCCTCAGAAAATTAGTGTTCAGATTCTAGCCCTCATTGTGATGGTGTTAGAGAGTGGAGCCTTGGGAGGTAAATGAAAATGGTGTCCTTTCATGAAAGACCCCAGAGACCCCTGCCTTTTGCCTTATGAAGATACAGCAAGGAGGTGCCATCTATAAAGTAGGGAATGTGCTCTTGGAGGCTGATGTTTTGATCTTCCTGGCCCTGAGAACTAAAGAGATAAACTTCGGTTGAATTTGTTCTCAGATTTGGATTTTCCCAAAGACATTTTCCACTTTAACAGCAACAACAAATGAAATATTAAGCCAAAGGGTATTTCTGTGGGAATCTAGCTGTCCATCACTCAGTGGGCAGCACTCACAGAGAGCCAAGGAACTTTGCTTATCCTCCTTTGAATACCCAGTGCTGGCAATGTTTGCCAAAGTACAGGGCTAACCAACCCCGCCTCCCCAGGCATTTGAGCACACAAAGAAAGACAGCTGTGGAAGAACAAAGCCATGTTAGACTACAGTCCTTCTCTAGAATATGTTCCTGAAATCTGAAAGTAATTGAACACTTCACACTTCCTTATGGAATGATGAATAAACCAGAATTCAGAGTCAACTTCACCCTTAGACGAAGTCTTGAATACTACAGCCATCCCACTGAGAGATGCTCGTGGGATTGGACTTTGATACATGCCTTGGGTCCAAGATGGTAGGTGGTACCCAGCCATCTCAGTAGCCTACCCTCCCTAGATGCCCAGCAACGTCTACAATGTGCACTGAGGCATTTTCTCCAATTCTATAAGGGAGAGGGATGATTTGGGCTCATTTTTTTAATTACAGCTGGGATTAGAAAATATGATTAATAAATATTGTAGAAGTCCTATCATCCAATGTGGGACAAAGCCTCCATTTAACATAACCTCTTTGCTTCTTTGCCTTTCTGTGCCCCTATAACTCTTATTCCTAGTGATTTCTTTCACCGCTTCATTTTGTGCTACAGGGGAAATATAAGCAAGCTAGAAAGGTAAACCTAATACTCTCACAAAGCAATGAAAAGCTCACTGAAGACTGTACAGCAGCACATAGGAACTACTTAAAGAAAATGGGTCATCAAGGGCTGGCTCTGCCTCAAAACCCATCTTTGTGCATCGCAGAAAGACTCGTGTCAAAGGTGGCGCTGCTATTCTACGCTGTGAACCATTGACCCACTGAGAAATCAATGGAGAGACACAAACAAATAAAGAGCAGCCTACTTCTTTCTTTCCCTTGGAGAAATATAAAGGACTCAATTCACTTGCTTAGTAAATTATAAATAAGGAGGCCGTAGAACAATTCAATAAAAATATAACAAGAAAAGCAGTGAAGACAGAGAGTTGTCAGATGCTGCGTAAGGGTAGAGTTATTTCTTTTTAACCCTTCCTTTCAACCCTTCAGAACCAACCTGCTTATTTTAAAAAAGAAACGACAAGATTTTGGCTCCATGGCCGTTCATCAGAAAGAATGTAGCCTGTGCAAAGGACCTAACTGTGTGTTCCTGCACCTCCCACAACATCCCATTACCATAGATCTATATCCTATGTATTTCCTGAGAATACTGCACCCCACTTTAGCATTTGCTTTCAACCAGAGTGACCCACTAGTTCACCAAGGAATAAAGAATTTCTACTTTCCCACCCTGATCAGTATTATTCTCAACCATATAGCCTGACTTGATCAATAAATCACAGGCAAATTGATATGTGTCACTTTGGATAAAGGGGCCTGCTCTACCCAAAGTATATTAGCTTCTTTTCACCACCATGATTGAAGCGCTGCATGGACTGGCTGCTCCATTCTACTGGAGGGGAAAACGAGAGCACAAAGACCACACTGGACATGTAGCATGGCGGTGGGGCATGGGGGAGCAGGGGGAATAAGCCTTTATCTTTACAGTCACTGAGATTTGAGGATTTGTGATGGTTTGGGTGTCAACATGACTACATTAGAGGACACCCAGAGAGCTGGTAAAAGATTACTTTGTAGATGATGTTTGTGGAGGCATTTGCAGAAGACAGAAGGCATTGGCATTTGAATCAACGGGGATAAGAACCATCTTCACCCTTGTGAATAATAGAGACTGTTCAGCCAACTGCTGAGGGCCTGCAAAACCGAGACACTTTACCTGCCCTTGGCATCTGAACTCTGTATTCATTGCACTCAGCATCCCAGACTTGTGTCTGTACCACCTCAATTTCTCAGCCCTTCAGATTTGGTCTGAGCCCCCATGGTTTCTTTGGTTCTTTGTTCAGGCTGTAGAATTTCTTATTTTCCATAATTGAATGAGCCAGTCCCTGCACCTACCATAAATCCATATATCCAATGGATTCTGTTTCTTTGAGGAATTATATTTCTGGGTTGTTACTGCTGAATAATCTAACCTGCTTTGAATCTACACACCCCTCCAAATGGACACTAACTCTACATAGTTTTCAAATGCTAGACTTCTGCCTATGTTTCAAGCAAAAGGGGAAAACTATTAACTGCCTGGTGTGTTACATAAATGACTTTCCAGATTTGGAACATCTTAAGGATTGATTGTCCTTATAAACAAAGAGAGTCTAGCTCAATCTTATAGAATTTCCCAAGACTGGCAATAACTGATTTGTCTTGGAATTGAACAAGCTCTTGCCTAATTCTCAAGCTGATTATTCAAAAAAAAAAAAAAAACCCAAACCATCCAGATGCTTTCTCCTCTTGCTTCCTTGTGATGTTAGGGGAGAGTTGGCTTTCTACCAAGGAGAAACGGGGGTGGGGGCAGCTGTTGGGAAGACAGCTTCATGGTTAAAGTACTTGTTATGCAAATGTGAGGACCTGAGTTTAGATGCCCAGAACCATGTAAAGCCGGACAGGGCAATGCACATCTGTAATCCCAGTGTTCCTACAGCAAGAGTGTGGGAGGCAGGGATTGTCTACATCTTCTGAGCTATAGCATGACCCCATCAGTCTGGGAAGGCAGAGGCAACAAAAGTGGGAAGAAAGGACTGATGAATGAGGATGCCCTCTGACCTCCACACGTATGTGCTATGGAATATATGAATGCAACCTACACACACAGGGAAGGAGAGAGGGAGGGAGGGAGGGAGAGAGGGAGGGAAGGAGGAGATAGGGAAGAGCAACGCCCATGTCAGGTGGGAAGCTCTCATCTGGGAGACATGTGACCTAGTCCCTCAGTGGGGCTTGGAAACAGATGGCTATTTGGAGCATGTCTTATATGCCCTTAAAGAAAATACCAGTAATTAAATGAAAGAAAATACTTGGTACAGACTTGTACTAAAATGTAATCTAGCTCATTTCTAAGAGGAGGGAGTTGTTGATAGCTGATTATAAAATCTTTGAAATCAAAAAGCTTTGATTTCTTGCTTAAATGATTAAATATTTATAACCCCTTTAAAAATAAGTTGTTGTGCAAGTGCCATGCTGGGTTCTGAGTCTCCATTGTTCTCCAAATAAGCCTGGGAGTGGGCCTCAGGGAAATCTACCAAGAGCCTCCCAGGAGGCAAGATTCCTCCAAACCTTGTCCAAGCAGGCCAGGGACACAACACTCCTCCACTCTGCTCCCCAACTCTGCTCCCCAACTCTGCTCCCCCACTCTGCTTGTCCATATCTGTGTATTCTGTCTACTTGCTAAGCCACGGGCTGTGGGAACAATAAGACCATATTCTATACACTGTGACAACTTACTCTGAATATTTTATGACGCAGAAATTTAAAGGGTAAATTATTTTTGAGAGAATAAGACACACACGCACACACATACACACACACACTACAGAGAGAACTATAAAATGTGATGTACTAACAAATAAATATTTATATTGTATTTCTATAACAAGAGCTCTTGGGCTTTTCTGGCATATTAGAAACAGGGCACTGGCCTTTTGGAGGCAGAGTGGTCCTTCTCCATGCTCCCAGCACAAGCTCACAGGCCCACAGAGCAGGCACATTGTCCCTAACTACGTGTTCTTCCTCATTCTGAACTCATTCTCGCACTTCTGTAGACATCCATTTTTCATTTCCGACATTGACAATGCCCTTTACTAACCTTATCAATGTGGCCTTCTAAATATCTGATCCTATTCATTAATGTTATAACGCAGCAGAATTCATAACAAAACCTCTCTGTCTAGGAACAGCCACGCGAGCTACTTCATAAAGCGATATCTCCTTGAGGCTATTGTGGGCATCAGTCATCAGGTGAGGAAGAAAGAAAGAGTTAAGGATGGTCTACCTCAGCAGTCCCTGCTTCCCCAAACCAAGAGACCTTGTCCTGAAGTCTCTCTACTCCGTCTCTAGTCATCTTGGCTGAAGACCTAGATTCCCCCTTACAAACAGTGCTCTGATTCAGTCCTGGGGACATTCAAGGATCGCTGCAAAGCAAAACAGCAAAGGTAAATTTTCTGAAAAATAGGCAAAGAGTGAGGCAGTGAGTCCTGAGCGTCACACCACCTTTGTTCAGGACACGCCAAGCTATTGCCTTTGCATGACTTCCGGCCTCCATGGCCTCTACAGTTTTCATTCCATGCTCATGTCTGTGTCTTTATTTCCTTAAACACTGCCTGATATCCTTTTCTAAGAGCAGATCCAGTGACATGCACCACCCTCTCTAGGATTCCCTGTTCAGGGGTTTGCTCCAAGTGACTCTCCGGGTTCAGTTTTGCATTGTTTCATCGTACTCTGACTGGGACTGCTCCTTAGCTCCAGTTTGAGCACCATGCTTCCTCTAGTGAGCATGTGGTTTCATAAAACATTCTTACCTCTGAAAAATGTCTGCTTGCCAATATGAGGTTGATCACTGACCTTAGAATAGGACTGACTCTCACTGCACCCCGATGTTGAACAGAAATCAGATTTTGTTCATCAGTGAAAAGAATATCTTTCTTCACCAGGGAGTTCTGGAAGGTAAAGTACCCCATCTGACATCACTTACAAAGTAATAGTCTACAATGGTATGAGAACTTTAACAATGGTACAGTGCTGAGATTTTCAGCAGCTGTCACGATGACATATGCCAAAAGAAAGCATAGCTAATGGGAAGAGAGAAGTTATATTGCTTGATACTCTTGAATCCAGCCACTCACGACACTAAGCGAGAGCTTCCCTTAAAATTATAATCTATGTGAACTGATACTTTTCTTTTTTCTGATAAGTATTGGTTAACTTTTATCCCTTAAAATGATACATTCTAATCTATGCCCCCGTTTTTGCATTTTGCGTCCATGTTTATTCAGCATAATCCTTTTACTCTACACAAAGTACAAGCCCGACATATCTAAAATCCTCCAAAGTACTAAAACTGAAAACAAACTTTATAGTATTGACTGTTCAATAAAAGCAGAAAGAAGTGTGTGTGTGTGTGTGTGTGTGTGTGTGTGTGTGTGTGTGTGGTGTGTTTTGTTTTTGTTTTTTGTTTATTGCTCTTTTGGACTTTCACTAGTGGCACACAATTGCCTCTTAGATAATAAATTGGGAGAAGGTCAGCCATGACTATTGGCAGCAGCACTTCCTGTCTATCTTCCATAGATGACGCAGTGAGCTCTCATATTTAACTGGCAAAATCAGCCTCCTAATTTACAATAACAAAGTGAACAG
The DNA here is from genome assembly GCF_011064425.1 of Rattus rattus. NCBI lineage: Eukaryota > Metazoa > Chordata > Mammalia > Rodentia > Muridae > Rattus > Rattus rattus. The sequence goes on along the minus strand of NC_046168.1, from coordinate 58,834,570 downwards.
GAAGCATCCGATGTTGTTTACTGCTGATGGGTTGAGGGGCCTTGAAAGAGAGGGTGAAAAGACACAGCTTGGCGAGTTTAAGGAGGAGAAATAAGAAAAAGGGAAAAGACACACAGGGTTGGTAAAGAACCCTGGAGTTGGTACTAAACCCGGAATACCATTGCTATAAGGCTATAAAAGACAGCAGCCAGCCATAGTCAAGAGATTGACATTCTGACCTTCCAAGTCTCCTCATCTATTTCAGGGTCCTTAACGTGTCCATCCACCACAAGATTACTAAGGATCTGTGTAAGATGTGCATCTTCAACTGCTAAGGAGACGCTTCCAAAGCACAAGACACAAGACAGGACCAGATTTCCAGATCATCGAGCCCTCTCCTGAGGCTAGCAAACACCACCATTTAAAGGAAAGGTCACGTGGGTCAAGACCCTCAGAAGACTAGCAACAGCCTCTCATTCTTCCCAAGAACAGTCAATGTATGACCAGTCAGAACTGGAGGTCAGCAGCATTACTGATAACAAGTATTTAAAACCCAGTCCATTCAAGGCAATGTTGCTGAGTCCTGTGGGTTTTTTACCAAAGCTTAGTATAATGTAGTCACTGAGCTCAAATGCACAGTCACGACAGGCAGAGGTGGCTGTTCCTAATAGTCAGAAAATTACGGGAGAGAAATAAATACAGTCTTTTTGGGGAAATGAGAGGGAAGGAATTGGTTTAAAGTATGGCATTTAAAGCCTCAATTTTTCATCCCCCTTAAAGTATTTCTTTCTCTTTCAGAATAAAATGAATCTCAAGCCACATTTTTATAACTGAGTAGAAATAATTCATCTAGAAACAACCGATCTCATTATTTGAGGATAATTTCTGTACAGCAATACTAAAAAAAATGACCCAAAATTCTGGAAAATGACAACCAACCTAAAAGTTATTGTGCCCAATGGAAACAGAAGGAAAGTTCCAATTGGGAGCTACAATTTCACTGTGCTCAATTTTCGATAAATTTTTGTGAAAAGAATTGGACAGAAAGAACAGTGAGCTACAGTTGAAAGATTTAAGGTTTCATTCATCTCTGCCAATGACTGTCTATATGACCTTGAAAAAAATATTCAGTGTCCCTAGAAATCATGTGTGATGATCTCCTGAGGCTAAATGTAAGCTTCTGAAAGAAAACTAACTCAGGTTATAAATAATGTCCCAAATTTAAAGAAATTATTACTTGGACAATAGTGTATTGGTGACAAGCATATTGGCAATGATTTAATTAAGATTAAAATAAAATTTATTAACAGACACTTATATGCCAAATATATGTATCAATTTTAACTGCCAACAACATACTATTATCACTACTTGAAAGATCTAGAAATTGGCAAACATGGGATTTAATAAATTTCTAAAATTTACACAAATGTTCAAGGTTCGAGTCAGCTTTCAAACAGGGTCTAATTCAAAATTTGAGTAGCTCCTTTTATTACTCTGTTATTCACTCCACGAAATTCAAATGAAGTGTAGAAGAATGCTTTGGGACTCTACAATGTGAATGTTCTGAGAGCTGTGCGAATAACTATGATGGGGAGGCAAGTGTCATCTGGGATTACAGCCAGAAGGTAAGCAAACAGCTACTGTACGGCCTAGCAATTCCACTTGCTTCAAGGTATTGCTAACAATCTGTCCTTCCAAGAGAATATTAAGGGAGTGGTTTTCAAGGCTGTGGTTTTGTGAAGTGTAGAGGATTGGTACACGCCTTCTCTTGACACACCAGATGAGTACTCTCGGAGCCTGGATCTCTAAGAGACAATATGGAGAGGTTTAGCCTGCTGCTCAGAACACTCTTGTTAAGGAATGATGCTTATGACAAAGACTTCCTAACATATAAGGAATATAAGACACAAATATTCTAGGGACACTGAAAGGGGGCACCAAACTGTCCTAGTTGATCTTGGTGATAAGTCTTTGACATTGGTTTCTGAGAGTGATAGTACATTTTACAGTTGTGTATACCCCAAGGACCTAAGATGCTGGACCTCACAGTCATCAAAGATTTACTTGGGACAGTGGTTCCAAACTCATTGTCCCCATCAACAAAATAAAAGATAGGGATTTTCCTCAGAGTACTAAAGTGGAAGCACGGTTTCTCAAGAACTGTTTCAGAAAAGTAAGAAATCAAAGAGAGGTAAGAGAAACTCTTCAAGGTGGGAGGGGTTTCTGAGACAGACAAAAAGCCTGTGAAATTCTGTTGTCTGGGATTTTTATAGACAGATGATAGAAACTAGAGAGAGGCTGAGGTGATGTCGCTTGAAAGTGGTTAATTATCTGGGCCAACATGGATCAAAGGACCCCTAATCTAAGCATGTTCTCTTAGCCCAATCATGGAGAGGATCATCTACCGCCCAACATGTTAGGAGTGCTTAACTGCCAACCCTCTTTAGCTATCTCTGACTCTAGCTTTGTTAGTTACTGACCTTGACTGCCTGCTAGCTGTTAGCCACAGGGCCAGATTTATTATCCTTGGCCCTTGTGGGTGCCTTGCTAACTATTAATTATGCTAAGCTTTCTGGTTTTGTGAGTTGTTGACCTTGACTATCTCTAGTCATTAGCTACTGACTGGATTTTATCTACTTCTGACCTTTGCAGTCCCCCAGATGCTATTAACTGTACTAAGCTATCTTTGTTCTCACCATTACCAAGAAATAGGTGTAGTTTTCTTGGTTATCTCTATAGGATGGCCTGGGTCCTGTTTCCTGAAATGGGGTAAGTCTCACTAGAAGCCATGCTTACTGAGAGCAATCTACCATAATTAGCCACACTGTAGTAAAAGCAAGGCCATGTAATAAGTAACAGTGCCCAGCATGTTTTCCAAAAGGGGAAAGTCTCATGGAAACTGACCAGCTGACTCATCATTGCTATCCTGGTTTCTTAGAACCTGTAAATCTCTCATCAAGTCTGGTTGGTTATCTCATACCAAGTTGTAAATGGCACCGTGTTTCACTATCTTAACCCATACATTCCCTTACTATCTTGTTTTTAGTTTTTTTTTTAATTTTTATTATATATCATTTACATGTCTCCTGGTCTTAAATCCTAGGCTCCAGGATTCTCTTCCTTGAGGATGCTGGGAGGATAAGAGATACATGCATGTAGAGGCTCATGTAAAAAGACGCTTCCCCACTTACAATGGATAAGGTGCCTATAACCCAAAAAAAATAGAAGCCAAAATGCATTTAATATGCCTGACACACCCAACATTACAGCTTCCTTGAGCCTACCACAAACATGCTTGGAACATGTGCATTAGCCTGTATTTGGGCAAAATCAACTAAAACAAAACACACTTTCCAATACAGCACTGAGTAGCTCGTATATCTGGCTAGCATGGTAGCTTACTGACACTGTCCAGGATTCTGAGAGTGTGATACTACATAATGTTAGCAAGGAGAAAGAATAAAATTAAAATTTGTAAAATATGGTGTTTTAACTGCATCACTATTGCATTTATGTAGTCAAAACCACAGAAAGCATATCGCCACACCTTAATATCCACTCCTACTGTAGCATGTGTAAGTAGCTTGTAATTTTCACCATAGGCCCTTTTCTCTACTGCCTGCTGTAATTGCTATAGCTTCTTGGTAACTATGAAGTGGACAACACACCCCTTATAGCTAAACATAATGGTTGTGAATTATTTTTCTAACGTATGAAGCTGATAATGCCTTTTGGCGTAGTCCTTTGCCTGAACATTAAGGCTATCTGATCTCTGTACAGAAGAAAGTGAAAGAAGAACCAGCCTTGTGGCGATTTAATATGGGACTACCCCAGTCTGTGTATTGGTTTCTTGGGGAATGTTGAAACTACCACAAAATGGATGATTTAAGAAAAAATTATTCTATAACAATTCTGGAGGCCAGAAGTCTGGGGTTATGATGGATAATTAGTTCCATGTCTTTTTCTAGTTTCTAGGGCCATAGGAACAATAGGTATCCCTTAGCTAGCAAGCACATGTTTACAACCTTTGTCTCTGTCCTCATATGACCCTTCCTCCCAGAGAAGCTTTGTCCAGAACCCCTTTCATAGAAGACTATTCATCAGTCATATTGTATTTCAGGCCCACCCTAATCAAATGTAACCTTAACTTGGTTAAATCTACAGATAAATTACTCTCAAATAAGGTCACATTCACAGAAACCAGGGGTAAGTTTTCTACACACACTTGAAGAGACAATTATATGTCTGACAACCATTTTTTTTTGTCTGACAACTATTAAACCTCATCTTATAGCTGGGTTTCTACACCTGACATCCTATGAACTAATCTAAAAGTAGCATGAGCTTAGTCTGGAAATATTTCAGATCTTAGCCTCTTGCCATGGCTCCTAGACTGCCTCTCTTACATTCTCTCTAAAACAGAAGTCCTGCTTCTGCCCTTCCAACCTTCCCTTCCTATCCTGAGGACCTGCTTAGTTCAGACTCCATCTCTAGATATCAACCTGTAGCTTACTACAGCACCACCACCTGAGACTGACTCCCCACTCATATACCCATACCTAGTACCATTAATAGACAGGATTCTCAGTTTGACAAACTATTCCAATGACCATCCATCTCAGGGATTTCCATCTCTGCCTGCCCACCCCTGCCATGTGCTTCTTCTGGTCTGAAGAAGGAGAAAGGATACAGAAGAGATCATAGCCATAGATCATAACACCCAGAAAGGTGTTAACAGCAGGCGAAGCATATCCAGCAGAGCCCAAAGCTGAATGGGGAGTACTGTGTGGATACCAAGAGTTTGTGCCTGGATACTCGCCATTAAGCCATACACTTTGACACTAGTATTGGAGATAGAACTACTAGAGGCCCAAGCAGACTGTGATCTGAAACCCGAGAGATCCAGCTCAGATAAGATAGATGGCAGGTCTCTGTGGTAAGGTTGAGAAGGAAGTTAGGAGTCCCATAAGAACAGTCTGAATCACCAGTTCAGATAGTCACCAGTTCAGCTCTCCATACCCAATCACATCCTCAGGTAATCCTGATGTGAAGCTGGTTTCCTGGGAAACTTCTCGTGTACTTGTATTTCCAAAGGACGGACAACATAAGCCCAGAGAAGAAGACATGTATGTGAAAGTTAATAAACAGAGCCTGCTGGGAGTTAGAAATTATATTTACCCACCTTATTCACAAATTCACCTATTTTTATCTGTCTATTATAAGTCAAGAAGAGAGATGTCAGAAAGAGAAATGGAGGAGAGGAGGGACAGACAGACAGACAGACAGAGCACTTATGGTCATCTTCCCTGCCTAGCTGCTGATTAGTAACAACACACAAGTAGAACTTCTCAATCACAATTTGTCCTCACTTTGGAACGCTCAAGCCCAAGTATCTGGGATGAATCAAGCTAAGGACTCTCTCTTTCTTGCTAGCATTTGGCCTTAGCACACCTTCCACCTACAGTCTATGAAATCTCCATCGCTGAACTGTGTAGAAAAGCATTTGAAAACAGTGACTGAATTACCAATAACAGTGGCCCAAAGCCCCTTGGCCTACTTGGCACCAATGCCCCTGAACTCTGTACTGCTTTCCAAAGATGCACCTAAGACAGGAGAATCACCCAAGCTGGGGAAACAGACTGCACTCACAGGCTGAACTGTAATCACGGAGCTCTACTCATTAGGCAGCCCAACCCTGAGGACAATCAGGGCCAAGGAATTTCCAGGCTCCCATCTTGTTGTCAGTCTTGTTTAATCAGTCACCGGGACAAAGTTGTTGTTCAGTTGCCTGCCAAATCCTTTCTGTGAGGAACATTTGCAAAAAGGGAAAGGAAAAACGAGAAAAGAAAACCCAGCACACTGTCTGTACAACAGTGGGCAACCACTTGTAACTAGGGACTGCTTTTCAGAGAGAGAATGAGGAGGTATGCCTAGTCACTCCTTAAGTCTGGCTCTGGAGGCCCCTGAAGCAACCTGCCCCCTGCTCTTGAGAGGTCTGTGGCATTCCCCCCCATCTTTGCAGAATCTTGTTTATTGCTACACTATTCCCAAAAGCCAGAAAATGGAACTAGTCTGGTTCTCCATCAGTAGATGAATGAATATGAGAAATATGCTACACACAACACAAGGAAATTTTATTCAACTGTAAAGAAAACTGAAATCAGGACATTTGCATAAAAAATGGACCAAACTGGAAATCATTGTGTTAAGCAAAATAAGCTAGACTCAGAAACACAAACAAGTTCAGGTTTCTCTCATATGCAGAACCTAAACCTAACATTATAGGGTCTGGGAAGATGGCCCAGTGGCTAAAGTGATTGCCATACATGCTTGAGGACCATAGATCAGATCTCCAAAAACCATGTAAATACTGTGTGCTCTGGTGATTTAGCTGTAATTTATGCTTTGGAAGATGGAGACAGAGAGAGTGCAAATTGTCTAGAAGACTAACCACATCAGTGACGCATGATTGAGAGCCCTCTCTCAATAAATAAGTATGATTCCTGACATTCCTTGGACTTACATGCATGGACACACGCATAACTCTACATAGGCACACATGCATGTATAAACATGTACATCTTACACCAACATGGAAAAGAAGATAATTAAGGAGGGTTACGTTTGTTGTGTGCACATGTGTATGTGTGCATACAGGCTATAAAACAAGGAAGGTCATGAGAGTAAAGAAGACCTTAAGGTAGGGCTGAGACTAACGGAATACATGTGACTTAAAAGCAGGAGTGGGGGACACTGGAGAAACCAGCAGCTACACTGAGAACCATTACTTTGGATGTTAACTACAATTAATATAGAAAAGAGAGCTGTGATAATCAGACACGCGATACTCCTCAGGGAGGCACATGTAAACAAAAACTTCACATGCATCTCATTCTCTGTGTACAGGACTCCTACACACAGCCGGCCCCTCTCATCAGGGTTCTGACTTTTGACCGTATGACCAACAGTCCCTCTATTCAATGATACTCAGTTTCCAGAAGGCAATGCTAGATCCTCCAAGCCTCTGATTCCATTTTTAACAGACATTGTTTCCAGAGACTTTGCAAAGCTAGATACTAGGATCAGAGACTATGCAAATGGAGCATCAACTTAAGTTCTTGAATTTCTTAGAAAAGAAAACCAGAATATGATCCCAAGTACTAAATATATGTGCAAAGCATGGTATAGCTCTAACTCTGAAATAGTAATAGAGAAACAAAAGTTGGTTACTAACACTACCCTGTGATCATTGGCTATAAAAGGAAGGTTCGATATGGTTTGTCATCTAAAAGGCCATGTGATAACACCCCCCCCCCAAGAAGGAGCAGCCTCTAAGAGGCTGCGCTCATAACAGCTGGGAGAGTCATGAGAACCCCATCTTCATGAATAGATTAATACCATTTTGTTGGCATGGGTTGGGTTTGGTTGTAAACAGAGCCTGCGTGGATCTCCCCTGGTCTCCTGTTTCTTTGTTCACACCCACCCCTCTTCTGCACATGATAAGCTTCCTTTCTGCTTCTTTGCCATGTTGCGACCCAGCTGAGGGTCCTTTAGGAATCTCACGATTTGGAGCCTTCCAAACAGAATCATAAACCAAATTCAGTTCTTTTTTTTTTTATTTATTTATTTATTTTTATTAACTTGAGTATTTCTTATGTACATTTCGAAAAGTTATTCCCTTTCCCGGTTTCCGGGCAACATCCCTTCCCTCCCCCCCTTCCTTATGGGTGTTCCTCCTCCCGACCCTCCCCCATTGCCGCCCCTCCCCCGACAGTCTAGTTCACTGGGGGTTCAGTCTTAGCAGGACCCAGGGCTTCCCCTTCCACTGGTGCTCTTACTAGGATATTCATTGCTACCTATGAGGTCAGAGTCCAGGGTCAGTCCATGTATAGTCTTTAGGTAGTGGCTTAGTCCCTGGAAGCTCTGGTTGCTTGGCATTGTTGTACATATGGGGTCTCAAGCCCCTTCTGCTCTTCCAGTTCTTTCTCTGATTCCTTCAACGGGGTCCCGTTCAGTTCAGTCCAAATTCAGTTCTTTATGAAGTTCCTGGCCTCCATTGTTTCATCCTCATACCGCAAAACTGATCAAGACAGGTATTATATTCTGTTTCCTAGGGCTGTCTGATGATGTATCACAAAAGAAATGTGTTACTTTGCAGTTCTGAAGGCCTAATATCCAGAAAGGGGGATGGGGATGGCCACAAGTACCAGTGAAACCTTCTTACACAACTTGACCAATCCTTGTCCCATGGTCACTTCGTATTCCCCATGTCTCTCCATGTGACACTTGCTCTGTGCATGTCTTTTCTCCCTTCACCAGGACAGCTGTTGCATTGGATTTAGAGTCCCACCCTAATCAAATGTGACCCCATCTGCACTTGATTACATCTACAAAGTTCCTATTTTTCAATAAGCAGATATTCATAAAAACCACAGGATAAGATAGTAGGAAATTTTTTAGGGGACGCAGTTTTAACTCATTGCATACAATGATGTCTATTGTATTTATTTAGTCAATACAACAGAATATAACAGGGATATCAGAATGTCAAGAGTTTCGAAAAGGATAAGTCATACACACATGCTTAAATTTTGTATAAAATTTGTTCTAGTTCCTTTCCATAATCTGTGTTATTTCTTCTGAAACCCAAGCCATGCAAATATCATGACCAGCTGTGTCTGGAGAAGTGGTCTCCGGGAGGCAAGGGTAAAGATTACATTTCTCCAAACTCACAGCGAGCACAACTATTCTTCCCTATACCACCCCCACCCAATGAGGTGTGTGTGTGTGTGTGTGTGTGTGTGTGTGTGTGTGTGTGTGTGTGTGTGTGTGTGTGTGTGTATGTGTGTATGTGTGTGTTTGTGTGTTGTTGTGTGTGTGTGTGTGTGTGTGTGTGTGGTGTATGTGTGTGTGTGTGTGTTGTTGTGTGTGTGTGTGTGTGTGTGTGTGTGTGTTTGTGTGTGTGTGTGTGTGTGTGTGTTTGTGTGTGTGTGTGTGTGTGTGTGTGTGTGTGTGTGTGTGTGTGTGTGTGTGTGTGTGTGTGTGTGTGTGTGTGTGTGTGTGTGTGTGTGTGTGTGTGTGTGTGTCTGTGTGTGTGTGTGTGTGTGTGTGTATGTGTGTATGTGTGTGTGGTGTGTGTGTGTGTGTGTGTGTGTGTGTGTGTATGTGTTTTGTGTGTGTGGTGTTTGTGTGTGTGTGTGTGTGTGTGTGTTTGTGTGTGTGTGTGTGTGTGTGTGTGTGTAGAAATATTGGAGAAGAATCTAAAACTAAAGAAGCTGTAAGTAAATGTTGTATTCTAACGACTTCGAAAGATAAGAATATCCTAGCCACCTACACTTGTGACATTTCACCCTGGACCCAAATCTGAGCCCCATCTTTTCTTAGTATCACAATCCCTTATGATAAAATAGGCAAAGCTCAGAGACCACCTCCTCACTCAAGATCACTCAAATTTCCACTCCCAAAAGCATAACTCAAGAGTGTGTGGGATGTTCATTGTTGATATCTGGAGCTATTTCATATGCCTCAACCCTAAAGAGAGCTAAAACTTCAAAGAAATGTCATTGCAAATGTGAGGTCTGGCTGGTTTCTGATTCTAAAGGGCAGTAAGAAGTCTTACAGAAAGCCCATGCCCAGTAGAAGATCAAACAGGGATCTTGTGAATTATTTGGTAAGTCCAGTAACTATGAGTTTATGTTTTACCCTACAGCTTTGATGGTCACATGATGAAGCTATTCTTTGATGAAAGCCAAGTCTAAGGTTTATTCTCTTGTCATTTACCAGAGCAAAACAAGGCCTAGAGCATGAGATTTAACTGAAATGTCAGGAAGCTACATATGTCACTTAGTCATAATTATATACAACATATACATATACACATATACATACACATATAAATATAGAGAAAGATATCAGCAGCCAACCAGAATCCCTATCCCCCTGAGAGCTGTTGAAGTGAAAGCAATGACCCAGGGAACTGCTTCTTCCCTTCAAGGGTTCAGAATGGCAGAACCATAGATGGTGTATTTTGTACTTAAAACAATGACTTTGGCCATATATTTAAGGTCTTCCATTCAAGCTATTACACTCAAAACACCTGACAGACATACTAGCTCCTCTCAGAGCTTGTTCCTGTGTTCAAAATGGACAGATTCTCAGTTACCCAGAACTTGCTGCTACCTCATTAGATGGAACAATTGTCAAGCAACTGTTGAGTGTGTCCAACCACAAGGACCAGCCCCTGTGGAGAACAGCGCCATGAAGATCAGGCTTCAGGGTCATGGGGTTTGGGACTATTGCTCCTGTTATTTGGAGAAAATGTCATAAATTGGCAGTACTTCTCTGGAAATAGCCAAATTGCCTCATTACCCCAGTGGGCCATCTCATAGAGGCGTGAGCAGTTAAAATGTTAACAAAGGAAGATGGACTCTGAAAATGAGACTTTGACGAGTGAGAGGAAGAGTGAAGAGGTCACCATATCCTTTCCGCAGGCAGCACATCTGTTCAGAACAGCAGTGACATTCTCTCTGTTGTTCCGTGAGAGCAAAGGGATCGCCTCTCTCACACAACTCCAAATTTCTGGGATGCTGTCCTCTGAGGCTGAAAAAAAAAATCCCTCCATATAACTAAAAAGTGTTGTTGGCTTCTTTCAAAGATCATTTCATCCAACTGACTGATCAGAGGAGTCTTTCTCTGTGCTCTGTAGAGTCACTGGAGTCCTTCCATTCTGCCTGCCAGGGACAAGGCTTTGCAAACGAGCCTGTTGAATGTTCTGACTTTGTACAGCATAGGACAGCAGAGACATAGGGCAAGGCAAAATAGCTGTGCGATGTCTCTTCGACATCACATTGTGTAAATCTCAGAATGAGTACATTTTACAATCTCAACGATCTACTTCGTGTTTGCTATACATTGAGTCCAGAAGCCTCTGATAATGGATGGATATTGGCTGCTGAATACTGGACAAAGAAGAACAGCCTTAGTGAGCTTTTAGACTGCTGGCAGACAAAGAAATCTGTAATTTTCATTTCTCCGACTGACAGTTTCCACAGGTAAACGAGGTTTATTCCCTGGTTTCCGACCCACCCACACTGCCGTTTTAGGCCCCTTTCCCTTCATAAAACGCAACGTGTAGCTGAGATCTGCAATATTTGCCTTGGAAACAGTTTTCCCTGGCTCCCCAGGACTTGGCCATTTGTAGTGTTGCAAAGTGGCACCAACAACTCAACGGGAATGAAGGCAGCTTTGACACGGAAGGTGTGGATTTGCATCTGGGGCTTTTCACCTGCCCGCTAGTGAGCTTGGACCGGCCACTTATAAGCTCTCACACCTTTGTTTTCTCTCTGGAATCTAAAAATAATAGCCCTTCAGTCCTGGGTTTACTAAGAAAGTTAAATGAGGAGGTTTAAAACTATTCACTGAACAATTGCATGCCAGGCACAGTTCTTTTCAATAGAGTACATTCAGCAACCCAGATAAAACAGTCTTGTCCATGATGAGATTACATTTTAGTGATAGAAGGTCTGCAGCATTCTATAAATATACCAGATAAACTTACATTGAAGGCTAGAATGATAACATTAAAGGCCATGGAACCCTGTAATATCCCTGTCTTTTTTCCTTCCTGTCTTAATTCCTTCTCACTTCTTGCTCCCAAAGTTCTAACCACTTCATTAATGAAAGATCAATGAGGATTTAATGGACCAATGAATGCCATCCATTGATTTGTTCGGCAAATGTTACGTAATTATTGAGTATATCCAAGGTTCTGAAAACAGAATAAAACAAGATCAACCATGGTCTTGAAAATGTAACAAGACAGCAAGGATCTGGGCCCATAAACAAATATCATGCAACAGAATATGTGTCATAAATGGGAAAATGCATGGCTGTCCAAGTGACTCCGAAAATAGGCTGAGCTTCAGATTAAGAAAGTGTATTAGTTAGTTTTCTATTGTGATAAAACACCATGGCCAAGGTCATTTATAGAAGAGATTTTCCTCCAGTCTTATAGTTTCAGAAGGATAAGAGTTTAACATGCCATGGTGGCCAACAGGATCGCTGGAGTAGAAAGCTAAGAGCTCACAACTTGGAACCACAAGCAGGAAGCAGAGAGAGCACACTGAATGTGGCCCAAGACTTTGAAACCTCAAAGCCCAACCCTAGTGAGATACTCTCTCTTTCAAGGCCACGCCTACTAAAAGTAGCCAAACAGCACCACCAACTAGGAACTAAGTTTTCTAACATTTGAGACTATGGAGAACATTCTCATTCGAAGCACCATTAGAAGGATCCTTAAGGTAGCAGAGCAGAGTTAAAAGAATATCTTAAATGTTAGAAAGTTATTCTAATAAAGACAAAATAGAGTAAAAGTGTAGGTGTTATGCAAGAAACTATATGAATTTGAAAGAAAAGCTACTCAGAGAGACCTGAGCACCTGGAGATGCTGAGAGAACAAAAGTAGCAGAGTCTGGAAGGACCTGCAAAATAACTAGGAGACAGAGACCAGCCTATGACAGCTGGAAAAGAGAGTAACTTTATTTTTTAAATCTTATTTTTAATTATGGCTTTTAAATGCTTTAACCTCCCTTGTAGCCCACCACTCCCAAGAGGTAGTGGAAAAGAAAGGATATGGCCGGTGGGAGGTCATGGGGAGAGTGGACCTATTTAGAAAGGTTCTTTGGAGCAACTCCCATCTGTGTTGTCTAGACATCAGCAGTTCAGTTCGCAGGTTAGCAGGCAGCAGCAGCTTGATCTACTTGCAAGCACTTTATGAATACATCATCAGTCCAGTTTGGTAGAGTCTGGTTAGCAACAGTGGTGACGTGACCTAGAAGAGACAGCCAGGCCTCGGCCTCACCTTGAGTCAGCAGGAGGGACCAGCAAGAATACCAGAAGTTCTCTGCTATGCCTCTCTCAAGGAAGCAAAGGTCAGTGAAGATGTGAGACACATAAGTGTTGCACACCTAGCTGTCCTAGCAAGCCAAGCTCTCTCTCCGTCACTGTGGAGTCCTATTTATTCCCTTCTGAACATCACAAGTCCTCCGTGTACCTTGCCTCATGCAGGTCTTGCCTCTCAGCACGTGCATCCAATCAACCTGAGTCTGAGGTTCACACCAGAAGTTTTTGGTGTGTTTGCAGCTCAACTATGCAATGTAAGACAGACCAATACATGTTTGTCATTGCTAAAGAATCTTTTATCACCTCTCCTTCCATGTGCTTGCTTCAGCAGAACATTCTCCTGCGTCTGCTTTAGCAAAATGTTCATTCTGAGTCTGCTTTAGCCTTTCGAACCCGTGGCCACTTTAAGGAAACACTCCTTCACATACTTGCCCCAGCCAAACATCATCCAACTGACTTTCCAAAGAACCCTTAAGGTCCACTGTACCAGTTGCACACCAATGCAAGGGAGACTGTCCAAGGCACAGGTGTAGGATCAAAATGGGGAGAGCATGAAAACTAAACGATTATGCATATACAAATCAACTGGAAAAATCAGATATGTGGCTATCCCTGATGGATGATTAAATGTCAGCAAAACCTCCGGCCTCCATGTACAATAAACACAAAGTGGATCATGGGGGCTGTAATGTTTTGTGTACTTGTGCTTTGCTCTTTTAAGAAAGAGAAGGACTATGAAGTTGAGTTAGTAAGGAGGGATCTGGGGAGAGTTGGGTAAGGGAGAATATGCTCAAAGTAATGGTAGTTTCTAGATGTGAGTAGTCTCTTGTGCTCTCCCATAGCAGTGATGGTGAAAACTTACTTTAGTAAAAATAGTACTGAATGGAGTGTGAATGTCATGCAAGAATGAAAGGAGATGAGAGCGTGTTCTTATTGAATCTACTGGGTAGATTACCAAGCACAGTGATACTTTTCAAAACCAGAGAGGCATGAGTATATTCACAGATAATGGTGGAGAGGAGAAGTTATGAAGCAATAAAAGAAGAAAATGATAAAAAGAAAGAGGAAACTAAATGTCTGCTCTTCATGAACCCTGCATTGTCGGAACACATCTGCCCACTTCTTGTGTTCTATGCTTTTGCAATTACCACCATTTCTGCCCCCCCACCAAGCAATGATAAAAATTAATACCAAAGTCCCTATTGGCTGGGCGAATGCTGGGGATAGATGGATCAAAGAGCTGTTACCACAGACTTCTAGTGTTGGGGTGGGAAGGTGCTAGTTCCTCACCAGAGAAAATCTCTAGTGGGTATATACAGAAAAGCTCCAAAATAATATAGACTATCCTGATGGTCAATGATAATCAGAATAATCTCAAAAGATAAAAGACCAGCATGGCAAAGCATTATGATAAAAATATCTCTTATATTCTAGGAGACTGGGACTTTTGCTAGAGCCCACAATCAGACATAATAATTCATCCGAAGGTCACTTAAGACGTATAATTGCTACCCTGCCATGCACTCAGACTGTTTGTTTAACCTACCTTTAAGAGAACAATGTAACAACTAATCTTATTTGCCTTGGGTTTCCCAGGCAATCAACTTTTACAACCTAAGCTACTGCATAGCTGTAATTATAAGTTATGTATTTGCCCATGCCCTTGACCCAAAGTAATGCATGTGTATGTGTGCTATGATAATCATTTGCTGAAACGATCAAATAGAGATTAAAAGCAATCTGATGAAATGAATGGCCCCGTAGATGCTGAGCACAACATGTTTTTTTGAAGTACTGTTTGTTATCTGGGTCAGGTAGGGTCAGTGATTTAATCCCTTGTAAAACTCTGTTAAAGATTCCTATAAAGTATCTCCCATTGCTTCTCTATGGGATGTTTTCTTTGCTGTTCAATAAAAAGTAAAGCCCTTTGTTAGGGACAGACACAGGAATACAAAGACACAGACACAGGGACAAGGCAGCCTTCATATAGACACAGATTCCTGCTCGTAAAACAGGTAGTCAAGATGCATGGAAGACACAGGAATGGCAAATCAGAAAATTCAAATCTGGACTCACTGCTGGCTAAATAACACCGAGGGAAAGTGCTTTGATATCTTTCCTTAATGGATCTTGGATGCATTATCAATGACTCTAAGATTACTATTAATGTGCTCAAACTAATTACCAGTCAGAAATGGAGCCTCCAAGTTCTGTCTATATACATTGCTAACTTACTCGAGCTACACGTTTGCAAAAAAATAACTCAGAGCTTTGTGGTTAAAGATAAAAGGTCTCAAAAGAGCCCCTGGAAACTGTGCAAGAGTCTGCAGTACAGGACCAGTCAGGGTTGATACTTGTTAAAGCAAAAGAAATAATAGCCATTCAAGAAGAAACAGTGAGATCCAGGATCTGGGGAAGATTACATTCATGATATTAAGCATATGATCTAAAATTTCCCAGCATGTAAGGGATCCCTCACCCCAAATGTAACACGTTCCCAAAGGGAAATAAAGCCAAGTGGGATTGATCCTGATCCTGCAATGTTGAAACTGATAGATAAGGACTTAAAGCAAACTATTCTAACTGCTGTCAGTGAAGCAAAATAAAGTGTGCCACGGTGCATGCAAAACTAGCAAGTCTCTGAAGATCAGTAGAACTGCTATGAAAGAAGCAAATAAATATTTTAGGACTGAAGACTAGAACTGAATCCTAGAATTAGAGCAATATGCTTCTAAGGATTTGATTTTCTGCTTCTCTGGTGTTGATTGAAACTAGGGGCTCATATCTGCTATGCTAGTACTCTATCATATCCATGTAAATGAAGCACAACACTTTTAAGGGAGTCATTGGTCAATGATAAATTCACAAGGAAAACTATAAAATGCTTTAACTAAATCATGAGATTATCATTCATACCAAACGTAAGGAACAGCTAGGTCAATTCTATGAATGAATATATTTAAATATCTAGAATAAAGATAAGATATAAAATCAATGATTTGATGTGATTTGATTTGGCTTTATATCCTCAGCCCACCAGGAAGGCTTTTGTATTGTTTGATAAATGGGACAATCTCAGCCTTAAATGAACTATAAAAAATTATAGCAGCAATTTTAAAATGCTAAGGAACATAAAAATAATAGAAAAATCGAAGTAGAAGTCTAAGCCTTAGTTTAATAATGGAAAGTAGGTAGGAAAAAAGGGTTTGATGAAAATAAAAAAAACAGAAAATAGATAAAGTAATAATTAAATGTAAGCTTAAATACAACCAGATCAGTACCTGGTGAACTAGTAATAAGTACACTAAAAACTCCCCTGAAAATAAATTGTCAAAGTTGATGAAAAAAAGAAAAAAGCAACTATATATTACATCCATGTAACTTTACATATGATGTGCAGATAGAATAAAAGAAAACAGGAGAGAGGAACACACATACTGGTCTGCGAGTATAAATACTGCTCAAAAAAAACCAAAACATTATATGCGTATCAAGTTAGTAAAAACATGAAAAGATGGGGAAAGTAACCCTACTGTCAAATAAAACAAGAGTATCATTAGACACAGAAATAATGATCCTTATATTAAAATTAGCATCTCACCAGGAAATTATAACAATTATAAACATGTGCCTTTAATAAGAGACTATACATGAAAAGAAACTAGCATAATTTAAAAGAAATAGGTATCTTCACGATTATAGTTCAATTACTAAAACCACCATAAAATATCAGCAAAGCACATGATTTCCGAGAAAGATTGTCACCATCTTGATTTAATTAATGTTTATAAAATACTGATACAAAGGCAAGTATATATTCTTTAAAGATTCTCATGGTGAAATAGTATCCTATTTCCCCTGGATATCCTAACAACCAAACCATAAGAAAATGACCTCAAATCCAATTTTATAAGATGAAAGAGACCTTCAAAGAGGAAATGAATAAGTCTCTTAAAGAAATACAGAAAAATACAATCAAACAGGGAGAGGTCTTTTAGAAGGAAACAAACGAATTCCTTAAAGATATACCTGAAAATACAATTAAACAGGTGAAGGAACTAAATAAAACTTGCAAGACCCGAAAGTGGAAATAGAAGCAATAAAGAAAATACAAGCTGAGGAAATCCTGGAGATGGAAATCCTAGGGAAGGGAACAGCAACAACATATGTAAGCATCACCAACAGAATATAGGAGTTGAAGGAGAGAATCTCAGGCATAGAAGATACAGTAGAAGAAATTGATACAGAAGTCAAAGAAAATGTTAAATCTAAAAGATTACTGACACAAAACATCCAAGAATTCTGGAATATCATGAAAAGATCTTACCTGAGAATAATAGGAATAAAAAAAAAGATGAAGAGTCCAAGCTACAAAATTCAGAGAATATTTTCAAAGAAAGAGATGCCTGCATACAAGAAACTTATAGCACGCCATTTGTACTGGACCAGAAAAGAAAATCTTCTGTCCATATAGTAATCAAACACAAAATCTACAGAACAAAGAGAGAATATTAAAAGCAGCAATGGAAAAATTCCAGGTAACATACAAAGGCAGACCTAGCATAATTACACCCAAATTCTCAGAAGAGACTCTGAAAGCTAAAAGGACCTGGACTGATATTGTGCAGTCTCTAAAAATCTACAGACACCAGTCTAGACTACTATATCCAGCAAAACTATCAATCTCCATTGATGGAGAAAACAAGTATTTCAAGACAAATCCAAATTCAAACGATATCTATCCACAAATCTGTCCCTACATAAAATACTACAAAAAAACCCCTCCAACCCAAGAAGGATAACTACATCCAAGAAAACATAGGGATATGTAATTCCATACCAGCTAAAACAATTGGGAAGTACATGCACACACACACACACACACACACACACACACACACACACGTCACCAACATAAAAACAAAAGGGAATAACAGTCACTGGTCACTAATATTGTTCAATGTCAATGGACTCAATTCCCCAATAAAAAGACACCGGCTAACAGAGTGGATTAAAAACCAGGGTCCAACATTCTGCTGCATACAAGAAACACATTTCAGCAATAAAGATAGAAGTTACCTCTGAGTAAAGGGCTGGAGAAAAGTTTTCTAAGCAAATGGACCCAAGAAGCAAGCTGGAATAGCCATTCTAATATCTTACAAAATAGATGTTCAACCAAAATTAATCAAAAGAGACAGGCAAGGACGCTTCATACTTATCAAAGAAAAATATTTATCAAGATGAAATCTCAATTTTGAGCATCAAGGCCCCAAACACAAAGGCACACACATTTGTAAAAGAAGCAATGTTAAAGCTTAAATCTCACATCAATCCATACAAATTAATAGTGGGAGACTTCAACACCCCATTCTCACCAACTGACAGGTCATGCAGGTAAAAACTAAACAGAGAAACAATGAAACTAACAGATGTTATGAATCAAATGGACCTAATAGAAATCTGTAGAATATTTGACTTAAACACAAAAGAATATATCCTCTGCTCAGAACCTAGTGGACCCTTCTCCAAAATTGATCATATAGTCCATCACAAAGCAAGCATCAACAGATAGAAGAAAATTGAAATAATGCCATGTATCCTATTAGACCACCATGAATTAAAGTTGGACTTCAACGACAACAGAAACGCTAGATATCCTACACACTCATGGAAACTGGACAACTCTCTACTCAATGATCTCTGGGTCAGGGAAGAAACAAAGAAATGAAAGATTTTCAGGAATTCAATGAAAATTAAAGCACAACATACCAAATTTATGGGACACAATGAAAGCAGTGCTAAGAGCACTGTTCATAGCACTAAGAAATTATAAAGTTCTCATAGTAGCAATATAAAAGGACACCTGAAAACTCCAGAAAAAAAGAAGCAAGAAAACCAAAAGGAGTAGAAGGCAGGAAATAATCAAAATCAGGACTGAAATCAATCAGTTTGAAAGAAAAGAAAACAAAATAAAGAATCAATGAAAGCAAGAGCTGGTTCTTTGAGAACATCAATAAGATAGACAAATCCTTAGCCAAACTATCCAGAGAGGCAGTATTCAAATTAAAACAATAGGAAATGAAAAGGGAGATATAACAACAGACACTGAGAAAATTCAAAGAACCATTAGGCCATACTTCAAAAGCCTGTACTCTAGAAAATTGGAAAATCTTAACGAAATGGATAGTTTTTCTAGATAGATACCACTTACCAAAGTTAAATCAGAATCAGGTAAACTATTTAAACATCCTTATAGCCCCTAAAGAAATAGAAGCAGTCATTAAAAGCCTCCCAACCAAAAATAGTAAATAAATGAATGAATGAATGAATAAATAAATAAATAAATAAATAAATAAATAATAAAAATCAGGTCCAGATGGTTTTCATGCAGAAACCTATCAGACTTTTAAAGTCTAGATAATACCAATACTCCTTAAACTACTCCACAAAATAGAAACGTAAGAAAAGCTGCTAAACTCACTCTGTGAGGCCATAGTCACTCTGATAACCTAAACCACAAAAAGACTCTACAAAAAGAAGAGAAATTCAGATTGTTTTCTCTTATGAACATTGATGCAAAAATACTCAATAAAATGCTGCCAAACCAAATCCAGGAATACATCAAAAACATTATCCACAGTGATCAAGTAGGTTTAATATGCAAAAATCTATCAACGCAATCCACCATATAAACAAACTTAAAGAAAAAAATCACATGATCATCTCATTAGATGCTGAAAAGGCCTTTGACAAAATACAACACCACTTCATGTTAAAAGTATTAGAAAGATCAGGGATACAAGGCACATATCTAAACATAATGAAAGCGATATAACAAAAGTCAATGGCCAACATCAAGCCAAATGGAGAGAAATTTAAAGCATCTCCACTAAAATCAGGGGCAAAACACTGCTTACTCTCTCCCTATCTTTTCAATATAGTACTTAAAATTCCAGCCAGAGCAATAAAACAACTAAAAATTAAGGGAATACAAATTGGAAAGGAAGAAACCAAAGTATTGCTATTTGTGGATGATATATAGTACACATAAGCAACCCCAAAATTTCTACCAGCAGACTCCTCAGCTAGTAAACACTTTGGCAAAGAGTCTGGATACAAAACTAACTCAAAAAATTCAAACTCAAAAGCCCTCCTTCATACAAATGATAAACTGGCAGAGAAAGAAACTGGGGAGACAACACCCTCCACAATAGCTGTGAATGATATAAAATACCTCGGTGTGACTCTAACCAAGCAAGTGAAATATCTGTATGACAAGAACTTCAAATCCCTGAAGAAAGAAATTGGAGAAGACCTCAGAAGATGGAAAAATCTCCCATGGCCATGGATAGGTAAGATAAACAATGTGAAAATGGCCATCTTACGGAAAGCAATCTACAGATTCAATGCAATCCCCACCAAAATTACAACAAAACTTTGAGGGTGGGTGAGTCTTCTCATCTCTCTGAGAACACCCTCACAGACTGCATGAAGATGTGCCTCACTAATGCGCTGGGCATTTTTATCCAATCAAGTTGATCATGATGTTTGGTTGTCTTACACCTGATTCTTATACCATCCTGATGCAATCTCAAAGCTTGAAATTCTGCCGCACTTCCAAAGACTAGAAGCCCAGCTATGATGCACGTGAAAGCTATTTTATTTTTGATTAACTCCTGAGGCGAAATTCTTGACCTGGTCATAGATTCTTTATGTTGTTTTCTCCCATTTTGAGATCGCAAGGAGGTCCAAGTTAATTGAGACTCCTGGTTGTCCTACAGGATGGCCCTTCTCAGCTTCTTCCAGCTTTTCCCTACTTCAACCACAGGGTTCAGCAGCTTCTGTCCATTGATTGAGTGCAAATATCTGCATCTGACTCCTTTGGCTGCTTGTTAGGTCTTTCAGAGAGCAGTCATGATAGGACCCTTTTGGTGAGCACTCCATGGCCTCAGTAATGGTGTCAGGCCTTGGGGCCTCCCTTTGAGCTAGATCCCACTTTGGACCTGTCGCTGGACCTTCTTTACCTCAGGCTCCTCTCCATTTTCATCCCAGCAATTCTTACAGACAGGGACAATTATTAATTTTTTCTTCTTTATTGGATATTTTATTCCCACCCATCCACTCCACATCACTGCCCTGGCATTCTCCTACACTGGGGAATCGAGCCTTCACATGACCAAGGGCTTCTCCTCCTATTGATGGCAGACAATGCCATCCTCTGCTACATAAGTGGCTGGAGCCATGGCTCCCTCCATGAATACTCTTTGGTTGCTTTTGGGGAAATCACCATCCCTGACCTAAAGCTGTATTACAGAGCAATAGTGATAAAAACAAAAAACCTGCATGGTATTGGTACAGAGACAGGCAGGTAGATCAATGGAATAGGACTGAAGACCCAGAAATGAACCCACACACCTATGGTCACTTGATCTTTGACAAAGAAGCTAAAAAAAGGGTGGGGGGGGAAGACAGCATTTTCAACAAGTGGTGCTGGTTCAACTGGAGGTCAGCATGTAGAAGAATGCAGATTGACCCATTTTTATCTCCTTGTACAAAGCTCAAGTCCAAGTGGATCAAGGACCTCCACATAAAACCAGATACACTGAAACTAATAGAAGAGAAAGTGGGGAAGAGTCTCAAACACATGGGCACAGGGATAATTTTCCTGAACAGAACACCAATGTCCTATGCTCTAAGACCAACAATTGACAAATAGGACCTTGTAAAATTGCAAAGCTTCTACAAGGCAGGAACGATTATGAGTCAGAGTTTTGACTGTGAGATGGCAACCCCGTCCCTCACTTGGTACCCTGTCTTTCTGCTGGAGATAGGCTCTAAAAGCTCGCTCTCCCCACTGTAGGGCATTTCATCTGAGGTCCCTCCCTTTGAGTCCTGAGAGTCTCTCACCTCCCAGGTCTCTGGTACATTCTGGAGGATCCCCCCCACACACCTCTAGTTTATATTAACTAGTAATGAAAAAACAACAGAAAGCATTCTATATGATTCTAAGAGGGACGTCATAGTTTGTAATCAGAGGATTATTTGTTAAAAGGTCAGAAGAACCAGAGGGAGAAAGCAAAAGAAAGTGAGCTAATTTTATCCCTCTGGTGTGGAACCCACCACACACCATTGTCCCCCACACCCTCACCCCCACCCACATCCCAGCCTGCACTGCTTCACTGCCCTTGAAGTTTTTACTGCCCTTCTGTTTTTAGTCAGAAGTTCTGGGGGTTAACCTTTGGATGCCACAGAAACAAGCAGCAGAGCACCTACAGACATCAATGTCAGAAACAGAAAAATGGCTCCTCCTATTACGGGCCGCACGCACTCAAAAACCACAAGAGACAACCCTATAAAGTCATATTTACTGGCCTGGAGGGTCAGGAAAATCCCAGAGGAACCCTGAAGTATCTCCTGAAACAATAGGAAAATAGTTATTACACGATTGGAGCTGGGAGAAGCATATGGGGGTTAGTCAGCTCAAATCAAACATGAAAAAGTCATCATCGTGGCAGGACTGCACAGTGAGTTGGATCAGGGCCCTGCTTCCTAAGGAACCGAATGTTTAAATTTGATGTGTAAGGATATACGCAGAAATCACTTATTAGACACTCTGTGTGTGGATTAGACCTAAAGTTATCTTTAAGTATCAGAGTGGTTAGTGCATCAGGAAAAATGAGACGTCATTCTCACAGATAAAATACCACACAGTGATTTTTTAGTAGGCGGTACACGCACTCAGTAACAGTGGTAGTCAACTAGAAGGGATTACAACATATTGCAAAGGCAGCGGGACCTGCAGGAAGCACCATCCCTTTAACTTTGTAGATGGCTTGATCTGCCGCTCGTGCCTGATTCATATTTGGATGGAGTTTTGCCTTCTTGGCCTGGGCTAGTTTCAATACTCACATCCCTTTCTTCCAGTCTTCCCATAGTGTTACCCACTGCCACAGCCTATAGAACTTAGGAATTCTAAGAGGCTGGAATTAAAAAGAAAAATTTATGCTTCTGAAATAGACAAAAAAAAAGGGGGGGGATCTGAGAGCCCAAGGGGAAACAGCCCACAGAAGTGTCTCTTCAACTCCAGCTGATGCCCCCACGAACAAAGTGAAGCCAGCTGATGGTCTCATCCTCCTGGTCTCTTGTCTCCGGTCGAATTTTAACTGACGGTTTCTGTAGTTCTTTGAGGCTTCAAAGAAAATGGTTTTCCCACTCTGCAGTTATTTCCGACATTGAACAAACGAGTTGTTTTAGTGGAAGTATCTCGTCCACCATTATCCAGTCCCTCTACTTTCTAATCCATCTTGCGTGTAACTGGAAGGATACCGCTCCATTATTAGTTCTGACCAGGTCACAGTTCCGGTCCAATAGGTCTGTTTCCTGCCAAGTCCAGCTTCTTTACCTGACTGTCAAAGGTGTTGACAATCCGTGTTCCCTGTAACTCTACACGGATTAACCTTCTCTGCTTCCTGATATAGACAAAATAAAGCACCTTTACAGGACACAGGCTTCTGTCCACAGGACACAATCTACTGCGGACTCCTTGTCATTTACTAAGATCGAAATGTACCAAGAACCTAGCACGCGAAGGAGTGGCTCCATTTAACCAAATGCTATTCCAAACCGTGTGACTAGCCACAAAAGTTCAACCTGGGACAATTTAAGCTCAAACTGAGAATTACCTAAACTATAGAAAACATGAACAGGAACCAAACTAAAGTAAGGTTATATCCAGATAAAAGAATAGCAGAGACAATCTGAGACAGGGCATGGCAGTGAGGGGCTGAATAAGAACAAATATTGACATGTATGAATGAAAATACCACATTAAATCCATTACTGTATATGCTCAGTTAAACAACAACAACAACAACAATAATAACAATATTAATAATAGATCTGGCAAATGTTTCACTGGGCAAATACTTGTGTAAGCGTGAGGGCATGAGTTCAGATCCCTAGAACCCACATAAAGACAGTGCTCGCAGTGTTGCAGCTGTGAGTCGAGAAAGGAAGAGACAAGAGAATCTCAGGAGTCCACTGGCTGGCCAGTCTAGTCAGCCATTCTTCCTTGTAAAATACAGTCTTAATATCTTAATATCTGATTCCTCTTCTTATAAGGCCACCTGTCAGATGGGCTTCATTTCAAGTTAATCTTTAAAGGCCTCTAACTCATTCTGCAAAGGCCTTCCCTCTAAAGGTAGTCACACCACAAGGTTAAAGCATCAACAGGCAGACTTCAAGAGACGCGACTTCTGCCCGTAATGCTCCGCTCTGCGGAAAGAGAAGTGAGAAACTTAATAGACCTGTCAATAAAAGCAGAGGACATTTCCCACACAGCCCCAGGGAGCATGGGTGTTCCTTGAATGTGATTTAAATTTCACGCCTGTTTTCCTGGAGCACTGAGTATGTGCCTCATTTTATTGTAAAAATTATGACCCTGTGGTTTTAGTAGTAGAGAAAAGCACCGAGAAGTACAATTGTGGGTAGATCAATATCATAGAGGCCATAGAAATGATTCAAAGGGTGAGCTCTGAAAAACACAGCAATATTATATGTGGGTTGTTGGGATCTAGATATGGGTCAACACACAACCTTAGCTTTTTCTTCTCTCTCTCTCTCACTCTTTACTCCCTTCTCTCCCTTCCCCTCCTTCCTGTCCTTCTTTCTGATCCTCCTCCTATTTCTTGCTTCCTTGATACCACTTTCTCTTTCCTCCTGCTCTTAGCCACTGCGCTCTCTCTCCAGTCCCCAGTAATATCCAATAATAAGCATTGTGGGATTGCACTGCTCATAGCCAAGGCTACAGAGATTGAACAATGGCATGACACACACTAATAATATGTTCATAAGCCGCTTTCATTTCTATGATACTTTGTCAAGATCATAAGTTAGGGTCATCTGGGAAGAGGAAACCTCGATGGAAAACTAACCGCCCCCTCAGAGTGGTCTGTGGGGCATTTTCTTGATTAATGATTGATGCCGGCAGGTACAGCTGATTACCATGAGCAGTGCAGCCCTCGGGAAGGTAGTCCCGGGTTGCATAAGGCCAAGCAAGCAATAGCATGCACGCCGGCAAGCAGTATCGTTCCATGGTCTCTGCTTCAGTTCTTGCCTGCAGGTTCCCACCGAGAGTCCCTGCTCTGATGTCCCTCAGTGATGAACTATGATGTGGAAATATAAGGCAGGATAAACCCTTTCCTCCCTGGGTTAGTTTGGTCAGAGTTTTATCACCGCACTAGGAAAACCTAATGAGACAAACTCCCGAAGTGTAAGCAGCTCTTAAACAAAGCATTCACGAGCTTGACTTGTTCTTGAGGTTTAAAAGAGGAAAAATAGCACGCGTAGGACCGTGCACAGTACAACGCTGCCTTTATTAGGGTTACTTTCCTTTTCAAGAGCCTCTGGTAATCATTCCCATTTGATAACAACAAAATAATACCAAGTTTGAGCAAAGGCTAGCCTTGAAAATTCACATTCTGGGTCTAGCCAGCTCTCAATAGGGTAGGGCTTTGGATGGCTTCCAAGGCTTCCTACTTCTGAGAAGATGTGTCATGGGTTCCTTTCCTCGCTTGTCTACCCCTGTAACTCACCTAACTTCCAGGTTATGAAATCTTACCAGTTGGGCTCATATTGCTGACAGACAACACGACTGCCAGGAATCTTAAAATCTGGATAAGTGAGCTGTTCACTGTGGACTCAGCGGACTCGGGCTTTTGATATTTATTTAACAAATGTTCCACACGGACTGGCCAGACCCAGCTCTTCACTCCACCAATACCAACATCTGTTCTCTGTGACTTTTTTTAAATCTTCCTAAAATATGAACACATTATTATTCGTTCTTTGCTCTCCGTGTCCTATCAGAAATGTACCTCAAGCCTCTCCTCAAGGCTTATCAGGAATCTGACAAGACTGTCAGGTCAATGCGCCCTAGTTTCCAAAGAGTCCTTTCTTCTCTAAAGTCATGTGATTCATCTCATAGTTTCTAGACTTTAGTAGACAGTGACTTTCACTACACAACACAATTGCAACTCCTGAAAAGAAGGAGCCGTTAGTCTTTTGTGAAGCACACGTCCTAGTAGACCCCATGCTACTCATTGTACGAATAATTCAGTACATGATGTCACTCCTCTAGAAAGGAATTCTGGGAGTATCACAGATAACAATGCCTGCCTTACAGGAGTGTCTAATCATGTCTTTAGAGCTTCTGTCAGGTTAATAGGCCAGTTTCAACTCTCCTAGTCCCTCATCTCTGTAGGCCTCTGGTTGATGTAGCCATCCTTGTTTGTCTGTCAACATCAACACTCTCCTTGTAGAGAGCCCTACTTTGCCCCAAGGGGAATGGATCTTGGGTTGATCCATTGAATCCTCTCTTCTCAAGACAGTGGAGGAAGCTGAGGAGATTAGAGCCTCAGAGGTTTAAATGCTAATGGACACAGGGTTTAGTCATCTGCACATTGTGACCAAATGATTAGAAATTATAAGGGAACAGAATGTTCACAACCAAACGGAAGAAACAAGTTTTCAGAGAAGGGAGAAATGAACCCAACACCCCCCAAGGAAACAGCAATAAGAGTCTCAGTCTCTTGAAACAAGAACTCACTGGCTTAGCTTCCTACTTGCCCTGGTTTCCCTGCAGATTGGCAGAATGTCTTGTTGGGCTGAGTGCGTTTCAGTGTCTTACAATCATTAAGGGTTGACAATACTTTTAAAGAATCAAACGAGAGGGAATGTGAATAATGCAGATTAACATAAATGGAAAACTTGAAGCCACCTTAAGTCATGGACCCCAGCTTCTAGTTAAATCCTCACATTTTATGAATGAGGAAAATGGTACCCGGAAAGGAAAGCGGACTTAGCCCGGATCACCCAGCAAATAGCTGTACCGAGATGTATAAGTTATTTTTGGTCACTATGACAAGCAACTTCAGGGAGTAACTTCAAGAAGGCAGTTTATTTGGGGTTACAGTTTGAGGAGATGACTGCATCGCATCAGCAGAAAGACATGGCTGCAGGGACTGGTCTCACACTGCGCATGCACCAGGAAGCAGAGAGCAGCAGGAAGTGGCGCCAGGACGTAGCAGAATGGGTCACACCCACTCGCTCCTGTGATGTTCTGTCTCCTAAATGTTCTACAGCCTTCTGAAACAGCTGCACCTGCTGGGGACAAAGTGTTAAAGCACGAGAGCTTATGAGGATATTTCAAATCCAAATTATTACACAAGATTAAGATTCAGGTCTGCCCCCATCCAGACATCTCCCAGTCCCCGCTACCCTGACATCTTGCCTAAGATCTGCTCCTGCTTTGCCAATGCCCGGTTTGCCCTCTAGTGGTTTGTTCCCCAGAGCCGGCACAGGGCGGGGGGCGGGGAGGATAGGAGTCTTGTTAAAGATCTCAGACAAGGAAAAGGAAAGAGAGATGCTGGTGCTGCACTCCTAGAGGAAGCTGCATCAAAGACGCCAATAGAGAAATGAAATGAGGTTGCTGGTGACTCAGTTTAAAATACAATTCATCCACATCTTAAGGACACACCAAGAAAATTTGTCAATTTTCCCATAAAAAAATATGAAGTCAGTCTACTAATAAAAGAAAAAATATATAGCAACTTCTTGTCACAGTTGTGCAGAGTCAGCCGAACTGTGTGTAGAATGTCCCTATCACATATATCCTTACTACAATGTACACACTTAGTATTCTAGTGCTTGGGACCATCAAAATCATTCTGTGTTACAGTAGATACAGTAATCAGGAAAGCATCTTCGCTGCACTATAGTACACTAAATACTTTGCTGTCATTGCAATTAAATAAAAATGTCCTTGAAGTATATTGGCTGAGACTAGCCCTATTTAAATGTTCAAGCAAAAAAAAATTAAGGTGGGGGAAACATTAGAATATTATAATTTTGCTGAAAGACTAAGAAGATGCTAGAGAAAGAGAAACAGTCCAAAGATTAACCAACACTTGGTGATCAATGGGCTTAAGAACCCAGGATCCTTGTAGGTAAGAAGGGGGGATGCTCTAATGTGACTTTGGCAATAGGAACTGTCACAAATAACATGTCTGAGCACTTCATCTGCCCTGTCTCGCACCCTTCATGGGAATTCTGTGAAGTAGGACTTCTTTTGCTTTCTGCGTGTAATAAATAAAAATTACTGCATTGGGAAGACCAATTCATTTTTACCAGTCTCTACGAGTTAATAGAGAGTAGGAGACAAATGCCTTTCTTACGACATCCCACTGCTATTTCATTCTGATATAAACATTATTCTTCTCACTCCTCATGGGTCAAAGCAATAGGTAAAAATAATGTCTTGGATAACACTCATACACTTAACGATCCTGGAGAAAATTTCTAGTTCATATATAAAAATCTCAGAGATGTCTCTTGACATGGCATAGATTACATGTCCAATGCTGGATCAATCGTGCTCAAGGAAGTCCTGCCCGTATATGGGTCACATACCCAATCCTATAATCAATAAAACAGGTCCTAAGGATGGCATTGCCAGAATTCTGTTTCTATAATGGGTCAGCATCCTGCAGGAGATGGTGAATGCTAGGCAGACAGAAAGTAGACACTGGCTGCTATAGTAAAAGATGCTCGCCCAGCAGTCACTCCAGGGGAATTCTGGGACAAAGAGCCTGGGGGTGTTGGGAAGACAAAGCATGAAGATGTTAAACAACACAGCACATTCAGAGAGCATCAGTGTTTCACGTGTATCTGAAGGACACAGCCTATGTGACCAGAGGATTGAGAGGTACAATTGGAGGTCATGGAGAATGTGATCCTTCAAGGAGTTCATACTTTATCCTGAAGACAGTGTGGATCACCCAAAGACTTTAGTCCAAGGAACAGTGTGAGGAGTCCCAATTGTGAGAAATTTTAGTCTTTGAGCAGGTAGAAAAGAAAAGTTAGAGGTAGAAAAATGAATGGAGAAACTGGCAATAGTTCAAGTAAGCGAGAATGAGTCCGTGAACAATAGCAGTGGGAGTTGGGTGGTGATCAAATATGAAGAGGAATGAGGCCGAGAAGGTAGAATCAGAAGGAAAGGCTGGACTCCCACTGACAAGCTGATTGTCCAGGCTGCCCACTGATGCTCAACCACCAACCCAGGTGCTCTGACAGGACTTCCCAAGACAGCAAGGAGCCCAAAGTGCAGCAGCAGTGATAGCAATTGTCCTCTCAGGATGTCTGAGTCTCTGGTCCAAGTTGCTGGTTTGGTCATTTACAACACTTTAACCCCTTAGCTTTGGCAAAGGAGTAAGCACACCAAATTTACTTTTTCCGAAGAAGTCTTCCAACAAATAGCATTTAACAGCTGGATATCCAGAGCTCTGGAAGGCAGAGCGGAGTATAAACACACCCGGGCCAGGGGGGCAAGCAGATATGACCCCTGTCGCTGACGTGTTCTATGTTCATTCGAATAAACTGCTGGAGCTCTTTAAGCTCCCAAATTCTCAGATGTTCCTCTGGTGATAATGTTGCTTTCTTTCATAAGGGGTAAAATTAATAGTACATGTGACAACAAATACAGTTCACAGTGATATTAATGATGATGAATCTGTCTTAATCACCACTTTACTGTAATGGGGAGGGGCAAAGGAAGAAAAGCTTAAAGTAATGCTTTCAAATATGTAAGTTCATGTACACCCTTTAAGTACTCATGTGGTGGAATAAAGCTAATGTCATAAACAGCAACCCAATCCATTTTCAACATTTTTAAAGTTATTCTTTCATCTAAAACTTTTAATGAGTAAAGATTTCTTAAAGTTCTGTGATAATCACAGACATAGGAAAAGTAATAAATAGTTGTACTTAACTGGTAAACCATATAATAAAGTCTATTCTTTCCACAAGTAAATTAGTGAGAAATACGGTTAATAAACCAGAATGTGTAGGAACATATTTTAAAGGGCCCCAACTCACCGGCCGGAAGCTCCTTAGTTTGCCATCTTATGGAAATTAATTTTTCAACCTCTTCAGTTTAGGACAAATGGTAATGAACTAGGCTTGTGCTTTATGCTCTCAGCCATTGTCACACGCCGACAGGCTTCACTCCTGTTTCTTTAAGTCTATTGAAATCTGTAGCAACGGTTAAACAGGGACTGCAACCTAGAAAAATTGCAACTAGGAAAGTTGGACAATATCACCACT